>NW_028321881.1:2455000-2761875 GCF_036245765.1 Copidosoma floridanum
AAATCAATAAACAAAGCGGCCAGTAAAGGCCCCAGGTTGTGTGGTATTGGGCACTTGTCTTATTTTATTTATTCAATTGAAAAACAAAGCAGCCAGTAAAGGCCCCAGGTTGTGTGGTGATAGGAACTTGTCTTATTTTATTTATTTAATTAAAAAACAAAGCGGCCAGTGAGCACCTCGAGTTGTGAGGTGATTGGCGCTAGTGTTATTTCAATTATTAAATTAATAAACAAAGCGTCCAGTAAGAGATCTGGGCTTTGTGGTAATTGGCGCTTGTGTTATTTTGTTTATTAAATTAAGAAACAAAGCGGCCAGTGAGCACCCTGGGTTGTGTGGTGATCGGTGCTTGTGTTATTTTATTTATTAAATCAATAAACAAAGCGGCCAGTAAAGGCCCCAGGTTGTGTGGTATTGGGCACTTGTCTTATTTTATTTATTCAATTGAAAAACAAAGCAGCCAGTAAAGGCCCCAGGTTGTGTGGTGATAGGAACTTGTCTTATTTTATTTATTCAATTAAAAAACAAAGCAGCCAGTAAAGGCCCCAGGTTGTGTGGTGATAGGCTTTTGTCTTATTTTATTTATTCAATTAAAAAACAAAGCGGCCAGTAAGCACCTCGAGTTGTGGGGTGATTGGCGCTAGTGTTATTTCAATTATTAAATTAATAAACAAAGCGTCCAGTAAGAGATCTAGGCTTTAAGGTAATTGGCGCTTGTGTTATTTTGTTTATTCAATTAATAAACGTAGCAGCCTGTAAAGGCCCCAGGTTGTGTGGCGATGGGCACTTGTCTTATTTTATTTATTCAATTAAAAAACAATAAGGCCAGTGAGAACCTCGGGTTGTGTGGTGATTGGCGCTTGTGTCATTTTATTTCTTCAATTAATAAACAAAAAAGCTAGTAAGTGCCCCAGATTGTTTGGTGATGGCCTTTTGTGTTATTTCGTTTATTTATTTAATAAACAAAGCGGCCAGTAAGTGTCCTAGGTTTTGTGGTGATTGGTGCATGTAATATTTTATTCATTTAATTAATAAACAAAGCGGTTAGTAAGCACCCTGGGTTGTGTGGTGATTGGTGCTTGTGTTATTTTATTCATTAAATTAATAAACAAAGCTGCCTGTGAGCGCTTTAGGTTTTGAGGTAATTGGCGCTTGTGGTAATTTATTTATTCAATTAATAAACAAAGCGGCCAGCGAGCACCCTGGGTTGTGTAGTAATTGACGCTCGTGTTATTTTAGTCATTAAATTAATAAACAAAGCTGCCAGTGAAAACCCCGGAGTGTGTGGTGATTGGTGCTTGTGTTACTTTATATATTTATTAATAAACACAGCGGCCAGAAAGCAGCCCGGGTTGTGTGGTGATTTGCACTTGTGTTATTTTATTTATTAAATAAATAAACAAAGCAGCCAGTGAGCGCCCCGGGTTGAGTGGGGATTGGCGCTTGTGGTATTTTATTTATTCAATTGATAAACAAAGTGGCCAGTAAGCACTCTGAGTTGTGTGAAGATTGGCGCTTGTGTCATTTTATTTATTTAATTAAAAAACAAAGCAGCCAGCAAGCACTCTGGGTTTCGTGGTGATTGGTGCTTGTGGTATTTTATTTATACAATTAATAAACAAAGTGGCTATTAAAAACCCCAGGTTTTGTGGTGAATGGTGCTAAAGCTATAATTTATTTTTTATTTTAATTATTAAAGGGTCTAGTAAGCACCCCGAGTTGTGTTGTAATTAGGACTTGTGTTATTTTGATTTTTAAATTAATAAACAAAGCAGCCAGTAAGCGTTTAGGGTTTCGTGGGGATTGGCGATTGTGGTATTCTAGTTATTTAATTAATAAACGTGGCGGCCAGTAAGCGACTCAGGTTGTGTGGTGATTGCCGCTGGAGTTATTTTATTTATTAAATCAATAAACAAAGCGGCCAGTAAAGGCCCCAGGTTGTGTGGTATTGGGCACTTGTCTTATTTTATTTATTCAATTAAAAAACAAAGCAGCCAGTAAAGGCCCCAGGTTGTGTGGTGATAGGCACTTGTCTTATTTTATTTATTCAATTAAAAAACAAAGCGGCCAGTAAGCACCTCAAGTTGTGGGGTGATTGGCTCTAGTGTTTTTTTCAATTATTAAATTAATAAACAAAGCGTCCAGTAAGAGATCTAGGCTTTAAGGTAATTGGCGCTTGTGTTATTTTGTTTATTCAATTAATAAACGTAGCAGCCTGTAAAGGCCCCAGGTTGTGTGGCGATGGGCACTTGTCTTATTTTATTTATTCAATTAAAAAACAATAAGGCCAGTGAGAACCTCGGGTTGTGTGGTGATTGGCGCTTGTGTTATTTTATTTATTAAATTAAGAAACAAAGCGGCCAGTGAGCACCCTGGGTTGTGTGGTGACCGGTGCTTGTGTTATTTCATTTATTAAATTAAAAAACAAAGCGGCCAGTAAGCACCTCAAGTTGTGGGGTGATTGGCTCTAGTGTTTTTTTCAATTATTAAATTAATAAACAAAGCGTCCAGTAAGAGATCTAGGCTTTAAGGTAATTGGCGCTTGTGTTATTTTGTTTATTCAATTAATAAACGTAGCAGCCTGTAAAGGCCCCAGGTTGTGTGGCGATGGGCACTTGTCTTATTTTATTTATTCAATTAAAAAACAATAAGGCCAGTGAGAACCTCGGGTTGTGTGGTGATTGGCGCTTGTGTTATTTTATTTATTAAATTAAGAAACAAAGCGGCCAGTGAGCACCCTGGGTTGTGTGGTGACCGGTGCTTGTGTTATTTTATTTATTAAATTAAAAAACAAAGCGGCCAGTAAAAGCTTCAGGATTTGTAGTGATTGGGGCTTGTGTCATTTTATTTATTTAGTTTATAAACAAAACAGCCAGTAAGCGCCCCCGATTGTGTGGTGATGGGACTTGTGTTATTAAATTTATTCAATTAATAAACAAAGCGGCCAGTAAGTGTCCTAGGTTTTGTGGTGATTGGTGCATGTAATATTTTATTTATTTAATTAATAAACGAAGCGGCTAGTAAGCACCCTGGGTTGTGTGGTGATTGGTGCTTGTGTTATTTTATTCATTAAATTAATAAACAAAGCTGCCTGTGAGCGTTTTAGGTTTTGAGGTAATTGGCGCTTGTGGTATTTTATTTATTCAATTAATAAACAAAGCGGCCAGCGAGCACCCTGGGTTGTGTAGTAATTGAAGCTCGTGTTATTTTAGTCATTAAATTAATAAACAAAGCTGCCAGTGAAAACCCCGGAGTGTGTGGTGATTGGTGCTTGTGTTACTTTATTTATTTAATTAATAAACACAGTGGCCAGAAAGCAGCCCGGGTTGTGTGGTGATTTGCACTTGTGTTATTTTATTTATTAAATAAATAAACAAAGAAGCCAGTAAGCGCTCTAGGTTTTGTGGTGATTGGCGCTTGTGTCATTTTATTTATTCAATTAATAAACAAAAAAGCCAGTAGGTGCCCCGGATTATGTGGTGATGGCCACTTGTGTTATTTTGTTTATTTATTCAATAAACAAAGCGGCCAGTAAGCGCTCTGGGTTTTGTGATGATTTGCACTTGTGTTATTTTATTTATTTAATTAATAAACAAAGCAGCCAGTGAGCGCCCCGGGTTGAGTGGGGATTGGCGCTTGTGGTATTTTATTTATTCAATTGATAAACAAAGTGGCCAGTAAGCACTCTGAGTTGTGTGGAGATTGGCGCTTGTGTCATTTTATTTATTTAATTAAAAAACAAAGCAGCCAGCAAGCACTCTGGGTTTCGTGGTGATTGGTTTCTTGTGGTATTTCATTTATACAATTAATAAACAAAGTGGCTATTAAAAACCCCAGGTTATGTGGTGAATGGTACTAAAGCTATAATTTATTTTTTATTTTAATTATTAAAGGGTCCAGTAAGCACCCCGAGTTGTGTTGTAATTAGGACTTGTGTTATTTTGATTTTTAAATTAATAAACAAAGCGGCCAGCAAGCACCCTGGGTTGTGTTGTAATTGACGCTTGTGTTATTTTATTTATAAAATTAATAAACAAAGCTGCCAGTAAGCGCTCTGGGCTTTGTGGTAATTGGAGCTTGTGTTATTTTACTTATTTATTTAATAAACTAAGCAGCCAGTAAACGCCCGAGGTTGTGTGGTGATGACCCCTTGTCTTATTTTATTTATTCAATTAAAAAACAAAGTGAACAGTGAGCACTTAGGGTTGTGTAGTAATTAGCGCTAGTGTTATTTCAATTATTAAATTAATAAACAAAGCGTCCAGTAAGAAATCTGGGCTTTGTGGTAATTGGCGCTTGTGTTATTTTGTTTATTAAATTAAGAAACAAAGCGGCCAGTGAGCACCCTGGGTTGTGTGGTGATCGGTGCTTGTGTTATTTCATTTATTAAATTAAGAAACAAAGCGGCCATTAAGCACCTCGAGTTGTGAGGTAATCGGCGCTAGTGTAATTTCAATTATTAAATTAATAAACAAAGCGTCCAGTAAGAGATCTGGGCTTTGTGGTAATTGGCGCTTGTGTTATTTTGTTTATTCAATTAATAAACGTAGCAGCCTGTAAAGGCCCCAGGTTGTGTGGTGATGGGCACTTGTCTTATTTTATTTATTCAATTAAAATTCAATAAGGCCAGTGAAAACCTCGGGTTGTGTGGGGATTGGCGGTTGTGGTATTCTAGTTATTTAATTAATAAACGTGGCGGCCAGTAAGCGACTCAGGTTGTGTGGTGATTGCCGCTGGAGTTATTTTATTTATTAAATCAATAAACAAAGCGGCCAGTAAAGGCCCCAGGTTGTGTGGTATTGGGCACTTGTCTTATTTTATTTATTCAATTAAAAAACAAAGCAGCCAGTAAAGGCCCCAGGTTGTGTTGTGATAGGCACTTGTCTTATTTTATTTATTCAATTAAAAAACAAAGCGGCCAGTAAGCACCTCGAGTTGTGGGGTGATTGGCGCTAGTGTTATTTCAATTATTAAATTAATAAACAAAGCGTCCAGTAAGAGATCTAGGCTTTAAGGTAATTGGCGCTTGTGTTATTTTGTTTATTCAATTAATAAACGTAGCAGCATGTAAAGGCCCCAGGTTGTGTGGCGATGGGCACTTGTCTTATCTTATTTATTCAATTAAAAAACAATAAGGCCAGTGAGAACCTCGGGTTGTGTGGTGATTGGCGCTTGTGTTATTTCATTTATTAAATTAAGAAACAAAGCGGCCAGTGAGCACCCTGGGTTGTGTGGTGATCGGTGCTTGTGTTATTTCATTTATTAAATTAAGAAACAAAGCGGCCAGTAAAAGCTTCAGGTTTTGTGGTGATTGGTGCATGTAATATTTTATTTATTTAATTAATAAACAAAGCGGCTAGTAAGCACCCTGGGTTGTGTGGTGATTGGTGCTTGTGTTATTTTATTCATTAAATTAATAACAAAGCTGCCTGTGAGCGTTTTAGGTTTTGAGCTAATTGGCGCTTGTGGTATTTTATTTATTCAATTAATAAACAAAGCGGCCAGCGAGCACCCTGGGTTGTGTAGTAATTGAAGCTCGTGTTATTTTAGTCATTAAATTAATAAACAAAGCTGCCAGTGAAAACCCCGGAGTGTGTGGTGATTGGTGCTTGTGTTACTTTATTTATTTAATTAATAAACACAGCGGCCAGAAAGCAGCCCGGGTTGTGTGGTGATTTGCACTTGTGTTATTTTATTTATTAAATAAATAAACAAAGCAGCCAGTAAGCGCTCTAGGTTTTGTGGTGATTGGCGCTTGTGTCATTTTATTTATTCAATTAATAAACAAAAAAGCCAGTAGGTGCCCCGGATTATGTGGTGATGGCCACTTGTGTTATTTTGTTTATTTATTCAATAAACAAAGCGGCCAGTAAGCGCTCTGGGTTTTGTGATGATTTGCACTTGTGTTATTTTATTTATTTAATTAATAAACTAAGCAGCCAGTAAACGCCCGAGGTTGTGTGGTGATGAGCCCTTGTCTTATTTTATTTATTCAATTAAAAAACAAAGTGAACAGTGAGCACTTAGGGTTGTGTAGTAATTAGCGCTAGTGTTATTTCAATTATTAAATTAATAAACAAAGCGTCCAGTAGGAGATCTGGGCTTTGTGGTAATTGGCGCTTGTGTTATTTTGTTTATTCAATTAATAAACGTAGCAGCCTGTAAAGGCCCCAGGTTGTGTGGTGATGGGCACTTGTCTTATTTTATTTATTCAATTAAAAAACAAAGCAGCCAGTAAAGGCCCCAGGTTGTGTGGTGATAGGCACTTGTCTTATTTTATTTATTCAATTAAAAAACAAAGCGGCCAGTAAGCACCTCGAGTTGTGAGGTGATTGGCGCTAGTGTTATTTCAATTATTAAATTAATAAACAAAGCGTCCAGTAAGAGATCTGGGCTTTGTGGTAATTGGCGCTTGTGTTATTTTGTTTATTTAATTAATAAACGTAGCAGCCTGTAAAGGCCCCAGGTTGTGTGGTGATGGGCACTTGTCTTATTTTATTTATTCAATTAAAAAACAATAAGGCCAGTGAGAACCTCGGGTTGTGTGGGGATTGGCGATTGTGGTATTCTAGTTATTTAATTAATAAACGTGGCGGCCAGTAAGCGACTCAGGTTGTGTGGTGATTGCCGCTGGAGTTATTTTATTTATTAAATCAATAAACAAAGCGGCCAGTAAAGGCCCCAGGTTGTGTGGTATTGGGCACTTGTCTTATTTTATTTATTCAATTAAAAAACAAAGCACCCAGTAAAGGCCCCAGGGTGTGTTGTGATAGGCACTTGTCTTATTTTATTTATTCAATTGAAAAACAAAGCGGCCAGTAAGCACCTCGAGTTGTGGGGTGATTGGCGCTAGTGTTATTTCAATTATTAAATTAATAAACAAAGCGTCCAGTAAGAGATCTAGGCTTTAAGGTAATTGGCGCTTGTGTTATTTTGTTTATTCAATTAATAAACGTAGCAGCCTGTAAAGGCCCCAGGTTGTGTAGCGATGGGCACTTGTCTTATTTTATTTATTCAATTAAAAAACAGTAAGGCCAGTGAGAACCTCGGGTTGTGTGGTGATTGGCGCTTGTGTTATTTCATTTATTAAATTAAGAAACAAAGCGGCCAGTGAGCACCCTGGGTTGTGTGGTGATCGGTGCTTGTGTTATTTCATTTATTAAATTAAGAAACAAAGCGGCCAGTAAAAGCTTCAGGATTTGTGGTGATTGGGGCTTGCGTCATTTTATTTATTTAGTTTATAAACAAAGCAGCCAGTAAGCGCCCCCGATTGTGTGGTGATGGGACTTGTGTTATTAAATTTATTTAATTAATAAACAAAGCGGCCAGTAAGTGTCCTAGGTTTTGTGGTGATTGGTGCATGTAATATTTTATTTATTTAATTAATAAACGAAGCGGCTAGTAAGCACCCTGGGTTGTGTGGTGATTGGTGCTTGTGTTATTTTATTCATTAAATTAATAAACAAAGCTGCCTGTGAGCGTTTTAGGTTTTGAGGTAATTGGCGCTTGTGGTATTTTATTTATTCAATTAATAAACAAAGCGGCCAGCGAGCACCCTGGGTTGTGTAGTAATTGAAGCTCGTGTTATTTTAGTCATTAAATTAATAAACAAAGCTGCCAGTGAAAACCCCGGAGTGTGTGGTGATTGGTGCTTGTGTTACTTTATTTATTTAATTAATAAACACAGCGGCCAGAAAGCAGCCCGGGTTGTGTGGTGATTTGCACTTGTGTTATTTTATTTATTAAATAAATAAACAAAGCAGCCAGTAAGCGCTCTAGGTTTTGTGGTGATTGGAGCTTGTGTCATTTTATTTATTCAATTAATAAACAAAAAAGCCAGTAGGTGCCCCGGATTATGTGGTGATGGCCACTTGTGTTATTTTGTTTATTTATTCAATAAACAAAGCGGCCAGTAAGCGCTCTGGGTTTTGTGATGATTTGCACTTGTGTTATTTTATTTATTTAATTAATAAACAAAGCAGCCAGTGAGCGACCCGGGTTGAGTGGGGATTGGCGCTTGTGGTATTTTATTTATTCAATTGATAAACAAAGTGGCCAGTAAGCACTCTGAGTTGTGTGGAGATTGGCGCTTGTGTCATTTTATTTATTTAATTAAAAAACAAAGCAGCCAGCAAGCACTCTGGGTTACGTGGTGATTGGTGCTTGTGGTATTTCATTTATACAATTAATAAACAAAGTGGCTATTAAAAACCCCAGGTTATGTGGTGAATGGTGCTAAAGCTATAATTTATTTTTTATTTTAATTATCAAAGGGTCCAGTAAGCACCCCGAGTTGTGTTGTAATTAGGACTTGTGTTATTTTGATTTTTAAATTAATAAACAAAGCAGCCAGTAAGCGCTTAGGGTTTCGTGGGGATTGGCGATTGTGGTATTCTAGTTATTTAATTAATAAACGTGGCGGCCAGTAAGCGACTCAGGTTGTGTGGTGATTGCCGCTGGAGTTATTTTATTTATTAAATCAATAAACAAAGCGGCCAGTAAAGGCCCCAGGTTGTGTGGTATTGGGCACTTGTCTTATTTTATTTATTCAATTAAAAAACAATAAGGCCAGTGAGAACCTCGGGTTGTGTGGTGATTGGCGCTTGTGTCATTTTATTTATTTAATTAATAAACAAAGCAGCCAGTAAGCACCACAGACTGTGTGGTGACTGGCTTTTGTATAATTTTATTTATTTAATAAATAAACTAAGCGGCCAGTAGGCACTCTGGGTTTTGTGGTGATTGGCGTTTGTGGTATTTTATTCATTAAAATAATATACAAAGTGGCTAGTAAGCGACCTGGGATGTGTGGTGATTGGTGCTTGTGTTATTTTATTTATTAAATTAAGAAACAAAGCGGCCAGTGAGCACCTCGAGTTGTGAGGTGATTGGCGCTAGTGTTATTTCAATTATTAAATTAATGAACAAAGCGTCCAGTAAGAGATCTGGGCTTTGTGGTAATTGGCGCTTGTGTTATTTTGTTTATTCAATTAATAAACGTAGCAGCCTGTAAAGGCCCCAGGTTGTGTGGTGATGGGCACTTGTCTTATTTTATTTATTCAATTAAAAAACAATAAGGCCAGTGAGAACCTCGGGTTGTGTGGTGATTGGCGCTTGTGTCATTTTATTTATTCAATTAATAAACAAAAAAGCTAGTAAGTGCCCCGGATTGTGTGGTGATGGCCACTTGTGTTATTTTGTTTATTTATTTAATAAACAAAGCGGCCAGTAAGAGATCTGGGCTTTGTGGTAATTGGCGCTTGTGTTATTTTGTTTATTCAATTAATAAACGTAGCAGCCTGTAAAGGCCCCAGGTTGTGTGGTGATGGGCACTTGTCTTATTTTATTTATTCAATTAAAAAACAATAAGGCCAATGAGAACCTCGGGTTGTGTGGTGATTGGCGGTTGTGTTATTTGATTAATTAAATTAAGAAACAAAGCGGCCAGTGAGCACCCTGGGTTGTGTGGTGATCGGTGCTTGTGTTATTTTATTTATTAAATTAAGAAACAAAGCGGCCAGTAAAAGCTTCAGGATTTGTGGTGATTGGGGCTTGTGTCATTTTATTTATTTAGTTTATAAACAAAGCAGCCAGTAAGCGCCCTTGATTGTGTGGTGATGGGACTTGTGTTATTAAATTTATTCAATTAATAAACAAAGCGGCCAGTAAGTGTCCTAGGTTTTGTGGTGATTGGTGCATGTAATATTTTATTTATTTAATTAATAAACGAAGCTGTTAGTAAGCACCCTGGATTGTGTGGTGACTGGTGCTTGTGTTATTTTATTCATTAAATTAATAAACAAAGCTGCCTGTGAGCGCTTTAGGTTTTGAGGTAATTGGCGCTTGTGGTATTTTATTTATTCAATTAATAAACAAAGCGGCCAGCGAGCACCCTGGGTTGTGTAGTAATTGACGCTCGTGTTATTTTAGTCATTAAATTAATAAACAAAGCTGCCACTGAAAACCCCGGAGTGTGTGGTGATTGGTGCTTGTGTTACTTTATTTATTTAATTAATAAACACAGCGGCCAGAAAGCAGCCCGGGTTGTGTGGTGATTTGCACTTGTGTTATTTTATTTATTAAATAAATAAACAAAGCAGCCAGTAAGCGCTCTAGGTTTTGTGGTGATTGGCGCTTGTGTCATTTTATTTATTCAATTAATAAACATAAAAGCCAGTAGGTGCCCCGGATTGTGTGGTGATGGCCACTTGTGTTATTTTGTTTATTTATTTAATAAACAAAGCGGCCAGTAAGCGCTCTGGGTTTTGTGATGATTTGCACTTGTGTTATTTTATTTATTTAATTAATAAACAAAGCTGCCAGTAAGCGCTCTGGGCTTTGTGGTAATTGGAGCTTGTGTTATTTTACTTATTCATTTGATAAACTAAGCAGCCAGTAAACGCCCGAGGTTGTGTGGTGATGAGCCCTTGTCTTATTTTATTTATTCAATTAAAAAACAAAGTGAACAGTGACCACTTAGGGTTGTGTAGTAATTAGCGCTTGTGTTATTTTATTTATTGAATTGATAAACAAAGCGGCCGGGAAGCGCTCTGAGTTTTGTGGTAATTCGCGCTTGTTTCATTTTATTTATTCAATCAATTAACAAAAAAGCCAGTAAGCGTCCTGGATTGTGTAGTGATGGGCACTAATTTAATTTTTTTTATTTAATAAATAAACAAAGTGGCCAGTGAGCACCCTGGGTTGTGTGGTGATTGGTGCTAAGGTTATTTTATTTATTAAATTAATAAACAAAGCGGCCAGTAATCGCTCTGTGGTTTGTGGTGATTAGTGCTTGTGTTATTTTATTCATTAAATTAATAAACAAAGCTGCCTGTAAGCGCTTTAGGTTTTTAGGTAATTGGCGCTTGTGTTATTTCATTCATTTAATTAATAAACAAAGCAGCCAGTAAACGCCCTAGGTTGTGTGGTGATGGGCACTTGTTTTAATTTATTTAATTAATTGAAAAACAAAGCTGCTAGTGAGAACCCCGGAGTGTGTTGTGATTGGTGCTTGAGTTATATTTACTTTCTTATTTTAATTGTCAAAGGGGCCAGTAAGCGCCCCGAGTTGTGTTGTGATTGGAACTTGTGTTATTTTATTCATTCAATTGATAAACAAAGCAGCTAGTAAGCGCTCTGGGTTTTCTGGAAATAAGCGCTTGTGGTATTTTAGTTATTAAATTAATAAACAAAGCGGCCAATTAGCGCTCTAGGTTTTGTGGTGATTGGCACTTGTGGTATCTTAACTATTCAATTAATTAACAAAGCGGCCAGTGAGCACGCCGGGTCGTGTGGTGATTGGTGCTTCTGTTATTTTATTTAGTTAATTAATAAACAAATCAGCCAGTAAGCGCCCCGGGTTGTGTGGTATTGAGCGCTTGTGTTATTTTATTTATCAAATAAATAAACAAAGCTGCCAGTAAGCGCTCTAGGTTTTGTGGTGATTGGCGCTTGTGTCATTTTATTTATTCAATTAATAAACAAAAAAGCTAGTAAGTGCCCCGGATTGTGTGATGATGGCCACTTGTGTTATTTTGTTTATTTATTTAATAAACAAAGCGGCCAGTAAGCGCTCTGGGTTTTGTGGTTATTGGCGCTTGTGTCATTTTATTTATTTAATTAATAAACAAAGCAGCCAGTAAGCACCACAGACTGTGTGGTAACTGGCTTTTGTATAATTTTATTTATTTAATAAATAAACTAAGCGGCCAGTAGGCACTCTGGGTTTTGTGGTGATTGGCGTTTGTGGTATTTTATTCATTAAAATAATATACAAAGTGGCTAGTAAGCGACCTGGGATGTGTGGTGATTGGTGCTTGTGTTATTTTATTTATTAAATTAAGAAACAAAGCGGCCAGTGAGCACCCTGGGTTGTGTGGTGATTGGTGCTTGTGTTATTTTATTTATTAAATTAAGAAACGAAGCGGCCAGTAAAAGCTTCAGGGTTTCTGGTGATTGGAGTTTGTGTCATTTTATTTATTTAGTTTATAAACAAAGCAGCCAGTAAGCGCCCCAGATTGTGTGGTGATGGGACTTGTGTTATTAAATTTTATCAATTAATAAACAAAGCGGCCAGTAAGTGTTCTAAGTTTTGTGGTAATTGGTGCATGTTATATTTTATTTATTTAATTAATAAACGAAGCGGCCAGTAAGCACCCTAGGTTGTGTGGTGATTGGTGCTTGTGTTATTTTATTCATTTAATTAATAAACAAAGCTGCCTGTGAGCTCTTTAGGTTTTATCGTAATTGGCGCTTGTGGTATTTTATTTATTAAATTAAGAAACAAAGCCGCCAGTGAGCACCCTGGGTTGTGTGGTGATCGGTGCTTGTGTTATTTCATTTATTAAATTAAGAAACAAAGCGGCCAGTAAAAGCTTCAGGATTTGTGGTGATTGGGGCTTGTGTCATTTTATTTATTTAGTTTATAAACAAAGCAGCCAGTAAGCGCCCCCGATTGTGTTGTGATGGGACTTGTGTTATTAAATTTATTCAATTAATAAACAAAGCGGCCAGTAAGTGTCCTAGGTTTTGTGGTGATTGGTGCATGTAATATTTTATTTATTTAATTAATAAACGAAGCGGCTAGTAAGCACCCTGGGTTGTGTAGTGATTGGTGCTTGTGTTATTTTTCTCATTAAATTTATAAACAAAGCTGCCTGTGAGCGCTTTAGGTTTTGAGCTAATTGGCGCTTGTGGTATTTTATTTATTCAATTAATATACAAAGCGGCCAGCGAGCACCCTGGGTTGTGTAGTAATTGACGCTCGTGTTATTTTAGTCATTAAATTAATAAACAAAGCTGCCAGTGAAAACCCCGGAGTGTGTGGTGATTGGTGCTTGTGTTACTTTATTTATTTAATTAATAAACACAGCGGCCAGAAAGCAGCCCGGGTTGTGTGGTGATTTGCACTTGTGTTATTTTATTTATTAAATAAATAAACAAAGCAGTCAGTAAGCGCTCTAGGTTTTGTGGTGATTGGCGCTTGTGTCATTTTATTTATTCAATTAATAAACAAAAAAGCCAGTAGGTGCCCCGGATTGTGTGGTGATGGCCACTTGTGTTATTTTGTTTATTTATTTAATAAACAAAGCGGCCAGTAAAGGCCCCAGGTTGTGTGGTATTGGGCACTTATCTTATTTTATTTATTCAATTAAAAAACAAAGCAGCCAGTAAAGGCCCCAGGTTGTGTGGTAATAGGCACTTGTCTTATTTTATTTATTCAATTAAAAAACAAAGCGGCCAGTAAGCACCTTGAGTTGTGTGGTGATTGGCGCTAGTGTTATTTCAATTATTAAATTAATAAACAAAGCGTCCAGTAAGAGATCTGGGCTTTGTGGTAATTGGCGCTTGTGTTATTTTGTTTATTCAATTAATAAACGTAGCAGCCTGTAAAGGCCCCAGGTTGTGTGGTGATGGGCACTTGTCTTATTTTATTTATTCAATTAAAAAACAATAAGGCCAGTGAGAACCACGGGTTGTGTGGTGATTGGCGCTTGTGTTATTTCATTTATCAAATTAATAAACAAAGTCGCCAGCGAGCACCCTGGGTTGTGTTGTAATTGACGCTTGTGTTATTTTATTTATTGAATTAATAAACAAAGCGGCCGGGAAGCGCTCTGAGTTCTGTGGTAATTCGCGCTTGTTTCATTTTATTTATTCAATCAATAAACAAAAAAGCCAGTAAGCGCCCTGGATTGTGTAGTGATGGGCACTAGTTTAATTTTATTTATTTAATAAATAAACAAAGTGGCCAGTGAGCACCCTGGGTTGTGTGGTGATCGGTGCTTGTGTTATTTCATTTATTAAATCAATAAACAAAGCGGCCAGTAAAGGCCCCAGGTTGTGTGGTATTGGGCACTTGTCTTATTTTATTTATTCAATTAAAAAACAAAGCAGCCAGTAAAGGCCCCAGGTTGTGTTATGATAGGCACTTGTCTTATTTTATTTATTCAATTAAAAAACAAAGCGGCCAGTAAGCACCTCGAGTTGTGGGGTTATTGGCGCTAGTGTTATTTCAATTATTAAATTAATAAACAAAGCGTCCAGTAAGAGATCTAGGCTTCAAGGTAATTGGCGCTTGTGTTATTTTGTTTATTCAATTAATAAACGTAGCAGCCTGTAAAGGCCCCAGGTTGTGTGGCGATGGGCACTTGTCTTATTTTATTTATTCAATTAAAAAACAATAAGGCCAGTGAGAACCTCGGGTTGTGTGGTGATTGGCGCTTGTGTTATTTCATTTATTAAATTAAGAAACAAAGCGGCCAGTGAGCACCCTGGGTTGTGTGGTGATCGGTGCTTGTGTTATTTCATTTATTAAATTAAGAAACAAAGCGGCCAGTAAAAGCTTCAGGATTTGTAGTGATTGGGGCTTGTGTCTTTTTATTTATTTAGTTTATAAACAAAGCAGCCAGTAAGCGCCCCCGATTGTGTGCTGATGGCACTTGTCTTATTTTATTTATTCAATTAAAAAACAAAGCGGCCAGTAAGCACCTCGGGTTGTGGGGTGATTGGCGCTAGTGTTATTTCAATTATTAAATTAATAAACAAAGCGTCCAGTAAGAGATCTAGGCTTTAAGGTAATTGGCGCTTGTGTTATTTTGTTAATTCAATTAATAAACGTAGCAGCCTGTAAAGGCCCCAGGTTGTGTGGCGATGGGCACTTGTCTTATTTTATTTATTCAATTAAAAAACAATAAGGCCAGTGAGAACCTCGGGTTGTGTGGTGATTGGCGCTTGTGTTATTTCATTTATTAAATTAAGAAACAAAGCGGCCAGTGAGCACCCTGGGTTGTGTGGTGATCGGTGCTTGTGTTATTTCATTTATTAAATTAAGAAACAAAGCGGCCAGTAAAAGCTTCAGGTTTTGTGGTGATTGGTGCATGTAATATTTTATTTATTTAATTAATAAACGAAGCGGCTAGTAAGCACCCTGGGTTGTGTGGTGATTGGTGCTTGTGTTATTTTATTCATTAAATTAATAACAAAGCTGCCTGTGAGCGTTTTAGGTTTTGAGGTAATTGTTGCTTGTGGTATTTTATTTATTCAATTAATAAACAAAGCGGCCAGCGAGCACCCTGGGTTGTGTAGTAATTGATGCTCGTGTTATCTTAGTCATTAAATTAATAAACAAAGCTGCCAGTGAAAACCCCGGAGTGTGTGGTGATTGGTGCTTGTGTTACTTTATTTATTTAATTAATAAACACAGCGGCCAGAAAGCAGCCCGGGTTGTGTGGTGATTTGCACTTGTGTTATTTTATTTATTAAATAAATAAACAAAGCAGCCAGTAAGCGCTCTAGGTTTTGTGGTGATTGGCGCTTGTGTCATTTTATTTATTCAATTAATAAACAAAAAAGCCAGTAGGTGCCCCGGATTATGTGGTGATGGCCACTTGTGTTATTTTGTTTATTTATTCAATAAACAAAGCGGCCAGTAAGCGCTCTGGGTTTTGTGATGATTTGCACTTGTGTTATTTTATTTATTTAATTAATAAACTAAGCAGCCAGTAAACGCCCGAGGTTGTGTGGTGATGAGCCCTTGTCTTATTTTATTTATTCAATTAAAAAACAAAGTGAACAGTGAGCACTTAGGGTTGTGTAGTAATTAGCGCTAGTGTTATTCCAATTATTAAATTAATAAACAAAGCGTCCAGTAAGCACCTCGAGTTGTGAGGTAATTGGCGCTAGTGTAATTTCAATTATTAAATTAATAAACAAAGCGTCCAGTAGGAGATCTGGGCTTTGTGGTAATTGGCGCTTGTGTTATTTTGTTTATTCAATTAATAAACGTAGCAGCCTGTAAAGGCCCCAGGTTGTGTGGTGATGGGCACTTGTCTTATTTTATTTATTCAATTAAAAAACAAAGCAGCCAGTAAAGGCCCCAGGTTGTGTGGTGATAGGCACTTGTCTTATTTTATTTATTCAATTAAAAAACAAAGCGGCCAGTAAGCACCTCGAGTTGTGAGGTGATTGGCGCTAGTGTAATTTCAATTATTAAATTAATAAACAAAGCGTCCAGTAGGAGATCTGGGCTTTGTGGTAATTGGCGCTTGTGTTATTTTGTTTATTCAATTAATAAACGTAGCAGCCTGTAAAGGCCCCAGGTTGTGTGGTGATGGGCACTTGTCTTATTTTATTTATTCAATTAAAAAACAAAGCAGCCAGTAAAGGCCCCAGGTTGTGTGGTGATCGGTGCTTGTGTTATTTCATTTATTAAATTAAGAAACAAAGCGGCCATTAAGCACCTCGAGTTGTGAGGTAATTGGCGCTAGTGTAATTTCAATTATTAAATTAATAAACAAAGCGTCCAGTAGGAGATCTGGGCTTTGTGGTAATTGGCGCTTGTGTTATTTTGTTTATTCAATTAATAAACGTAGCAGCCTGTAAAGGCCCCAGGTTGTGTGGTGATGGGCACTTGTCTTATTTTATTTATTCAATTAAAAAACAAAGCAGCCAGTAAAGGCCCCAGGTTGTGTGGTGATAGGCACTTGTCTTATTTTATTTATTCAATTAAAAAACAAAGCGGCCAGTAAGCACCTCGAGTTGTGAGGTGATTGGCGCTAGTGTTATTTCAATTATTAAATTAATAAACAAAGCGTCCAGTAAGAGATCTGGGCTTTGTGGTAATTGGCGCTTGTGTTATTTTGTTTATTTAATTAATAAACGTAGCAGCCTGTAAAGGCCCCAGGTTGTGTGGTGATGGGCACTTGTCTTATTTTATTTATTCAATTAAAAAACAATAAGGCCAGTGAGAACCTCGGGTTGTGTGGGGATTGGCGATTGTGGTATTCTAGTTATTTAATTAATAAACGTGGCGGCCAGTAAGCGACTCAGGTTGTGTGGTGATTGCCGCTGGAGTTATTTTATTTATTAAATCAATAAACAAAGCGGCCAGTAAAGGCCCCAGGTTGTGTGGTATTGGGCACTTGTCTTATTTTATTTATTCAATTAAAAAACAAAGCACCCAGTAAAGGCCCCAGGGTGTGTTGTGATAGGCACTTGTCTTATTTTATTTATTCAATTGAAAAACAAAGCGGCCAGTAAGCACCTCGAGTTGTGGGGTGATTGGCGCTAGTGTTATTTCAATTATTAAATTAATAAACAAAGCGTCCAGTAAGAGATCTAGGCTTTAAGGTAATTGGCGCTTGTGTTATTTTGTTTATTCAATTAATAAACGTAGCAGCCTGTAAAGGCCCCAGGTTGTGTAGCGATGGGCACTTGTCTTATTTTATTTATTCAATTAAAAAACAATAAGGCCAGTGAGAACCTCGGGTTGTGTGGTGATTGGCGCTTGTGTTATTTCATTTATTAAATTAAGAAACAAAGCGGCCAGTGAGCACCCTGGGTTGTGTGGTGATCGGTGCTTGTGTTATTTCATTTATTAAATTAAGAAACAAAGCGGCCAGTAAAAGCTTCAGGATTTGTAGTGATTGGGGCTTGTGTCTTTTTATTTATTTAGTTTATAAACAAAGCAGCCAGTAAGCGCCCCCGATTGTGTGCTGATGGCACTTGTCTTATTTTATTTATTCAATTAAAAAACAAAGCGGCCAGTAAGCACCTCGGGTTGTGGGGTGATTGGCGCTAGTGTTATTTCAATTATTAAATTAATAAACAAAGCGTCCAGTAAGAGATCTAGGCTTTAAGGTAATTGGCGCTTGTGTTATTTTGTTAATTCAATTAATAAACGTAGCAGCCTGTAAAGGCCCCAGGTTGTGTGGCGATGGGCACTTGTCTTATTTTATTTATTCAATTAAAAAACAATAAGGCCAGTGAGAACCTCGGGTTGTGTGGTGATTGGCGCTTGTGTTATTTCATTTATTAAATTAAGAAACAAAGCGGCCAGTGAGCACCCTGGGTTGTGTGGTGATCGGTGCTTGTGTTATTTCATTTATTAAATTAAGAAACAAAGCGGCCAGTAAAAGCTTCAGGTTTTGTGGTGATTGGTGCATGTAATATTTTATTTATTTAATTAATAAACGAAGCGGCTAGTAAGCACCCTGGGTTGTGTGGTGATTGGTGCTTGTGTTATTTTATTCATTAAATTAATAACAAAGCTGCCTGTGAGCGTTTTAGGTTTTGAGGTAATTGTTGCTTGTGGTATTTTATTTATTCAATTAATAAACAAAGCGGCCAGCGAGCACCCTGGGTTGTGTAGTAATTGATGCTCGTGTTATCTTAGTCATTAAATTAATAAACAAAGCTGCCAGTGAAAACCCCGGAGTGTGTGGTGATTGGTGCTTGTGTTACTTTATTTATTTAATTAATAAACACAGCGGCCAGAAAGCAGCCCGGGTTGTGTGGTGATTTGCACTTGTGTTATTTTATTTATTAAATAAATAAACAAAGCAGCCAGTAAGCGCTCTAGGTTTTGTGGTGATTGGCGCTTGTGTCATTTTATTTATTCAATTGATAAACAAAAAAGCCAGTAGGTGCCCCGGATTATGTGGTGATGGCCACTTGTGTTATTTTGTTTATTTATTCAATAAACAAAGCGGCCAGTAAGCGCTCTGGGTTTTGTGATGATTTGCACTTGTGTTATTTTATTTATTTAATTAATAAACTAAGCAGCCAGTAAACGCCCGAGGTTGTGTGGTGATGAGCCCTTGTCTTATTTTATTTATTCAATTAAAAAACAAAGTGAACAGTGAGCACTTAGGGTTGTGTAGTAATTAGCGCTAGTGTTATTCCAATTATTAAATTAATAAACAAAGCGTCCAGTAAGAGATCTGGGCTTTGTGGTAATTGGCGCTTGTGTTATTTTGTTTATTAAATTAAGAAACAAAGCGGCCAGTGAGCACCCTGGGTTGTGTGGTGATCGGTGCTTGTGTTATTTCATTTATTAAATTAAGAAACAAAGCGGCCATTAAGCACCTCGAGTTGTGAGGTAATTGGCGCTAGTGTAATTTCAATTATTAAATTAATAAACAAAGCGTCCAGTAGGAGATCTGGGCTTTGTGGTAATTGGCGCTTGTGTTATTTTGTTTATTCAATTAATAAACGTAGCAGCCTGTAAAGGCCCCAGGTTGTGTGGTGATGGGCACTTGTCTTATTTTATTTATTCAATTAAAAAACAAAGCAGCCAGTAAAGGCCCCAGGTTGTGTGGTGATAGGCACTTGTCTTATTTTATTTATTCAATTAAAAAACAAAGCGGCCAGTAAGCACCTCGAGTTGTGAGGTGATTGGCGCTAGTGTTATTTCAATTATTAAATTAATAAACAAAGCGTCCAGTAAGAGATCTGGGCTTTGTGGTAATTGGCGCTTGTGTTATTTTGTTTATTTAATTAATAAACGTAGCAGCCTGTAAAGGCCCCAGGTTGTGTGGTGATGGGCACTTGTCTTATTTTATTTATTCAATTAAAAAACAATAAGGCCAGTGAGAACCTCGGGTTGTGTGGGGATTGGCAATTGTGGTATTCTAGTTATTTAATTAATAAACGTGGCGGCCAGTAAGCGACTCAGGTTGTGTGGTGATTGCCGCTGGAGTTATTTTATTTATTAAATCAATAAACAAAGCGGCCAGTAAAGGCCCCAGGTTGTGTGGTATTGGGCACTTGTCTTATTTTATTTATTCAATTAAAAAACAAAGCACCCAGTAAAGGCCCCAGGGTGTGTTGTGATAGGCACTTGTCTTATTTTATTTATTCAATTGAAAAACAAAGCGGCCAGTAAGCACCTCGAGTTGTGGGGTGATTGGCGCTAGTGTTATTTCAATTATTAAATTAATAAACAAAGCGTCCAGTAAGAGATCTAGGCTTTAAGGTAATTGGCGCTTGTGTTATTTTGTTTATTCAATTAATAAACGTAGCAGCCTGTAAAGGCCCCAGGTTGTGTAGCGATGGGCACTTGTCTTATTTTATTTATTCAATTAAAAAACAATAAGGCCAGTGAGAACCTCGGGTTGTGTGGTGATTGGCGCTTGTGTTATTTCATTTATTAAATTAAGAAACAAAGCGGCCAGTGAGCACCCTGGGTTGTGTGGTGATCGGTGCTTGTGTTATTTCATTTATTAAATTAAGAAACAAAGCGGCCAGTAAAAGCTTCAGGTTTTGTGATGATTGGTGCATGTAATATTTTATTTATTTAATTAATAAACGAAGCGGCTAGTAAGCACCCTGGGTTGTGTGGTGATTGGTGCTTGTGTTATTTTATTCATTAAATTAATAACAAAGCTGCCTGTGAGCGTTTTAGGTTTTGAGGTAATTGTTGCTTGTGGTATTTTATTTATTCAATTAATAAACAAAGCGGCCAGCGAGCACCCTGGGTTGTGTAGTAATTGATGCTCGTGTTATCTTAGTCATTAAATTAATAAACAAAGCTGCCAGTGAAAACCTCGGAGTGTGTGGTGATTGGTGCTTGTGTTACTTTATTTATTTAATTAATAAACACAGCGGCCAGAAAGCAGCCCGGGTTGTGTGGTGATTTGCACTTGTGTTATTTTATTTATTAAATAAATAAACAAAGCAGCCAGTAAGCGCTCTAGGTTTTGTGGTGATTGGCGCTTGTGTCATTTTATTTATTCAATTAATAAACAAAAAAGCCAGTAGGTGCCCCGGATTATGTGGTGATGGCCACTTGTGTTATTTTGTTTATTTATTCAATAAACAAAGCGGCCAGTAAGCGCTCTGGGTTTTGTGATGATTTGCACTTGTGTTATTTTATTTATTTAATTAATAAACTAAGCAGCCAGTAAACGCCCGAGGTTGTGTGGTGATGAGCCCTTGTCTTATTTTATTTATTCAATTAAAAAACAAAGTGAACAGTGAGCACTTAGGGTTGTGTAGTAATTAGCGCTAGTGTTATTCCAATTATTAAATTAATAAACAAAGCGTCCAGTAAGAGATCTGGGCTTTGTGGTAATTGGCGCTTGTGTTATTTTGTTTATTAAATTAAGAAACAAAGCGGCCAGTGAGCACCCTGGGTTGTGTGGTGATCGGTGCTTGTGTTATTTCATTTATTAAATTAAGAAACAAAGCGGCCATTAAGCACCTCGAGTTGTGAGGTAATTGGCGCTAGTGTAATTTCAATTATTAAATTAATAAACAAAGCGTCCAGTAGGAGATCTGGGCTTTGTGGTAATTGGCGCTTGTGTTATTTTGTTTATTCAATTAATAAACGTAGCAGCCTGTAAAGGCCCCAGGTTGTGTGGTGATGGGCACTTGTCTTATTTTATTTATTCAATTAAAAAACAAAGCAGCCAGTAAAGGCCCCAGGTTGTGTGGTGATAGGCACTTGTCTTATTTTATTTATTCAATTAAAAAACAAAGCGGCCAGTAAGCACCTCGAGTTGTGAGGTGATTGGCGCTAGTGTTATTTCAATTATTAAATTAATAAACAAAGCGTCCAGTAAGAGATCTGGGCTTTGTGGTAATTGGCGCTTGTGTTATTTTGTTTATTTAATTAATAAACGTAGCAGCCTGTAAAGGCCCCAGGTTGTGTGGTGATGGGCACTTGTCTTATTTTATTTATTCAATTAAAAAACAATAAGGCCAGTGAGAACCTCGGGTTGTGTGGGGATTGGCGATTGTGGTATTCTAGTTATTTAATTAATAAACGTGGCGGCCAGTAAGCGACTCAGGTTGTGTGGTGATTGCCGCTGGAGTTATTTTATTTATTAAATCAATAAACAAAGCGGCCAGTAAAGGCCCCAGGTTGTGTGGTATTGGGCACTTGTCTTATTTTATTTATTCAATTAAAAAACAAAGCACCCAGTAAAGGCCCCAGGGTGTGTTGTGATAGGCACTTGTCTTATTTTATTTATTCAATTGAAAAACAAAGCGGCCAGTAAGCACCTCGAGTTGTGGGGTGATTGGCGCTAGTGTTATTTCAATTATTAAATTAATAAACAAAGCGTCCAGTAAGAGATCTAGGCTTTAAGGTAATTGGCGCTTGTGTTATTTTGTTTATTCAATTAATAAACGTAGCAGCCTGTAAAGGCCCCAGGTTGTGTAGCGATGGGCACTTGTCTTATTTTATTTATTCAATTAAAAAACAGTAAGGCCAGTGAGAACCTCGGGTTGTGTGGTGATTGGCGCTTGTGTTATTTCATTTATTAAATTAAGAAACAAAGCGGCCAGTGAGCACCCTGGGTTGTGTGGTGATCGGTGCTTGTGTTATTTCATTTATTAAATTAAGAAACAAAGCGGCCAGTAAAAGCTTCAGGATTTGTGACGATTGGGGCTTGCGTCATTTTATTTATTTACTTTATAAACAAAGCAGCCAGTAAGCGCCCCCGATTGTGTGGTGATGGGACTTGTGTTATTAAATTTATTCAATTAATAAACAAAGCGGCCAGTAAGTGTCCTAGGTTTTGTGGTGATTGGTGCATGTAATATTTTATTTATTTAATTAATAAACGAAGCGGCTAGTAAGCACCCTGGGTTGTGTGGTGATTGGTGCTTGTGTTATTTTATTCATTAAATTAATAAACAAAGCTGCCTGTGAGCGCTCTAGGTTTTGTGGTGATTGGAGCTTGTGTCATTTTATTTATTCAATTAATAAACAAAAAAGCCAGTAGGTGCCCCGGATTATGTGGTGATGGCCACTTGTGTTATTTTGTTTATTTATTCAATAAACAAAGCGGCCAGTAAGCGCTCTGGGTTTTGTGATGATTTGCACTTGTGTTATTTTATTTATTTAATTAATAAACAAAGCAGCCAGTGAGCGCCCCGGGTTGAGTGGGGATTGGCGCTTGTGGTATTTTATTTATTCAATTGATAAACAAAGTGGCCAGTAAGCACTCTGAGTTGTGTGGAGATTGGCGCTTGTGTCATTTTATTTATTTAATTAAAAAACAAAGCAGCCAGCAAGCACTCTGGGTTTCGTGGTGATTGGTGCTTGTGGTATTTCATTTATACAATTAATAAACAAAGTGGCTATTAAAAACCCCAGGTTATGTGGTGAATGGTGCTAAAGCTATAATTTATTTTTTATTTTAATTATCAAAGGGTCCAGTAAGCACCCCGAGTTGTGTTGTAATTAGGACTTGTGTTATTTTGATTTTTAAATTAATAAACAAAGCAGCCAGTAAGCGCTTAGGGTTTCGTGGGGATTGGCGATTGTGGTATTCTAGTTATTTAATTAATAAACGTGGCGGCCAGTAAGCGACTCAGGTTGTGTGGTGATTGCCGCTGGAGTTATTTTATTTATTAAATCAATAAACAAAGCGGCCAGTAAAGGCCCCAGGTTGTGTGGTATTGGGCACTTGTCTTATTTTATTTATTCAATTAATAAACAAAAAAGCCAGTAGGTGCCCCGGATTATGTGGTGATGGCCACTTGTGTTATTTTGTTTATTTATTCAATAAACAAAGCGGCCAGTAAGCGCTCTGGGTTTTGTGATGATTTGCACTTGTGTTATTTTATTTATTTAATTAATAAACAAAGCAGCCAGTGAGCGCCCCGGGTTGAGTGGGGATTGGCGCTTGTGGTATTTTATTTATTCAATTGATAAACAAAGTGGCCAGTAAGCACTCTGAGTTGTGTGGAGATTGGCGCTTGTGTCATTTTATTTATTTAATTAAAAAACAAAGCAGCCAGCAAGCACTCTGGGTTTCGTGGTGATTGGTGCTTGTGGTATTTCATTTATACAATTAATAAACAAAGTGGCTATTAAAAACCCCAGGTTATGTGGTGAATGGTGCTAAAGCTATAATTTATTTTTTATTTTAATTATCAAAGGGTCCAGTAAGCACCCCGAGTTGTGTTGTAATTAGGACTTGTGTTATTTTGATTTTTAAATTAATAAACAAAGCAGCCAGTAAGCGCTTAGGGTTTCGTGGGGATTGGCGATTGTGGTATTCTAGTTATTTAATTAATAAACGTGGCGGCCAGTAAGCGACTCAGGTTGTGTGGTGATTGCCGCTAGAGTTATTTCATTTATCAAATTAATAAACAAAGCGGCCAGCGAGCACCCTGGATTGTGTTGTAATTGACGCTTGTGTTATTTTATTTATAAAATTAATAAACAAAGCTGCCAGTAAGCGCTCTGGGCTTTGTGGTAATTGGCGCTTGTGTTATTTTGTTTATTAAATTAAGAAACAAAGCGGCCAGTGATCACCCTGGGTTGTGTGGTGATAGGCACTTGTCTTATTTTATTTATTCAATTAAAAAACAAAGCGGCCAGTAAGCACCTCGAGTTGTGAGGTGATTGGCGCTAGTGTTATTTCAATTATTAAATTAATAAACAAAGCGTCCAGTAAGAGATCTGGGCTTTGTGGTAATTGGCGCTTGTGTTATTTTGTTTATTCAATTAATAAACGTAGCAGCCTGTAAAGGCCCCAGGTTGTGTGGTGATGGGCACTTGTCTTATTTTATTTATTCAATTAAAAAACAATAAGGCCAGTGAGAACCTCGGGTTGTGTGGTGAATGGCGCTTGTGTCATTTTATTTATTCAATTAATAAACAAAAAAGCTAGTAAGTGCCCCGGATTGTGTGGTGATGGCCACTTGTGTTATTTTGTTTATTTATTTAATAAACAAAGCGGCCAGTAAGAGATCTGGGCTTTGTGGTAATTGGCGCTTGTGTTATTTTGTTTATTCAATTAATAAACGTAGCAGCCTGTAAAGGCCCCAGGTTGTGTGGTGATGGGCGGTTGTGTTATTTGATTAATTAAATTAAGAAACAAAGCGGCCAGTGAGCACCCTGGGTTGTGTGGTGATTGGAGCTTGTGTTATTTCATTTATTAAATTAAGAAACAAAGCGGCCAGTAAAAGCTTCAGGATTTGTGGTGATTGGGGCTTGTGTCATTTTATTTATTTAGTTTATAAACAAAGCAGCCAGTAAGCGCCCTTGATTGTGTGGTGATGGGACTTGTGTTATTAAATTTATTCAATTAATAAACAAAGCGGCCAGTAAGTGTCCTAGGTTTTGTGGTGATTGGTGCATGTAATATTTTATTTATTTAATTAATGAACGAAGCGGTTAGTAAGCACCCTGGGTTGTGTGGTGACTGGTGCTTGTGTTATTTTATTCATTAAATTAATAAACAAAGCTGCCTGTGAGCGCTTTAGGTTTTGAGGTAATTGGCGCTTGTGGTATTTTATTTATTCAATTAATAAACAAAGCGGCCAGCGAGCACCCTGGTTTGTGTAGTAATTGGCGCTCGTGTTATTTTAGTCATTAAATTAATAAACAAAGCTGCCAGTGAAAACCCCGGAGTGTGTGGTGATTGGTGCTTGTGTTACTTTATTTATTTAATTAATAAACACAGCGGCCAGAAAGCAGCCAGGGTTGTGTGGTGATTTGCACTTGTGTTATTTTATTTATTAAATAAATAAACAAAGCAGCCAGTAAGCGCTCCGGGTTTTGTGGTTATTGGCGCTTGTGTCACTTTTTTTATTTAATTAATAAACAAAGCAGCCAGTAAGCACCACAGACTGTGTGGTGACTGGCTTTTGTATAATTTTATTTATTTAATAAATAAACTAAGCGGCCAGTAGGCACTCTGGGTTTTGTGGTGATTGGCGTTTGTGGTATTTTATTCATTAAAATAATATACAAAGTGGCTAGTAAGCGACCTGGGATGTGTGGTGATTGGTGCATGTGTTATTTAATTTATTAAATTAAGAAACAAAGCGGCCAGTGAGCACCCTGGGTTGTGTGGTGATTGGTGCTTGTGTTATTTTATTTATTAAATTAAGAAACGAAGCGGCCAGTAAAAGCTTCAGGGTTTCTGGTAATTGGAATTTGTGTCATTTTATTTATTTAGTTTATAAACAGAGCAGCCAGTAAGCGCCCCAGATTGTGTGGTGATGGGACTTGTGTTATTAAATTTTATCAATTAATAAACAAAGCGGCCAGTAAGTGTTCTAGGTTTTGTGGTAATTGGTGCATGTAATATTTTATTTATTTAATTAATAAACGAAGCGGCCAGTAAGCACCCTAGGTTGTGTGGTGATTGGTGCTTGTGTTATTTTATTCATTTAATTAATAAACAAAGCTGCCTGTGAGCTCTTTAGGTTTTATGGTAATTGGCGCTTGTGGTATTTTATTTATTAAATTAAGAAACAAAGCCGCCAGTGAGCACCCTGGGTTGTGTGGTGATCGGTGCTTGTGTTATTTCATTTATTAAATTAAGAAACAGAGCGGCCAGTAAAAGCTTCAGGATTTGTGGTGATTGGGGCTTGTGTCATTTTATTTATTTAGTTTATAAACAAAGCAGCCAGTAAGCGCCCCCGATTGTGTGGTGATGGGACTTGTGTTATTAAATTTATTCAATTAATAAACAAAGCGGCCAGTAAGTGTCCTAGGTTTTGTGGGGATTGGTGCATGTAATATTTTATTTATTTAATTAATAAACGAAGCGGCTAGTAAGCACCCTGGGTTGTGTGGTGATTGGTGCTTGTGTTATTTTATTCATTAAATTAATAAACAAAGCTGCCTGTGAGCGCTTTAGGTTTTGAGCTAATTGGCGCTTGTGGTATTTTATTTATTCAATTAATATACAAAGCGGCCAGCGAGCACCCTGGGTTGTGTAGTAATTGACGCTCGTGTTATTTTAGTCATTAAATTAATAAACAAAGCTGCCAGTAAAAACCCCGGAGTGTGTGGTGATTGGTGCTTGTGTTACTTTATTTATTTAATTAATAAACACAGCGGCCAGAAAGCAGCCCGGGTTGTGTGGTGATTTGCACTTGTGTTATTTTATTTATTAAATAAATAAACAAAGCAGTCAGTAAGCGCTCTAGGTTTTGTGGTGATTGGCGCTTGTGTCATTTTATTTATTCAATTAATAAACAAAAAAGCCAGTAGGTGCCCCGGATTTTGTGGTGATGGCCACTTGTGTTATTTTGTTTATTTATTTAATAAACAAAGCGGCCAGTAAAGGCCCCAGGTTGTGTGGTATTGGGCACTTATTTTATTTATTCAATTAAAAAACAAAGCAGCCAGTAAAGGCCCCAGGTTGTGTGGTAATAGGCACTTGTCTTATTTTATTTATTCAATTAAAAAACAAAGCGGCCAGTAAGCACCTCGAGTTGTGTGGTGATTGGCGCTAGTGTTATTTCAATTATTAAATTAATAAACAAAGCGTCCAGTAAGAGATCTGGGCTTTGTGGTAATTGGCGCTTGTGTTATTTTGTTTATTCAATTAATAAACGTAGCAGCCTGTAAAGGCCCCAGGTTGTGTGGTGATGGGCACTTGTCTGATTTTATTTATTCAATTAAAAAACAATAAGGCCAGCGAGCACCCTGGGTTGTGTTGTAATTGACGCTTGTGTTATTTTATTTATTGAATTAATAAACAAAGCGGCCGGGAAGCGCTCTGAGTTCTGTGGTAATTCGCGCTTGTTTCATTTTATTTATTCAATCAATAAACAAAAAAGCCAGTAAGCGCCCTGGATTGTGTAGTGATGGGCACTAGTTTAATTTTATTTATTTAATAAATAAACAAAGTGGCCAGTGAGCACCCTGGGTTGTGTGGTGATTGGTGCTAGGGTTATTTTATCTATTAAATTAATAAACAAAGCGGCCATTAAACGCTCTGTGGTTTGTGGTGATTGGCGTTTGTGTTATTTGATTTATTTAATTATTAAACAAAGCAGCCAGTAAGAGCCCCGTGATGTGTGGTATTGAGCGCTTGAGTTATTTTATTAATAAAATTCATAAACAAAGCTGGCAGTAAGCACCCCGAATTGTGTGGTGATTGGCACTTGTGTAATTTTAATTATTTAATTAATAAACAAAGCGGCCAGTAAGTGCTCTAGGTTTTTTTTGTGATCGGTGCTTGTAATATTTTATTTATTTAATTAATAAACGAAGCGGCCAGTAAGCACCCTGGGTTGTGTGGTGATTAGTGCTTGTGTTATTTTATTCATTAAATTAATAAACAAAGCGGCCAGTAAGTGCTCTAGGTTTTGTGGTGTTCGGTGCTTGTAATATTTTATTTATTTAATTAATAAACGAAGCGGCCAGTAAGCACCCTGGGTTGTGTGGTGATTAGTGCTTGTGTTATTTTATTCATTAAATTAATAAACAAAGCTGCCTGTAAGCGCTTTAGGTTTTTAGGTAATTGGCGCTTGTGTTATTTCATTCATTTAATTAATAAACAAAGCAGCCAGTAAACGCCCTAGGTTGTGTGGTGATGGGCACTTGTTTTAATTTATTTAATTAATTGAAAAACAAAGCTGCTAGTGAGAACCCCGGAGTGTGTAGTGATTGGTGCTTGAGTTATATTTACTTTCTTATTTTAATTGTCAAAGGGGCCAGTAAGCGCCCCGAGTTGTGTTGTGATTGGAACTTGTGTTATTTTATTCATTCAATTGATAAACAAAGCAGCTAGTAAGCGCTCTGGGTTTTCTGGGAATAAGCGCTTGTGGTATTTTAGTTATTAATATAATAAACAAAGCGGCCAATTAGCGCTCTAGGTTTTGTGGTGATTGGTACTTGTGGTATCTTAACTATTCAATTAATTAACAAAGCGGCCAGTGAGCACGCCGGGTTGTGTGGTGATTGGTGCTTGTGTTATTTTATTTAGTTAATTAATAAACAAATCAGCCAGTAAGCGCCCCGGGTTGTGTGGTATTGAGCGCTTGTGTTATTTTATTTATTAAATAAATAAACAAAGCAGCCAGTAAGCGCTCTAGGTTTTGTGGTGATTGGCGCTTGTGTCATTTTATTTATTTAATTAATAAACAAAGCAGCCAGTGAGCGCCCCGGGTTGAGTGGGGATTGGCGCTTGTGGTATTTTATTTATTCAATTGATAAACAAAGTGGCCAGTAAGCACTCTGAGTTGTGTGGAGATTGGCGCTTGTGTCATTTTATTTATTTAATTAAAAAACAAAGCAGCCAGCAAGCACTCTGGGTTTCGTGGTGATTGGTGCTTGTGGTATTTCATTTATACAATTAATAAACAAAGTGGCTATTAAAAACCCCAGGTTATGTGGTGAATGGTGCTAAAGCTATAATTTATTTTTTATTTTAATTATCAAAGGGTCCAGTAAGCACCCCGAGTTGTGTTGTAATTAGGACTTGTGTTATTTTGATTTTTAAATTAATAAACAAAGCAGCCAGTAAGCGCTTAGGGTTTCGTGGGGATTGGCGATTGTGGTATTCTAGTTATTTAATTAATAAACGTGGCGGCCAGTAAGCGACTCAGGTTGTGTGGTGATTGCCGCTGGAGTTATTTCATTTATCAAATTAATAAACAAAGCGGCCAGCGAGCACCCTGGATTGTGTTGTAATTGACGCTTGTGTTATTTTATTTATAAAATTAATAAACAAAGCGGCCAGTGATCACCCTGGGTTGTGTGGTGATAGGCACTTGTCTTATTTTATTTATTCAATTAAAAAACAAAGCGGCCAGTAAGCACCTCGAGTTGTGAGGTGATTGGCGCTAGTGTTATTTCAATTATTAAATTAATAAACAAAGCGTCCAGTAAGAGATCTGGGCTTTGTGGTAATTGGCGCTTGTGTTATTTTGTTTATTCAATTAATAAACGTAGCAGCCTGTAAAGGCCCCAGGTTGTGTGGTGATGGGCACTTGTCTTATTTTATTTATTCAATTAAAAAACAATAAGGCCAGTGAGAACCTCGGGTTGTGTGGTGAATGGCGCTTGTGTCATTTTATTTATTCAATTAATAAACAAAAAAGCTAGTAAGTGCCCCGGATTGTGTGGTGATGGCCACTTGTGTTATTTTGTTTATTTATTTAATAAACAAAGCGGCCAGTAAGAGATCTGGGCTTTGTGGTAATTGGCGCTTGTGTTATTTTGTTTATTCAATTAATAAACGTAGCAGCCTGTAAAGGCCCCAGGTTGTGTGGTGATGGGCGGTTGTGTTATTTGATTAATTAAATTAAGAAACAAAGCGGCCAGTGAGCACCCTGGGTTGTGTGGTGATTGGAGCTTGTGTTATTTCATTTATTAAATTAAGAAACAAAGCGGCCAGTAAAAGCTTCAGGATTTGTGGTGATTGGGGCTTGTGTCATTTTATTTATTTAGTTTATAAACAAAGCAGCCAGTAAGCGCCCTTGATTGTGTGGTGATGGGACTTGTGTTATTAAATTTATTCAATTAATAAACAAAGCGGCCAGTAAGTGTCCTAGGTTTTGTGGTGATTGGTGCATGTAATATTTTATTTATTTAATTAATGAACGAAGCGGTTAGTAAGCACCCTGGGTTGTGTGGTGACTGGTGCTTGTGTTATTTTATTCATTAAATTAATAAACAAAGCTGCCTGTGAGCGCTTTAGGTTTTGAGGTAATTGGCGCTTGTGGTATTTTATTTATTCAATTAATAAACAAAGCGGCCAGCGAGCACCCTGGTTTGTGTAGTAATTGACGCTCGTGTTATTTTAGTCATTAAATTAATAAACAAAGCTGCCAGTGAAAACCCCGGAGTGTGTGGTGATTGGTGCTTGTGTTACTTTATTTATTTAATTAATAAACACAGCGGCCAGAAAGCAGCCCGGGTTGTGTGGTGATTTGCACTTGTGTTATTTTATTTATTAAATAAATAAACAAAGCAGCCAGTAAGCGCTCCGGGTTTTGTGGTTATTGGCGCTTGTGTCACTTTTTTTATTTAATTAATAAACAAAGCAGCCAGTAAGCACCACAGACTGTGTGGTGACTGGCTTTTGTATAATTTTATTTATTTAATAAATAAACTAAGCGGCCAGTAGGCACTCTGGGTTTTGTGGTGATTGGCGTTTGTGGTATTTTATTCATTAAAATAATATACAAAGTGGCTAGTAAGCGACCTGGGATATGTGGTGATTGGTGCATGTGTTATTTAATTTATTAAATTAAGAAACAAAGCGGCCAGTGAGCACCCTGGGTTGTGTGGTGATTGGTGCTTGTGTTATTTTATTTATTAAATTAAGAAACGAAGCGGCCAGTAAAAGCTTCAGGGTTTCTGGTAATTGGAATTTGTGTCATTTTATTTATTTAGTTTATAAACAAAGCAGCCAGTAAGCGCCCCAGATTGTGTGGTGATGGGACTTGTGTTATTAAATTTTATCAATTAATAAACAAAGCGGCCAGTAAGTGTTCTAGGTTTTGTGGTAATTGGTGCATGTAATATTTTATTTATTTAATTAATAAACGAAGCGGCCAGTAAGCACCCTAGGTTGTGTGGTGATTGGTGCTTGTGTTATTTTATTCATTTAATTAATAAACAAAGCTGCCTGTGAGCTCTTTAGGTTTTATGGTAATTGGCGCTTGTGGTATTTTATTTATTAAATTAAGAAACAAAGCCGCCAGTGAGCACCCTGGGTTGTGTGGTGATCGGTGCTTGTGTTATTTCATTTATTAAATTAAGAAACAGAGCGGCCAGTAAAAGCTTCAGGATTTGTGGTGATTGGGGCTTGTGTCATTTTATTTATTTAGTTTATAAACAAAGCAGCCAGTAAGCGCCCCCGATTGTGTGGTGATGGGACTTGTGTTATTAAATTTATTCAATTAATAAACAAAGCGGCCAGTAAGTGTCCTAGGTTTTGTGGTGATTGGTGCATGTAATATTTTATTTATTTAATTAATAAACGAAGCGGCTAGTAAGCACCCTGGGTTGTGTGGTGATTGGTGCTTGTGTTATTTTATTCATTAAATTAATAAACAAAGCTGCCTGTGAGCGCTTTAGGTTTTGAGCTAATTGGCGCTTGTGGTATTTTATTTATTCAATTAATATACAAAGCGGCCAGCGAGCACCCTGGGTTGTGTAGTAATTGACGCTCGTGTTATTTTAGTCATTAAATTAATAAACAAAGCTGCCAGTAAAAACCCCGGAGTGTGTGGTGATTGGTGCTTGTGTTACTTTATTTATTTAATTAATAAACACAGCGGCCAGAAAGCAGCCCGGGTTGTGTGGTGATTTGCACTTGTGTTATTTTATTTATTAAATAAATAAACAAAGCAGTCAGTAAGCGCTCTAGGTTTTGTGGTGATTGGCGCTTGTGTCATTTTATTTATTCAATTAATAAACAAAAAAGCCAGTAGGTGCCCCGGATTTTGTGGTGATGGCCACTTGTGTTATTTTGTTTATTTATTTAATAAACAAAGCGGCCAGTAAAGGCCCCAGGTTGTGTGGTATTGGGCACTTATTTTATTTATTCAATTAAAAAACAAAGCAGCCAGTAAAGGCCCCAGGTTGTGTGGTAATAGGCACTTGTCTTATTTTATTTATTCAATTAAAAAACAAAGCGGCCAGTAAGCACCTCGAGTTGTGTGGTGATTGGCGCTAGTGTTATTTCAATTATTAAATTAATAAACAAAGCGTCCAGTAAGAGATCTGGGCTTTGTGGTAATTGGCGCTTGTGTTATTTTGTTTATTCAATTAATAAACGTAGCAGCCTGTAAAGGCCCCAGGTTGTGTGGTGATGGGCACTTGTCTTATTTTATTTATTCAATTAAAAAACAATAAGGCCAGCGAGCACCCTGGGTTGTGTTGTAATTGACGCTTGTGTTATTTTATTTATTGAATTAATAAACAAAGCGGCCGGGAAGCGCTCTGAGTTCTGTGGTAATTCGCGCTTGTTTCATTTTATTTATTCAATCAATAAACAAAAAAGCCAGTAAGCGCCCTGGATTGTGTAGTGATGGGCACTAGTTTAATTTTATTTATTTAATAAATAAACAAAGTGGCCAGTGAGCACCCTGGGTTGTGTGGTGATTGGTGCTAGGGTTATTTTATCTATTAAATTAATAAACAAAGCGGCCATTAAACGCTCTGTGGTTTGTGGTGATTGGCGTTTGTGTTATTTGATTTATTTAATTATTAAACAAAGCAGCCAGTAAGAGCCCCGTGATGTGTGGTATTGAGCGCTTGAGTTATTTTATTAATAAAATTCATAAACAAAGCTGGCAGTAAGCACCCCGAATTGTGTGGTGATTGGCACTTGTGTAATTTTAATTATTTAATTAATAAACAAAGCGGCCAGTAAGTGCTCTAGGTTTTTTTTGTGATCGGTGCTTGTAATATTTTATTTATTTAATTAATAAACGAAGCGGCCAGTAAGCACCCTGGGTTGTGTGGTGATTAGTGCTTGTGTTATTTTATTCATTAAATTAATAAACAAAGCGGCCAGTAAGTGCTCTAGGTTTTGTGGTGTTCGGTGCTTGTAATATTTTATTTATTTAATTAATAAACGAAGCGGCCAGTAAGCACCCTGGGTTGTGTGGTGATTAGTGCTTGTGTTATTTTATTCATTAAATTAATAAACAAAGCTGCCTGTAAGCGCTTTAGGTTTTTAGATAATTGGCGCTTGTGTTATTTCATTCATTTAATTAATAAACAAAGCAGCCAGTAAACGCCCTAGGTTGTGTGGTGATGGGCACTTGTTTTAATTTATTTAATTAATTGAAAAACAAAGCTGCTAGTGAGAACCCCGGAGTGTGTAGTGATTGGTGCTTGAGTTATATTTACTTTCTTATTTTAATTGTCAAAGGGGCCAGTAAGCGCCCCGAGTTGTGTTGTGATTGGAACTTGTGTTATTTTATTCTTTCAATTGATAAACAAAGCAGCTAGTAAGCGCTCTGGGTTTTCTGGGAATAAGCGCTTGTGGTATTTTAGTTATTAATATAATAAACAAAGCGGCCAATTAGCGCTCTAGGTTTTGTGGTGATTGGTACTTGTGGTATCTTAACTATTCAATTAATTAACAAAGCGGCCAGTGAGCACGCCGGGTTGTGTGGTGATTGGTGCTTGTGTTATTTTATTTAGTTAATTAATAAACAAATCAGCCAGTAAGCGCCCCGGGTTGTGTGGTATTGAGCGCTTGTGTTATTTTATTTATTAAATAAATAAACAAAGCAGCCAGTAAGCGCTCTAGGTTTTGTGGTGATTGGCGCTTGTGTCATTTTATTTATTTAATTAATAAACAAAGCAGCCAGTGAGCGCCCCGGGTTGAGTGGGGATTGGCGCTTGTGGTATTTTATTTATTCAATTGATAAACAAAGTGGCCAGTAAGCACTCTGAGTTGTGTGGAGATTGGCGCTTGTGTCATTTTATTTATTTAATTAAAAAACAAAGCAGCCAGCAAGCACTCTGGGTTTCGTGGTGATTGGTGCTTGTGGTATTTCATTTATACAATTAATAAACAAAGTGGCTATTAAAAACCCCAGGTTATGTGGTGAATGGTGCTAAAGCTATAATTTATTTTTTATTTTAATTATCAAAGGGTCCAGTAAGCACCCCGAGTTGTGTTGTAATTAGGACTTGTGTTATTTTGATTTTTAAATTAATAAACAAAGCAGCCAGTAAGCGCTTAGGGTTTCGTGGGGATTGGCGATTGTGGTATTCTAGTTATTTAATTAATAAACGTGGCGGCCAGTAAGCGACTCAGGTTGTGTGGTGATTGCCGCTGGAGTTATTTCATTTATCAAATTAATAAACAAAGCGGCCAGCGAGCACCCTGGATTGTGTTGTAATTGACGCTTGTGTTATTTTATTTATAAAATTAATAAACAAAGCTGCCAGTAAGCGCTCTGGGCTTTGTGGTAAATGGCGCTTGTGTTATTTTGTTTATTAAATTAAGAAACAAAGCGGCCAGTGATCACCCTGGGTTGTGTGGTGATAGGCACTTGTCTTATTTTATTTATTCAATTAAAAAACAAAGCGGCCAGTAAGCACCTCGAGTTGTGAGGTGATTGGCGCTAGTGTTATTTCAATTATTAAATTAATAAACAAAGCGTCCAGTAAGAGATCTGGGCTTTGTGGTAATTGGCGCTTGTGTTATTTTGTTTATTCAATTAATAAACGTAGCAGCCTGTAAAGGCCCCAGGTTGTGTGGTGATGGGCACTTGTCTTATTTTATTTATTCAATTAAAAAACAATAAGGCCAGTGAGAACCTCGGGTTGTGTGGTGAATGGCGCTTGTGTCATTTTATTTATTCAATTAATAAACAAAAAAGCTAGTAAGTGCCCCGGATTGTGTGGTGATGGCCACTTGTGTTATTTTGTTTATTTATTTAATAAACAAAGCGGCCAGTAAGAGATCTGGGCTTTGTGGTAATTGGCGCTTGTGTTATTTTGTTTATTCAATTAATAAACGTAGCAGCCTGTAAAGGCCCCAGGTTGTGTGGTGATGGGCGGTTGTGTTATTTGATTAATTAAATTAAGAAACAAAGCGGCCAGTGAGCACCCTGGGTTGTGTGGTGATCGGAGCTTGTGTTATTTCATTTATTAAATTAAGAAACAAAGCGGCCAGTAAAAGCTTCAGGATTTGTGGTGATTGGGGCTTGTGTCATTTTATTTATTTAGTTTATAAACAAAGCAGCCAGTAAGCGCCCTTGATTGTGTGGTGATGGGAATTGTGTTATTAAATTTATTCAATTAATAAACAAAGCGGCCAGTAAGTGTCCTAGGTTTTGTGGTGATTGGTGCATGTAATATTTTATTTATTTAATTAATGAACGAAGCGGTTAGTAAGCACCCTGGGTTGTGTGGTGACTGGTGCTTGTGTTATTTTATTCATTAAATTAATAAACAAAGCTGCCTGTGAGCGCTTTAGGTTTTGAGGTAATTGGCGCTTGTGGTATTTTATTTATTCAATTAATAAACAAAGCGGCCAGCGAGCACCCTGGTTTGTGTAGTAATTGACGCTCGTGTTATTTTAGTCATTAAATTAATAAACAAAGCTGCCAGTGAAAACCCCGGAGTGTGTGGTGATTGGTGCTTGTGTTACTTTATTTATTTAATTAATAAACACAGCGGCCAGAAAGCAGCCCGGGTTGTGTGGTGATTTGCACTTGTGTTATTTTATTTATTAAATAAATAAACAAAGCAGCCAGTAAGCGCTCCGGGTTTTGTGGTTATTGGCGCTTGTGTCACTTTTTTTATTTAATTAATAAACAAAGCAGCCAGTAAGCACCACAGACTGTGTGGTGACTGGCTTTTGTATAATTTTATTTATTTAATAAATAAACTAAGCGGCCAGTAGGCACTCTGGGTTTTGTGGTGATTGGCGTTTGTGGTATTTTATTCATTAAAATAATATACAAAGTGGCTAGTAAGCGACCTGGGATGTGTGGTGATTGGTGCATGTGTTATTTAATTTATTAAATTAAGAAACAAAGCGGCCAGTGAGCACCCTGGGTTGTGTGGTGATTGGTGCTTGTGTTATTTTATTTATTAAATTAAGAAACGAAGCGGCCAGTAAAAGCTTCAGGGTTTCTGGTAATTGGAATTTGTGTCATTTTATTTATTTAGTTTATAAACAAAGCAGCCAGTAAGCGCCCCAGATTGTGTGGTGATGGGACTTGTGTTATTAAATTTTATCAATTAATAAACAAAGCGGCCAGTAAGTGTTCTAGGTTTTGTGGTAATTGGTGCATGTAATATTTTATTTATTTAATTAATAAACGAAGCGGCCAGTAAGCACCCTAGGTTGTGTGGTGATTGGTGCTTGTGTTATTTTATTCATTTAATTAATAAACAAAGCTGCCTGTGAGCTCTTTAGGTTTTATGGTAATTGGCGCTTGTGGTATTTTATTTATTAAATTAAGAAACAAAGCCGCCAGTGAGCACCCTGGGTTGTGTGGTGATCGGTGCTTGTGTTATTTCATTTATTAAATTAAGAAACAGAGCGGCCAGTAAAAGCTTCAGGATTTGTGGTGATTGGGGCTTGTGTCATTTTATTTATTTAGTTTATAAACAAAGCAGCCAGTAAGCGCCCCCGATTGTGTGGTGATGGGACTTGTGTTATTAAATTTATTCAATTAATAAACAAAGCGGCCAGTAAGTGTCCTAGGTTTTGTGGTGATTGGTGCATGTAATATTTTATTTATTTAATTAATAAACGAAGCGGCTAGTAAGCACCCTGGGTTGTGTGGTGATTGGTGCTTGTGTTATTTTATTCATTAAATTAATAAACAAAGCTGCCTGTGAGCGCTTTAGGTTTTGAGCTAATTGGCGCTTGTGGTATTTTATTTATTCAATTAATATACAAAGCGGCCAGCGAGCACCCTGGGTTGTGTAGTAATTGACGCTCGTGTTATTTTAGTCATTAAATTAATAAACAAAGCTGCCAGTAAAAACCCCGGAGTGTGTGGTGATTGGTGCTTGTGTTACTTTATTTATTTAATTAATAAACACAGCGGCCAGAAAGCAGCCCGGGTTGTGTGGTGATTTGCACTTGTGTTATTTTATTTATTAAATAAATAAACAAAGCAGTCAGTAAGCGCTCTAGGTTTTGTGGTGATTGGCGCTTGTGTCATTTTATTTATTCAATTAATAAACAAAAAAGCCAGTAGGTGCCCCGGATTTTGTGGTGATGGCCACTTGTGTTATTTTGTTTATTTATTTAATAAACAAAGCGGCCAGTAAAGGCCCCAGGTTGTGTGGTATTGGGCACTTATTTTATTTATTCAATTAAAAAACAAAGCAGCCAGTAAAGGCCCCAGGTTGTGTGGTAATAGGCACTTGTCTTATTTTATTTATTCAATTAAAAAACAAAGCGGCCAGTAAGCACCTCGAGTTGTGTGGTGATTGGCGCTAGTGTTATTTCAATTATTAAATTAATAAACAAAGCGTCCAGTAAGAGATCTGGGCTTTGTGGTAATTGGCGCTTGTGTTATTTTGTTTATTCAATTAATAAACGTAGCAGCCTGTAAAGGCCCCAGGTTGTGTGGTGATGGGCACTTGTCTTATTTTATTTATTCAATTAAAAAACAATAAGGCCAGCGAGCACCCTGGGTTGTGTTGTAATTGACGCTTGTGTTATTTTATTTATTGAATTAATAAACAAAGCGGCCGGGAAGCGCTCTGAGTTCTGTGGTAATTCGCGCTTGTTTCATTTTATTTATTCAATCAATAAACAAAAAAGCCAGTAAGCGCCCTGGATTGTGTAGTGATGGGCACTAGTTTAATTTTATTTATTTAATAAATAAACAAAGTGGCCAGTGAGCACCCTGGGTTGTGTGGTGATTGGTGCTAGGGTTATTTTATCTATTAAATTAATAAACAAAGCGGCCATTAAACGCTCTGTGGTTTGTGGTGATTGGCGTTTGTGTTATTTGATTTATTTAATTATTAAACAAAGCAGCCAGTAAGAGCCCCGTGATGTGTGGTATTGAGCGCTTGAGTTATTTTATTAATAAAATTCATAAACAAAGCTGGCAGTAAGCACCCCGAATTGTGTGGTGATTGGCACTTGTGTAATTTTAATTATTTAATTAATAAACAAAGCGGCCAGTAAGTGCTCTAGGTTTTTTTTGTGATCGGTGCTTGTAATATTTTATTTATTTAATTAATAAACGAAGCGGCCAGTAAGCACCCTGGGTTGTGTGGTGATTAGTGCTTGTGTTATTTTATTCATTAAATTAATAAACAAAGCGGCCAGTAAGTGCTCTAGGTTTTGTGGTGTTCGGTGCTTGTAATATTTTATTTATTTAATTAATAAACGAAGCGGCCAGTAAGCACCCTGGGTTGTGTGGTGATTAGTGCTTGTGTTATTTTATTCATTAAATTAATAAACAAAGCTGCCTGTAAGCGCTTTAGGTTTTTAGGTAATTGGCGCTTGTGTTATTTCATTCATTTAATTAATAAACAAAGCAGCCAGTAAACGCCCTAGGTTGTGTGGTGATGGGCACTTGTTTTAATTTATTTAATTAATTGAAAAACAAAGCTGCTAGTGAGAACCCCGGAGTGTGTAGTGATTGGTGCTTGAGTTATATTTACTTTCTTATTTTAATTGTCAAAGGGGCCAGTAAGCGCCCCGAGTTGTGTTGTGATTGGAACTTGTGTTATTTTATTCATTCAATTGATAAACAAAGCAGCTAGTAAGCGCTCTGGGTTTTCTGGGAATAAGCGCTTGTGGTATTTTAGTTATTAATATAATAAACAAAGCGGCCAATTAGCGCTCTAGGTTTTGTGGTGATTGGTACTTGTGGTATCTTAACTATTCAATTAATTAACAAAGCGGCCAGTGAGCACGCCGGGTTGTGTGGTGATTGGTGCTTGTGTTATTTTATTTAGTTAATTAATAAACAAATCAGCCAGTAAGCGCCCCGGGTTGTGTGGTATTGAGCGCTTGTGTTATTTTATTTATTAAATAAATAAACAAAGCAGCCAGTAAGCGCTCTAGGTTTTGTGGTGATTGGCGCTTGTGTCATTTTATTTATTCAATTAATAAACAAAAAAGCTAGTAAGTGCCCCGGATTGTGTGGTGGTGGCCACTTGTGTTATTTTGTTTATTTATTCAATAAACAAAGCGGCCAGTAAGCGCTCTGGGTTTTGTGGTTATTGGCGCTTGTGTCATTTTATTTATTTAATTCATAAACAAAGCAGCCAGTAAGCACCACAGACTGTGTGGTGACTGGCTTTTGTATAATTTTATTTATTTAATAAATAAACAAAGCGGCCAGTAGGCACTCTGGGTTTTGTGGTGATTGGCGTTTGTGGTATTTTATTCATTAAAATAATATACAAAGTGGCTAGTAAGCGACCTGGGTTGTGTGGTGATTGGTGCTTGTGTTATTTTATTTATTAAATTAAGAAACAAAGCGGCCAGTAAGCACCCTGGGTTGTGTGGTGATTGGTGCTTGTGTTATTTTATTTATTAAATTAAGAAACGAAGCGGCCAGTAAAAGCTTCAGGGTTTGTGGTGATTGGGGTTTGTGTCATTTTATTTATTTAGTTTATAAACAAAGCAGCCAGTAAGCGCCCCCGATTGTGTGGTGATGGGACTTGTGTTATTAAATTTATTCAATTAATAAACAAAGCGGCCAGTAAGTGTCCTAGGTTTTGTGGTGATTGGTGCATGTAATATTTTATTTATTTAATTAATAAACGAAGCGGCTAGTAAGCACCCTGGGTTGCGTGGTGATTGGTGCTTGTGTTATTTTATTCATTAAATTAATAAACAAAGCTGCCTGTGAGCGCTTTAGGTTTTGAGGTAATTGGCGCTTGTGGTATTTTATTTATTTAATTAATAAACAAAGCGGCCAGCGAGCACCCTGGGTAGTGTAGTAATTGACGCTCGTGTTATTTTAGTCATTAAATTAATAAACAAAGCTGCCAGTGAAAACCCCGGATTATGTGGTGATGGCCACTTGTGTTATTTTGTTTATTTATTCAATAAACAAAGCGGCCAGTAAGCGCTCTGGGTTTTGTGATGATTTGCACTTGTGTTATTTTATTTATTTAATTAATAAACAAAGCAGCCAGTGAGCGCCCCGGGTTGAGTGGGGATTGGCGCTTGTGGTATTTTATTTATTCAATTGATAAACAAAGTGGCCAGTAAGCACTCTGAGTTATGTGGAGATTGGCGCTTGTGTCATTTTATTTATTTAATTAAAAAACAAAGCAGCCAGCAAGCACTCTGGGTTTCGTGGGGATTGGCGATTGTGGTATTCTAGTTATTTAATTAATAAACGTGGCGGCCAGTAAGCGACTCAGGTTGTGTGGTGATTGCCGCTGGAGTTATTTTATTTATTAAATCAATAAACAAAGCGGCCAGTAAAGGCCCCAGGTTGTGTGGTATTGGGCACTTGTCTTATTTTATTTATTCAATTAAAAAACAAAGCAGCCAGTAAAGGCCCCAGGTTGTGTGGTGATAGGCACTTGTCTTATTTTATTTATTCAATTGAAAAACAAAGCGGCCAGTAAGAGATCTAGGCTTTAAGGTAATTGGCGCTTGTGTTATTTTGTTTATTCAATTAATAAACGTTGCAGCCTGTAAAGGCCCCAGGTTGTGTAGCGATGGGCACTTGTCATATTTTATTTATTCAATTAAAAAACAGTAAGGCCAGTGAGAACCTCGGGTTGTGTGGTGATTGGCGCTTGTGTTATTTCATTTATTAAATTAAGAAACAAAGCGGCCAGTGAGCACCCTGGGTTGTGTGGTGATCGGTGCTTGTGTTATTTCATTTATTAAATTAAGAAACAAAGCGGCCAGTAAAAGCTTCAGGATTTGTGGTGATTGGGGCTTGCGTCATTTTATTTATTTAGTTTATAAACAAAGCAGCCAGTAAGCGCCCCCGATTGTGTGGTGATGGGACTTGTGTTATTAAATTTATTCAATTAATAAACAAAGCGGCCAGTAAGTGTCCTAGGTTTTGTGGTGATTGGTGCATGTAATATTTTATTTATTTAATTAATAAACGAAGCGGCTAGTAAGCACCCTGGGTTGTGTGGTGATTGGTGCTTGTGTTATTTTATTCATTAAATTAATAAACAAAGCTGCCTGTGAGCGTTTTAGGTTTTGAGGTAATTGGCGCTTGTGGTATTTTATTTATTCAATTAATAAACAAAGCGGCCAGCGAGCACCCTGGGTTGTGTAGTAATTGAAGCTCGTGTTATTTTAGTCATTAAATTAATAAACAAAGCTGCCAGTGAAAACCCCGGAGTGTGTGGTGATTGGTGCATGTAATATTTTATTTATTTAATTAATAAACGAAGCGGCTAGTAAGCACCCTGGGTTGTGTGGTGATTTGCACTTGTGTTATTTTATTTATTAAATAAATAAACAAAGCAGCCAGTAAGCGCTCTAGGTTTTGTGGTGATTGGAGCTTGTGTCATTTTATTTATTCAATTAATAAACAAAAAAGCCAGTAGGTGCCCCGGATTATGTGGTGATGGCCACTTGTGTTATTTTGTTTATTTATTCAATAAACAAAGCGGCCAGTAAGCGCTCTGGGTTTTGTGATGATTTGCACTTGTGTTATTTTATTTATTTAATTAATAAACAAAGCAGCCAGTGAGCGCCCCGGGTTGTGTGGTGATTTGCACTTGTGTTATTTTATTTACTAAATGAATAAACAAAGCAGCCAGTAAGCGCTCTAGGTTTTGTGGTGATTGGCGCTTGTGGTATTTTATTTATTCAATTGATAAACAAAGTGGCCAGTAAGCACTCTGAGTTGTGTGGAGATTGGCGCTTGTGTCATTTTATTTATTAAATTAAAAAACAAAGCAGCCAGCAAGCACTCTGGGTTTCGTGGTGATTGGTGCTTGTGGTATTTCATTTATACAATTAATAAACAAAGTGGCTATTAAAAACCCCAGGTTATGTGGTGAATGGTGCTAAAGCTATAATTTATTTTTTATTTTAATTATCAAAGGGTCCAGTAAGCACCCCGAGTTGTGGTGTAATTAGAACTTGTGTTATTTTGATTTTTGAATTAATAAACAAAGCAGCCAGTAAGCGCTTAGGGTTTCGTGGGGATTGGCGATTGTGGTATTCTAGTTATTTAATTAATAAACGTGGCGGCCAGTAAGCGACTCAGGTTGTGTGGTGATTGCCGCTGGAGTTATTTTATTTATTAAATCAATAAACAAAGCGGCCAGTAAAGGCCCCAGGTTGTGTGGTATTGGGCACTTGTCTTATTTTATTTATTCAATTAAAAAACAAAGCAGCCAGTAAAGGCCCCAGGTTGTGTGGTGATAGGCACTTGTCTTATTTTATTTATTCAATTGAAAAACAAAGCGGCCAGTAAGAGATCTAGGCTTTAAGGTAATTGGCGCTTGTGTTATTTTGTTTATTCAATTAATAAACGTTGCAGCCTGTAAAGGCCCCAGGTTGTGTAGCGATGGGCACTTGTCTTAGTTTATTTATTCAATTAAAAAACAGTAAGGCCAGTGAGAACCTCGGGTTGTGTGGTGATTGGCGCTTGTGTTATTTCATTTATTAAATTAAGAAACAAAGCGGCCAGTGAGCACCCTGGGTTGTGTGGTGATCGGTGCTTGTGTTATTTCATTTATTAAATTAAGAAACAAAGCGGCCAGTAAAAGCTTCAGGATTTGTGGTGATTGGGGCTTGCGTCATTTTATTTATTTAGTTTATAAACAAAGCAGCCAGTAAGCGCCCCCGATTGTGTGGTGATGGGACTTGTGTTATTAAATTTATTCAATTAATAAACAAAGCGGCCAGTAAGTGTCCTAGGTTTTGTGGTGATTGGTGCATGTAATATTTTATTTATTTAATTAATAAACGAAGCGGCTAGTAAGCACCCTGGGTTGTGTGGTGATTGGTGCTTGTGTTATTTTATTCATTAAATTAATAAACAAAGCTGCCTGTGAGCGTTTTAGGTTTTGAGGTAATTGGCGCTTGTGGTATTTTATTTATTCAATTAATAAACAAAGCGGCCAGCGAGCACCCTGGGTTGTGTAGTAATTGAAGCTCGTGTTATTTTAGTCATTAAATAAATAAACAAAGCAGCCAGTAAGCGCTCTAGGTTTTGTGGTGATTGGAGCTTGTGTCATTTTATTTATTCAATTAATAAACAAAAAAGCCAGTAGGTGCCCCGGATTATGTGGTGATGGCCACTTGTGTTATTTTGTTTATTTATTCAATAAACAAAGCGGCCAGTAAGCGCTCTGGGTTTCGTGATGATTTGCACTTGTGTTATTTTATTTATTTAATTAATAAACAAAGCAGCCAGTGAGCGCCCCGGGTTGAGTGGGGATTGGCGCTTGTGGTATTTTATTTATTCAATTGATAAACAAAGTGGCCAGTAAGCACTCTGAGTTGTGTGGAGATTGGCGCTTGTGTCATTTTATTTATTTAATTAAAAAACAAAGCAGCCAGCAAGCACTCTGGGTTTCGTGGTGATTGGTGCTTGTGGTATTTTATTCATTAAATTAATAAACAAAGCTGCCTGTGAGCGTTTTAGGTTTTGAGGTAATTGGCGCTTGTGGTATTTTATTTATTCAATTAATAAACAAAGCGGCCAGCGAGCACCCTGGGTTGTGTAGTAATTGAAGCTCGTGTTATTTTAGTCATTAAATTAATAAACAAAGCTGCCAGTGAAAACCCCGGAGTGTGTGGTGATTGGTGCATGTAATATTTAATTTATTTAATTAATAAACGAAGCGGCTAGTAAGCACCCTGGGTTGTGTGGTGATTTGCACTTGTGTTATTTTATTTATTAAATAAATAAACAAAGCAGCCAGTAAGCGCTCTAGGTTTTGTGGTGATTGGAGCTTGTGTCATTTTATTTATTCAATTAATAAACAAAAAAGCCAGTAGGTGCCCCGGATTATGTGGTGATGGCCACTTGTGTTATTTTGTTTATTTATTCAATAAACAAAGCGGCCAGTAAGCGCTCTGGGTTTTGTGATGATTTGCACTTGTGTTATTTTATTTATTTAATTAATAAACAAAGCAGCCAGTGAGCGCCCCGGGTTGTGTGGTGATTTGCACTTGTGTTATTTTATTTACTAAATGAATAAACAAAGCAGCCAGTAAGCGCTCTAGGTTTTGTGGTGATTGGCGCTTGTGGTATTTTATTTATTCAATTGATAAACAAAGTGGCCAGTAAGCACTCTGAGTTGTGTGGAGATTGGCGCTTGTGTCATTTTATTTATTAAATTAAAAAACAAAGCAGCCAGCAAGCACTCTGGGTTTCGTGGTGATTGGTGCTTGTGGTATTTCATTTATACAATTAATAAACAAAGTGGCTATTAAAAACCCCAGGTTATGTGGTGAATGGTGCTAAAGCTATAATTTATTTTTTATTTTAATTATCAAAGGGTCCAGTAAGCACCCCGAGTTGTGGTGTAATTAGAACTTGTGTTATTTTGATTTTTGAATTAATAAACAAAGCAGCCAGTAAGCGCTTAGGGTTTCGTGGGGATTGGCGATTGTGGTATTCTAGTTATTTAATTAATAAACGTGGCGGCCAGTAAGCGACTCAGGTTGTGTGGTGATTGCCGCTGGAGTTATTTTATTTATTAAATCAATAAACAAAGCGGCCAGTAAAGGCCCCAGGTTGTGTGGTATTGGGCACTTGTCTTATTTTATTTATTCAATTAAAAAACAAAGCAGCCAGTAAAGGCCCCAGGTTGTGTGGTGATAGGCACTTGTCTTATTTTATTTATTCAATTGAAAAACAAAGCGGCCAGTAAGAGATCTAGGCTTTAAGGTAATTGGCGCTTGTGTTATTTTGTTTATTCAATTAATAAACGTTGCAGCCTGTAAAGGCCCCAGGTTGTGTAGCGATGGGCACTTGTCTTAGTTTATTTATTCAATTAAAAAACAGTAAGGCCAGTGAGAACCTCGGGTTGTGTGGTGATTGGCGCTTGTGTTATTTCATTTATTAAATTAAGAAACAAAGCGGCCAGTGAGCACCCTGGGTTGTGTGGTGATCGGTGCTTGTGTTATTTCATTTATTAAATTAAGAAACAAAGCGGCCAGTAAAAGCTTCAGGATTTGTGGTGATTGGGGCTTGCGTCATTTTATTTATTTAGTTTATAAACAAAGCAGCCAGTAAGCGCCCCCGATTGTGTGGTGATGGGACTTGTGTTATTAAATTTATTCAATTAATAAACAAAGCGGCCAGTAAGTGTCCTAGGTTTTGTGGTGATTGGTGCATGTAATATTTTATTTATTTAATTAATAAACGAAGCGGCTAGTAAGCACCCTGGGTTGTGTGGTGATTGGTGCTTGTGTTATTTTATTCATTAAATTAATAAACAAAGCTGCCTGTGAGCGTTTTAGGTTTTGAGGTAATTGGCGCTTGTGGTATTTTATTTATTCAATTAATAAACAAAGCGGCCAGCGAGCACCCTGGGTTGTGTAGTAATTGAAGCTCGTGTTATTTTAGTCATTAAATAAATAAACAAAGCAGCCAGTAAGCGCTCTAGGTTTTGTGGTGATTGGAGCTTGTGTCATTTTATTTATTCAATTAATAAACAAAAAAGCCAGTAGGTGCCCCGGATTATGTGGTGATGGCCACTTGTGTTATTTTGTTTATTTATTCAATAAACAAAGCGGCCAGTAAGCGCTCTGGGTTTCGTGATGATTTGCACTTGTGTTATTTTATTTATTTAATTAATAAACAAAGCAGCCAGTGAGCGCCCCGGGTTGAGTGGGGATTGGCGCTTGTGGTATTTTATTTATTCAATTGATAAACAAAGTGGCCAGTAAGCACTCTGAGTTGTGTGGAGATTGGCGCTTGTGTCATTTTATTTATTTAATTAAAAAACAAAGCAGCCAGCAAGCACTCTGGGTTTCGTGGTGATTGGTGCTTGTGGTATTTTATTCATTAAATTAATAAACAAAGCTGCCTGTGAGCGTTTTAGGTTTTGAGGTAATTGGCGCTTGTGGTATTTTATTTATTCAATTAATAAACAAAGCGGCCAGCGAGCACCCTGGGTTGTGTAGTAATTGAAGCTCGTGTTATTTTAGTCATTAAATTAATAAACAAAGCTGCCAGTGAAAACCCCGGAGTGTGTGGTGATTGGTGCATGTAATATTTAATTTATTTAATTAATAAACGAAGCGGCTAGTAAGCACCCTGGGTTGTGTGGTGATTTGCACTTGTGTTATTTTATTTATTAAATAAATAAACAAAGCAGCCAGTAAGCGCTCTAGGTTTTGTGGTGATTGGAGCTTGTGTCATTTTATTTATTCAATTAATAAACAAAAAAGCCAGTAGGTGCCCCGGATTATGTGGTGATGGCCACTTGTGTTATTTTGTTTATTTATTCAATAAACAAAGCGGCCAGTAAGCGCTCTGGGTTTTGTGATGATTTGCACTTGTGTTATTTTATTTATTTAATTAATAAACAAAGCAGCCAGTGAGCGCCCCGGGTTGTGTGGTGATTTGCACTTGTGTTATTTTATTTACTAAATGAATAAACAAAGCAGCCAGTAAGCGCTCTAGGTTTTGTGGTGATTGGCGCTTGTGGTATTTTATTTATTCAATTGATAAACAAAGTGGCCAGTAAGCACTCTGAGTTGTGTGGAGATTGGCGCTTGTGTCATTTTATTTATTAAATTAAAAAACAAAGCAGCCAGCAAGCACTCTGGGTTTCGTGGTGATTGGTGCTTGTGGTATTTCATTTATACAATTAATAAACAAAGTGGCTATTAAAAACCCCAGGTTATGTGGTGAATGGTGCTAAAGCTATAATTTATTTTTTATTTTAATTATCAAAGGGTCCAGTAAGCACCCCGAGTTGTGGTGTAATTAGAACTTGTGTTATTTTGATTTTTGAATTAATAAACAAAGCAGCCAGTAAGCGCTTAGGGTTTCGTGGGGATTGGCGATTGTGGTATTCTAGTTATTTAATTAATAAACGTGGCGGCCAGTAAGCGACTCAGGTTGTGTGGTGATTGCCGCTGGAGTTATTTTATTTATTAAATCAATAAACAAAGCGGCCAGTAAAGGCCCCAGGTTGTGTGGTATTGGGCACTTGTCTTATTTTATTTATTCAATTAAAAAACAAAGCAGCCAGTAAAGGCCCCAGGTTGTGTGGTGATAGGCACTTGTCTTATTTTATTTATTCAATTGAAAAACAAAGCGGCCAGTAAGAGATCTAGGCTTTAAGGTAATTGGCGCTTGTGTTATTTTGTTTATTCAATTAATAAACGTTGCAGCCTGTAAAGGCCCCAGGTTGTGTAGCGATGGGCACTTGTCTTAGTTTATTTATTCAATTAAAAAACAGTAAGGCCAGTGAGAACCTCGGGTTGTGTGGTGATTGGCGCTTGTGTTATTTCATTTATTAAATTAAGAAACAAAGCGGCCAGTGAGCACCCTGGGTTGTGTGGTGATCGGTGCTTGTGTTATTTCATTTATTAAATTAAGAAACAAAGCGGCCAGTAAAAGCTTCAGGATTTGTGGTGATTGGGGCTTGCGTCATTTTATTTATTTAGTTTATAAACAAAGCAGCCAGTAAGCGCCCCCGATTGTGTGGTGATGGGACTTGTGTTATTAAATTTATTCAATTAATAAACAAAGCGGCCAGTAAGTGTCCTAGGTTTTGTGGTGATTGGTGCATGTAATATTTTATTTATTTAATTAATAAACGAAGCGGCTAGTAAGCACCCTGGGTTGTGTGGTGATTGGTGCTTGTGTTATTTTATTCATTAAATTAATAAACAAAGCTGCCTGTGAGCGTTTTAGGTTTTGAGGTAATTGGCGCTTGTGGTATTTTATTTATTCAATTAATAAACAAAGCGGCCAGCGAGCACCCTGGGTTGTGTAGTAATTGAAGCTCGTGTTATTTTAGTCATTAAATAAATAAACAAAGCAGCCAGTAAGCGCTCTAGGTTTTGTGGTGATTGGAGCTTGTGTCATTTTATTTATTCAATTAATAAACAAAAAAGCCAGTAGGTGCCCCGGATTATGTGGTGATGGCCACTTGTGTTATTTTGTTTATTTATTCAATAAACAAAGCGGCCAGTAAGCGCTCTGGGTTTCGTGATGATTTGCACTTGTGTTATTTTATTTATTTAATTAATAAACAAAGCAGCCAGTGAGCGCCCCGGGTTGAGTGGGGATTGGCGCTTGTGGTATTTTATTTATTCAATTGATAAACAAAGTGGCCAGTAAGCACTCTGAGTTGTGTGGAGATTGGCGCTTGTGTCATTTTATTTATTTAATTAAAAAACAAAGCAGCCAGCAAGCACTCTGGGTTTCGTGGTGATTGGTGCTTGTGGTATTTCATTTATACATTTAATAAACAAAGTGGCTATTAAAAACCCCAGGTTATGTGGTGAATGGTGCTAAAGCTATAATTTATTTTTTATTTTAATTATCAAAGGGTCCAGTAAGCACCCCGAGTTGTGTTGTAATTAGGACTTGTGTTATTTTGATTTTTAAATTAATAAACAAAGCAGCCAGTAAGCGCTTAGGGTTTCGTGGGGATTGGCGATTGTGGTATTCTAGTTATTTAATTAATAAACGTGGCGGCCAGTAAGCGACTCAGGTTGTGTGGTGATTGCCGCTGGAGTTATTTCATTTATCAAATTAATAAACAAAGCGGCCAGCGAGCACCCTGGATTGTGTTGTAATTGACGCTTGTGTTATTTTATTTATAAAATTAATAAACAAAGCTCCCAGTAAGCGCTCTGGGCTTTGTGGTAATTGGCGCTTGTGTTATTTTGTTTATTAAATTAAGAAACAAAGCGGCCAGTGAGCACCCTGGGTTGTGTGGTGATAGGCACTTGTCTTATTTTATTTATTCAATTAAAAAACAAAGCGGCCAGTAAGCACCTCGAGTTGTGAGGTGATTGGCGCTAGTGTTATTTCAATTATTAAATTAATAAACAAAGCGTCCAGTAAGAGATCTGGGCTTTGTGGTAAATGGCGCTTGTATTATTTTGTTTATTCAATTAATAAACGTAGCAGCCTGTAAAGGCCCCAGGTTGTGTGGTGATGGGCACTTGTCTTATTTTATTTATTCAATTAAAAAACAATAAGGCCAGTGAGAACCTCGGGTTGTGTGGTGATTGGCGCTTGTGTCATTTTATTTATTCAATTAATAAACAAAAAAGCTAGTAAGTGCCCCGGATTGTGTGGTGATGGCCACTTGTGTTATTTTGTTTATTTATTTAATAAACAAAGCGGCCAGTAAGAGATCTGGGCTTTGTGGTAATTGGCGCTTGTGTTATTTTGTTTATTCAATTAATAAACGTAGCAGCCTGTAAAGGCCCCAGGTTGTGTGGTGATGGGCACTTGTCTTATTTTATTTATTCAATTAAAAAACAATAAGGCCAATGAGAACCTCGGGTTGTGTGGTGATTGGCGGTTGTGTTATTTCATTTATTAAATTAAGAAACAAAGCGGCCAGTAAAAGCTTCAGGATTTGTGGTGATTGGGGCTTGTGTCATTTTATTTATTTAGTTTATAAACAAAGCAGCCAGTAAGCGCCCTTGATTGTGTGGTGATTTGCACTTGTGTTATTTTATTTACTAAATGAATAAACAAAGCAGCCAGTAAGCGCTCTAGGTTTTGTGGTGATTGGCGCTTGTGGTATTTTATTTATTCAATTGATAAACAAAGTGGCCAGTAAGCACTCTGAGTTGTGTGGAGATTGGCGCTTGTGTCATTTTATTTATTAAATTAAAAAACAAAGCAGCCAGCAAGCACTCTGGGTTTCGTGGTGATTGGTGCTTGTGGTATTTCATTTATACAATTAATAAACAAAGTGGCTATTAAAAACCCCAGGTTATGTGGTGAATGGTGCTAAAGCTATAATTTATTTTTTATTTTAATTATCAAAGGGTCCAGTAAGCACCCCGAGTTGTGGTGTAATTAGAACTTGTGTTATTTTGATTTTTGAATTAATAAACAAAGCAGCCAGTAAGCGCTTAGGGTTTCGTGGGGATTGGCGATTGTGGTATTCTAGTTATTTAATTAATAAACGTGGCGGCCAGTAAGCGACTCAGGTTGTGTGGTGATTGCCGCTGGAGTTATTTTATTTATTAAATCAATAAACAAAGCGGCCAGTAAAGGCCCCAGGTTGTGTGGTATTGGGCACTTGTCTTATTTTATTTATTCAATTAAAAAACAAAGCAGCCAGTAAAGGCCCCAGGTTGTGTGGTGATAGGCACTTGTCTTATTTTATTTATTCAATTGAAAAACAAAGCGGCCAGTAAGAGATCTAGGCTTTAAGGTAATTGGCGCTTGTGTTATTTTGTTTATTCAATTAATAAACGTTGCAGCCTGTAAAGGCCCCAGGTTGTGTAGCGATGGGCACTTGTCTTAGTTTATTTATTCAATTAAAAAACAGTAAGGCCAGTGAGAACCTCGGGTTGTGTGGTGATTGGCGCTTGTGTTATTTCATTTATTAAATTAAGAAACAAAGCGGCCAGTGAGCACCCTGGGTTGTGTGGTGATCGGTGCTTGTGTTATTTCATTTATTAAATTAAGAAACAAAGCGGCCAGTAAAAGCTTCAGGATTTGTGGTGATTGGGGCTTGCGTCATTTTATTTATTTAGTTTATAAACAAAGCAGCCAGTAAGCGCCCCCGATTGTGTGGTGATGGGACTTGTGTTATTAAATTTATTCAATTAATAAACAAAGCGGCCAGTAAGTGTCCTAGGTTTTGTGGTGATTGGTGCATGTAATATTTTATTTATTTAATTAATAAACGAAGCGGCTAGTAAGCACCCTGGGTTGTGTGGTGATTGGTGCTTGTGTTATTTTATTCATTAAATTAATAAACAAAGCTGCCTGTGAGCGTTTTAGGTTTTGAGGTAATTGGCGCTTGTGGTATTTTATTTATTCAATTAATAAACAAAGCGGCCAGCGAGCACCCTGGGTTGTGTAGTAATTGAAGCTCGTGTTATTTTAGTCATTAAATAAATAAACAAAGCAGCCAGTAAGCGCTCTAGGTTTTGTGGTGATTGGAGCTTGTGTCATTTTATTTATTCAATTAATAAACAAAAAAGCCAGTAGGTGCCCCGGATTATGTGGTGATGGCCACTTGTGTTATTTTGTTTATTTATTCAATAAACAAAGCGGCCAGTAAGCGCTCTGGGTTTCGTGATGATTTGCACTTGTGTTATTTTATTTATTTAATTAATAAACAAAGCAGCCAGTGAGCGCCCCGGGTTGAGTGGGGATTGGCGCTTGTGGTATTTTATTTATTCAATTGATAAACAAAGTGGCCAGTAAGCACTCTGAGTTGTGTGGAGATTGGCGCTTGTGTCATTTTATTTATTTAATTAAAAAACAAAGCAGCCAGCAAGCACTCTGGGTTTCGTGGTGATTGGTGCTTGTGGTATTTCATTTATACATTTAATAAACAAAGTGGCTATTAAAAACCCCAGGTTATGTGGTGAATGGTGCTAAAGCTATAATTTATTTTTTATTTTAATTATCAAAGGGTCCAGTAAGCACCCCGAGTTGTGTTGTAATTAGGACTTGTGTTATTTTGATTTTTAAATTAATAAACAAAGCAGCCAGTAAGCGCTTAGGGTTTCGTGGGGATTGGCGATTGTGGTATTCTAGTTATTTAATTAATAAACGTGGCGGCCAGTAAGCGACTCAGGTTGTGTGGTGATTGCCGCTGGAGTTATTTCATTTATCAAATTAATAAACAAAGCGGCCAGCGAGCACCCTGGATTGTGTTGTAATTGACGCTTGTGTTATTTTATTTATAAAATTAATAAACAAAGCTCCCAGTAAGCGCTCTGGGCTTTGTGGTAATTGGCGCTTGTGTTATTTTGTTTATTAAATTAAGAAACAAAGCGGCCAGTGAGCACCCTGGGTTGTGTGGTGATAGGCACTTGTCTTATTTTATTTATTCAATTAAAAAACAAAGCGGCCAGTAAGCACCTCGAGTTGTGAGGTGATTGGCGCTAGTGTTATTTCAATTATTAAATTAATAAACAAAGCGTCCAGTAAGAGATCTGGGCTTTGTGGTAAATGGCGCTTGTATTATTTTGTTTATTCAATTAATAAACGTAGCAGCCTGTAAAGGCCCCAGGTTGTGTGGTGATGGGCACTTGTCTTATTTTATTTATTCAATTAAAAAACAATAAGGCCAGTGAGAACCTCGGGTTGTGTGGTGATTGGCGCTTGTGTCATTTTATTTATTCAATTAATAAACAAAAAAGCTAGTAAGTGCCCCGGATTGTGTGGTGATGGCCACTTGTGTTATTTTGTTTATTTATTTAATAAACAAAGCGGCCAGTAAGAGATCTGGACTTTGTGGTAATTGGCGCTTGTGTTATTTTGTTTATTCAATTAATAAACGTAGCAGCCTGTAAAGGCCCCAGGTTGTGTGGTGATGGGCACTTGTCTTATTTTATTTATTCAATTAAAAAACAATAAGGCCAATGAGAACCTCGGGTTGTGTGGTGATTGGCGGTTGTGTTATTTCATTTATTAAATTAAGAAACAAAGCGGCCAGTAAAAGCTTCAGGATTTGTGGTGATTGGGGCTTGTGTCATTTTATTTATTTAGTTTATAAACAAAGCAGCCAGTAAGCGCCCTTGATTGTGTGGTGATTTGCACTTGTGTTATTTTATTTACTAAATGAATAAACAAAGCAGCCAGTAAGCGCTCTAGGTTTTGTGGTGATTGGCGCTTGTGGTATTTTATTTATTCAATTGATAAACAAAGTGGCCAGTAAGCACTCTGAGTTGTGTGGAGATTGGCGCTTGTGTCATTTTATTTATTAAATTAAAAAACAAAGCAGCCAGCAAGCACTCTGGGTTTCGTGGTGATTGGTGCTTGTGGTATTTCATTTATACAATTAATAAACAAAGTGGCTATTAAAAACCCCAGGTTATGTGGTGAATGGTGCTAAAGCTATAATTTATTTTTTATTTTAATTATCAAAGGGTCCAGTAAGCACCCCGAGTTGTGGTGTAATTAGAACTTGTGTTATTTTGATTTTTGAATTAATAAACAAAGCAGCCAGTAAGCGCTTAGGGTTTCGTGGGGATTGGCGATTGTGGTATTCTAGTTATTTAATTAATAAACGTGGCGGCCAGTAAGCGACTCAGGTTGTGTGGTGATTGCCGCTGGAGTTATTTTATTTATTAAATCAATAAACAAAGCGGCCAGTAAAGGCCCCAGGTTGTGTGGTATTGGGCACTTGTCTTATTTTATTTATTCAATTAAAAAACAAAGCAGCCAGTAAAGGCCCCAGGTTGTGTGGTGATAGGCACTTGTCTTATTTTATTTATTCAATTGAAAAACAAAGCGGCCAGTAAGAGATCTAGGCTTTAAGGTAATTGGCGCTTGTGTTATTTTGTTTATTCAATTAATAAACGTTGCAGCCTGTAAAGGCCCCAGGTTGTGTAGCGATGGGCACTTGTCTTAGTTTATTTATTCAATTAAAAAACAGTAAGGCCAGTGAGAACCTCGGGTTGTGTGGTGATTGGCGCTTGTGTTATTTCATTTATTAAATTAAGAAACAAAGCGGCCAGTGAGCACCCTGGGTTGTGTGGTGATCGGTGCTTGTGTTATTTCATTTATTAAATTAAGAAACAAAGCGGCCAGTAAAAGCTTCAGGATTTGTGGTGATTGGGGCTTGCGTCATTTTATTTATTTAGTTTATAAACAAAGCAGCCAGTAAGCGCCCCCGATTGTGTGGTGATGGGACTTGTGTTATTAAATTTATTCAATTAATAAACAAAGCGGCCAGTAAGTGTCCTAGGTTTTGTGGTGATTGGTGCATGTAATATTTTATTTATTTAATTAATAAACGAAGCGGCTAGTAAGCACCCTGGGTTGTGTGGTGATTGGTGCTTGTGTTATTTTATTCATTAAATTAATAAACAAAGCTGCCTGTGAGCGTTTTAGGTTTTGAGGTAATTGGCGCTTGTGGTATTTTATTTATTCAATTAATAAACAAAGCGGCCAGCGAGCACCCTGGGTTGTGTAGTAATTAAAGCTCGTGTTATTTTAGTCATTAAATAAATAAACAAAGCAGCCAGTAAGCGCTCTAGGTTTTGTGGTGATTGGAGCTTGTGTCATTTTATTTATTCAATTAATAAACAAAAAAGCCAGTAGGTGCCCCGGATTATGTGGTGATGGCCACTTGTGTTATTTTGTTTATTTATTCAATAAACAAAGCGGCCAGTAAGCGCTCTGGGTTTTGTGATGATTTGCACTTGTGTTATTTTATTTATTTAATTAATAAACAAAGCAGCCAGTGAGCGCCCCGGGTTGAGTGGGGATTGGCGCTTGTGGTATTTTATTTATTCAATTGATAAACAAAGTGGCCAGTAAGCACTCTGAGTTATGTGGAGATTGGCGCTTGTGTCATTTTATTTATTTAATTAAAAAACAAAGCAGCCAGCAAGCACTCTGGGTTTCGTGGTGATTGGTGCTTGTGGTATTTCGTTTATACAATTAATAAACAAAGTGGCTATTAAAAACCCCAGGTTATGTGGTGAATGGTGCTAAAGCTATAATTTATTTTTTATTTTAATTATCAAAGGGTCCAGTAAGCACCCCGAGTTGTGTTGTAATTAGGACTTGTGTTATTTTGATTTTTAAATTAATAAACAAAGCAGCCAGTAAGCGCTTAGGGTTTCGTGGGGATTGGCGATTGTGGTATTCTAGTTATTTAATTAATAAACGTGGCGGCCAGTAAGCGACTCAGGTTGTGTGGTGATTGCCGCTGGAGTTATTTTATTTATTAAATCAATAAACAAAGCGGCCAGTAAAGGCCCCAGGTTGTGTGGTATTGGGCACTTGTCTTATTTTATTTATTCAATTAATAAACAAAAAAGCCAGTAGGTGCCCCGGATTATGTGGTGATGGCCACTTGTGTTATTTTGTTTATTTATTCAATAAACAAAGCGGCCAGTAAGCGCTCTGGGTTTCGTGATGATTTGCACTTGTGTTATTTTATTTATTTAATTAATAAACAAAGCAGCCAGTGAGCGCCCCGGGTTGAGTGGGGATTGGCGCTTGTGGTATTTTATTTATTCAATTGATAAACAAAGTGGCCAGTAAGCACTCTGAGTTGTGTGGAGATTGGCGCTTGTGTCATTTTATTTATTTAATTAAAAAACAAAGCAGCCAGCAAGCACTCTGGGTTTCGTGGTGATTGGTGCTTGTGGTATTTCATTTATACATTTAATAAACAAAGTGGCTATTAAAAACCCCAGGTTATGTGGTGAATGGTGCTAAAGCTATAATTTATTTTTTATTTTAATTATCAAAGGGTCCAGTAAGCACCCCGAGTTGTGTTGTAATTAGGACTTGTGTTATTTTGATTTTTAAATTAATAAACAAAGCAGCCAGTAAGCGCTTAGGGTTTCGTGGGGATTGGCGATTGTGGTATTCTAGTTATTTAATTAATAAACGTGGCGGCCAGTAAGCGACTCAGGTTGTGTGGTGATTGCCGCTGGAGTTATTTCATTTATCAAATTAATAAACAAAGCGGCCAGCGAGCACCCTGGATTGTGTTGTAATTGACGCTTGTGTTATTTTATTTATAAAATTAATAAACAAAGCTCCCAGTAAGCGCTCTGGGCTTTGTGGTAATTGGCGCTTGTGTTATTTTGTTTATTAAATTAAGAAACAAAGCGGCCAGTGAGCACCCTGGGTTGTGTGGTGATAGGCACTTGTCTTATTTTATTTATTCAATTAAAAAACAAAGCGGCCAGTAAGCACCTCGAGTTGTGAGGTGATTGGCGCTAGTGTTATTTCAATTATTAAATTAATAAACAAAGCGTCCAGTAAGAGATCTGGGCTTTGTGGTAATTGGCGCTTGTGTTATTTTGTTTATTCAATTAATAAACGTAGCAGCCTGTAAAGGCCCCAGGTTGTGTGGTGATGGGCACTTGTCTTATTTTATTTATTCAATTAAAAAACAATAAGGCCAGTGAGAACCTCGGGTTGTGTGGTGATTGGCGCTTGTGTCATTTTATTTATTCAATTAATAAACAAAAAAGCTAGTAAGTGCCCCGGATTGTGTGGTGATGGCCACTTGTGTTATTTTGTTTATTTATTTAATAAACAAAGCGGCCAGTAAGAGATCTGGGCTTTGTGGTAATTGGCGCTTGTGTTATTTTGTTTATTCAATTAATAAACGTAGCAGCCTGTAAAGGCCCCAGGTTGTGTGGTGATGGGCACTTGTCTTATTTTATTTATTCAATTAAAAAACAATAAGGCCAATGAGAACCTCGGGTTGTGTGGTGATTGGCGGTTGTGTTATTTGATTAATTAAATTAAGAAACAAAGCGGCCAGTGAGCACCCTGGGTTGTGTGGTGATCGGTGCTTGTGTTATTTCATTTATTAAATTAAGAAACAAAGCGGCCAGTAAAAGCTTCAGGATTTGTGGTGATTGGGGCTTGTGTCATTTTATTTATTTAGTTTATAAACAAAGCAGCCAGTAAGCGCCCTTGATTGTGTGGTGATGGGACTTGTGTTATTAAATTTATTCAATTAATAAACAAAGCGGCCAGTAAGTGTCCTAGGTTTTGTGGTGATTGGTGCATGTAATATTTTATTTATTTAATTAATGAACGAAGCGGTTAGTAAGCACCCTGGGTTGTGTGGTGACTGGTGCTTGTGTTATTTTATTCATTAAATTAATAAACAAAGCTGCCTGTGAGCGCTTTAGGTTTTGAGGTAATTGGCGCTTGTGGTATTTTATTTATTCAATTAATAAACAAAGCGGCCAGCGAGCACCCTGGTTTGTGTAGTAATTGACGCTCGTGTTATTTTAGTCATTAAATTAATAAACAAAGCTGCCAGTGAAAACCCCGGAGTGTGTGGTGATTGGTGCTTGTGTTACTTTATTTATTTAATTAATAAACACAGCGGCCAGAAAGCAGCCCGGGTTGTGTGGTGATTTGCACTTGTGTTATTTTATTTATTAAATAAATAAACAAAGCAGCCAGTAAGCGCTCCGGGTTTTGTGGTTATTGGCGCTTGTGTCACTTTATTTATTTAATTAATAAACAAAGCAGCCAGTAAGCACCACAGACTGTGTGGTGACTGGCTTTTGTATAATTTTATTTATTTAATAAATAAACTAAGCGGCCAGTAGGCACTCTGGGTTTTGTGGTGATTGGCGTTTGTGGTATTTTATTCATTAAAATAATATACAAAGTGGCTAGTAAGCGACCTGGGATGTGTGGTGATTGGTGCTTGTGTTATTTTATTTATTAAATTAAGAAACAAAGCGGCCAGTGAGCACCCTGGGTTGTGTGGTGATTGGTGCTTGTGTTATTTTATTTATTAAATTAAGAAACGAAGCGGCCAGTAAAAGCTTCAGGGTTTCTGGTGATTGGAATTTGTGTCATTTTATTTATTTAGTTTATAAACAAAGCAGCCAGTAAGCGCCCCAGATTGTGTGGTGATGGGACTTGTGTTATTAAATTTTATCAATTAATAAACAAAGCGGCCAGTAAGTGTTCTAGGTTTTGTGGTAATTGGTGCATGTAATATTTTATTTATTTAATTAATAAACGAAGCGGCCAGTAAGCACCCTAGGTTGTGTGGTGATTGGTGCTTGTGTTATTTTATTCATTTAATTAATAAACAAAGCTGCCTGTGAGCTCTTTAGGTTTTATGGTAATTGGCGCTTGTGGTATTTTATTTATTAAATTAAGAAACAAAGCCGCCAGTGAGCACCCTGGGTTGTGTGGTGATCGGTGCTTGTGTTATTTCATTTATTAAATTAAGAAACAGAGCGGCCAGTAAAAGCTTCAGGATTTGTGGTGATTGGGGCTTGTGTCATTTTATTTATTTAGTTTATAAACAAAGCAGCCAGTAAGCGCCCCAGATTGTGTGGTGATGGGACTTGTGTTATTAAATTTTATCAATTAATAAACAAAGCGGCCAGTAAGTGTTCTAGGTTTTGTGGTAATTGGTGCATGTAATATTTTATTTATTTAATTAATAAACGAAGCGGCCAGTAAGCACCCTAGGTTGTGTGGTGATTGGTGCTTGTGTTATTTTATTCATTTAATTAATAAACAAAGCTGCCTGTGAGCGCTTTAGGTTTTGAGCTAATTGGCGCTTGTGGTATTTTATTTATTCAATTAATATACAAAGCGGCCAGCGAGCACCCTGGGTTGTGTAGTAATTGACGCTCGTGTTATTTTAGTCATTAAATTAATAAACAAAGCTGCCAGTGAAAACCCCGGAGTGTGTGGTGATTGGTGCTTGTGTTACTTTATTTATTTAATTAATAAACACAGCGGCCAGAAAGCAGCCCGGGTTGTGTGGTGATTTGCACTTGTGTTATTTTATTTATTAAATAAATAAACAAAGCAGTCAGTAAGCGCTCTAGGTTTTGTGGTGATTGGCGCTTGTGTCATTTTATTTATTCAATTAATAAACAAAAAAGCCAGTAGGTGCCCCGGATTGTGTGGTGATGGCCACTTGTGTTATTTTGTTTATTTATTTAATAAACAAAGCGGCCAGTAAAGGCCCCAGGTTGTGTGGTATTGGGCACTTATCTTATTTTATTTATTCAATTAAAAAACAAAGCAGCCAGTGAAGGCCCCAGGTTGTGTGGTAATAGGCACTTGTCTTATTTTATTTATTCAATTAAAAAACAAAGCGGCCAGTAAGCACCTCGAGTTGTGTGGTGATTGGCGCTAGTGTTATTTCAATTATTAAATTAATAAACAAAGCGTCCAGTAAGAGATCTGGGCTTTGTGGTAATTGGCGCTTGTGTTATTTTGTTTATTCAATTAATAAACGTAGCAGCCTGTAAAGGCCCCAGGTTGTGTGGTGATGGGCACTTATCTTATTTTATTTATTCAATTAAAAAACAAAGCAGCCAGTAAAGGCCCCAGGTTGTGTGGTAATAGGCACTTGTCTTATTTTATTTATTCAATTAAAAAACAAAGCGGCCAGTAAGCACCTCGAGTTGTGTGGTGATTGGCGCTAGTGTTATTTCAATTATTAAATTAATAAACAAAGCGTCCAGTAAGAGATCTGGGCTTTGTGGTAATTGGCGCTTGTGTTATTTTGTTTATTCAATAAATAAACGTAGCAGCCTGTAAAGGCCCCAGGTTGTGTGGTGATGGGCACTTATCTTATTTTATTTATTCAATTAAAAAACAAAGCAGCCTGTAAAGGCCCCAGGTTGTGTGGTGATGGGCACTTATCTTATTTTATTTATTCAATTAAAAAACAAAGCAGCCAGTAAAGGCCCCAGGTTGCGTGGTAATAGGCACTTGTCTTATTTTATTTATTCAATTAAAAAACAAAGCGGCCAGTGAGAACCTCGGGTTGTGTGGTGATTGGCGCTTGTGTTATTTCATTTATCAAATTAATAAACAAAGTCGCCAGCGAGCACCCTGGGTTGTGTTGTAATTGGCGCTTGTGTTATTTCATTCATTTAATTAATAAACAAAGCAGCCAGTAAACGCCCTAGGTTGTGTGGTGATGGGCACTTGTTTTAATTTATTTAATTAATTGAAAAACAAAGCGGCCAGTAAGCACCCTGGGTTGTGTGGTGATTGGTGCTTGTGTTATTTTATTTATTAAATTAAGAAACGATGCGGCCAGTAAAAGCTTCAGGGTTTGTGGTGATTGGGGTTTGTGTCATTTTATTTATTTAGTTTATAAACAAAGCAGCTAGTAAGCGCTCTGGGTTTTCTGGGAATAAGCGCTTGTGGTATTTTAGTTATTAATATAATAAACAAAGCGGCCAATTAGCGCTCTAGGTTTTGTGGTGATTGGTACTTGTGGTATCTTAACTATTCAATTAATTAACAAAGCGGCCAGTGAGCACGCCGGGTTGTGTAGTGATTGGTGCTTGAGTTATATTTACTTTCTTATTTTAATTGTCAAAGGGGCCAGTAAGCGCCCCGAGTTGTGTTGTGATTGGAACTTGTGTTATTTTATTCATTCAATTGATAAACAAAGCAGCTAGTAAGCGCTCTGGGTTTTCTGGGAATAAGCGCTTGTGGTATTTTAGTTATTAATATAATAAACAAAGCGGCCAATTAGCGCTCTAGGTTTTGTGGTGATTGGTACTTGTGGTATCTTAACTATTCAATTAATTAACAAAGCGGCCAGTGAGCACGCCGGGTTGTGTGGTGATTGGTGCTTGTGTTATTTTATTTAGTTAATTAATAAACAAATCAGCCAGTAAGCGCCCCGGGTTGTGTGGTATTGAGCGCTTGTGTTATTTTATTTATTAAATAAATAAACAAAGCAGCCAGTAAGCGCTCTAGGTTTTGTGGTGATTGGCGCTTGTGTCATTTTATTTATTCAATTAATAAACAAAAAAGCTAGTAAGTGCCCCGGATTGTGTGGTGGTGGCCACTTGTGTTATTTTGTTTATTTATTCAATAAACAAAGCGGCCAGTAAGCGCTCTGGGTTTTGTGGTTATTGGCGCTTGTGTCATTTTATTTATTTAATTCATAAACAAAGCAGCCAGTAAGCACCACAGACTGTGTGGTGACTGGCTTTTGTATAATTTTATTTATTTAATAAATAAACAAAGCGGCCAGTAGGCACTCTGGGTTTTGTGGTGATTGGCGTTTGTGGTATTTTATTCATTAAAATAATATACAAAGTGGCTAGTAAGCGACCTGGGTTGTGTGGTGATTGGTGCTTGTGTTATTTTATTTATTAAATTAAGAAACAAAGCGGCCAGTAAGCACCCTGGGTTGTGTGGTGATTGGTGCTTGTGTTATTTTATTTATTAAATTAAGAAACGAAGCGGCCAGTAAAAGCTTCAGGGTTTATGATGATTGGGGTTTGTGTCATTTTATTTATTTAGTTTATAAACAAAGCAGCCAGTAAGCGCCCCCGATTGTGTGGTGATGGGACTTGTGTTATTAAATTTATTCAATTAATAAACAAAGCGGCCAGTAAGTGTCCTAGGTTTTGTGGTGATTGGTGCATGTAATATTTTATTTATTTAATTAATAAACGAAGCGGCTAGTAAGCACCCTGGGTTGCGTGGTGATTGGTGCTTGTGTTATTTTATTCATTAAATTAATAAACAAAGCTGCCTGTGAGCGTTTTAGGTTTTGAGGTAATTGGCGCTTGTGGTATTTTATTTATTTAATTAATAAACAAAGCGGCCAGCGAGCACCCTGGGTTGTGTAGTAATTGACGCTCGTGTTATTTTAGTCATTAAATTAATAAACAAAGCTGCCAGTGAAAACCCCGGAGTGTGTGGTGATTGGTGCTTGTGTTACTTTATTTATTTATATAATAAACACAGCGGCCAGAAAGCAGCCCAGGTTGTGTGGTGATTTGCACTTGTGTTATTTTATTTACTAAATGAATAAACAAAGCAGCCAGTAAGCGCTCTAGGTTTTGTGGTGATTGGCGCTTGTGGTATTTTATTTATTCAATTGATAAACAAAGTGGCCAGTAAGCACTCTGAGTTGTGTGGAGATTGGCGCTTGTGTCATTTTATTTATTAAATTAAAAAACAAAGCAGCCAGCAAGCACTCTGGGTTTCGTGGTGATTGGTGCTTGTGGTATTTCATTTATACAATTAATAAACAAAGTGGCTTTTAAAAACCCCAGGTTATGTGGTGAATGGTGCTAAAGCTATAATTTATTTTTTATTTTAATTATCAAAGGGTCCAGTAAGCACCCCGAGTTGTGTTGTAATTAGAACTTGTGTTATTTTGATTTTTGAATTAATAAACAAAGCAGCCAGTAAGCGCTTAGGGTTTCGTGGGGATTGGCGATTGTGGTATTCTAGTTATTTAATTAATAAACGTGGCGGCCAGTAAGCGACTCAGGTTGTGTGGTGATTGCCGCTGGAACTATTTTATTTATTAAATCAATAAACAAAGCGGCCAGTAAAGGCCCCAGGTTGTGTGGTATTGGGCACTTGTCTTATTTTATTTATTCAATTAAAAAACAAAGCAGCCAGTAAAGGCCCCAGGTTGTGTGGTGATAGGCACTTGTCTTATTTTATTTATTCAATTGAAAAACAAAGCGGCCAGTAAGCACCTCGAGTTGTGTGGTGATTGGCGCTAGTGTTATTTCAATTATTAAATTAATAAACAAAGCGTCCAGTAAGAGATCTGGGCTTTGTGGAAATTGGCGCTTGTGTTATTTTGTTTATTCAATTAATAAACGTAGCAGCCTGTAAAGGCCCAGGTTGTGTGGTGATGGGCACTTGTCTTATTTTATTTATTCAATTAAAAAACAATAAGGCCAGTGAGAACCTCGGGTTGTGTGGTGATTGGCACTTGTGTTATTTTATTTATTAAATTAATAAACAAAGCGGACAGCGAGCACCCTGGGTTGTGTTGTAATTGACGCTTGTGTTAATTTATTTATAAAATTAATAAACAAAGCTGCCAGTAAGCGCTCTGGGCTTTGTGGTAATTGGAGCTTGTGTTATTTTACTTATTCAATTAATAAACTAAGCAGCCAGTAAACGCCCGAGGTTGTGTGGTGATGAGCCCTTGACTTATTTTATTTATTCAATTAAAAAACAAAGTGAACAGTGAGCACTTAGGGTTGTGTAGTAATTAGCGCTTGTGTTATTTTATTTATTGAATTAATAAACAAAGCGGCCGGGAAGCGCTCTGAGTTTTGTGGTAATTCGCGCTTGTTTCATTTTATTTATTCAATCAATAAACAAAAAAGCCAGTAAGCGCCCTGGATTGTGTAGTGATGTGCACTAGTTTAATTTTATTTATTTAATAAATAAACAAAGTGGCCAGTGAGCACCCTGGGTTGTGTGGAGATGGGCACTAGTGTTATTTTATTTATTAAATCAATAAACAAAGCGGTCAGTAAAGGCCCCAGATTTTGTGGTGATGGGACTTGTGTTATTAAATTTATTCAATTAATAAACAAAGCGGCCAGTAATTGCTCTAGGTTTTGTAGTGATTGGTGCTTGTGGTATTTTATTTATTAGATAAATAAACAAAGTGGCGAGTAAGCACCCCGCGTTGTGTGGAGATGGGCACTAGTGTTATTTTATTTATTAAATCAATAAACAAAGCGGCCAGTAAGTGTCCTAGGTTTTGTGGTGATTGGTGCATGTAATATTTTATTTATTTAATTAATAAACGAAACGGCTAGTAAGCACCCTGGGTTGTGTGGTGCTTGTGTTATTTTATTCATTAAATTAATAAACAAAGCTGCCTGTGAGCGCTTTAGGTTTTGAGCTGATTGGCGCTTGTTGTATTTTATTTATTCAATTAATATACAAAGCGGCCAGCGAGCACCCTGGGTTGTGTAGTAATTGACGCTCGTGTTATTTTAGTCATTAAATTAATATTCAAAGCTGCCAGTGAAAACCCCGGAGTGTGTGGTAATTGGTGCTTGTGTTACTTTATTTATTTAATTAATAAACACAGCGGCCAGAAAGCAGCCCGGGTTGTGTGGTGATTTGCACTTGTGTTATTTTATTTATTAAATAAATAAACAAAGCAGCCAGTAAGCGCTCTAGGTTTTGTGGTGATTGGCGCTTGTCTTATTTTATTTATTCAATTAAAAAACAAAGCGGCCAGTAAGCACCTCGAGTTGTGTGGTGATTGGCGCTAGTGTTATTTCAATTATTAAATTAATAAACAAAGCGTCCAGTAAGAGATCTGGGCTTTGTGGTAATTGGCGCTTGTGTTATTTTGTTTATTCAATTAATAAACGTAGCAGCCTGTAAAGGCCCCAGGTTGTGTGGTGATGGGCACTTCTCTTATTTTATTTATTCAATTAAAAAACAAAGCAGCCAGTAAAGGCCCCAGGTTGTGTGGTAATAGGCACTTGTCTTATTTTATTTATTCAATTAAAAAACAAAGCGGCCAGTAAGCACCTCGAGTTGTGTGGTGATTGGCGCTAGTGTTATTTCAATTATTAAATTAATAAACAAAGCGTCCAGTAAGAGATCTGGGCTTTGTGGTAATTGGCGCTTGTGTTATTTTGTTTATTCAATTAATAAACGTAGCAGCCTGTAAAGGCCCCAGGTTGTGTGGTGATGGGCACTTGTCTTATTTTATTTATTTGATTAAAAAACAATAAGGCCAGTGAGAACCTCGGGTTGTGTGGTGATTGGCGCTTGTGTTATTTCATTTATCAAATTAATAAACAAAGTCGCCTGCGAGCACCCTGGGTTGTGTTGTAATTGACGCTTGTGTTATTTTATTTATTGAATTAATAAACAAAGCGGCCGGGAAGCGCTCTGAGTTTTGTGGTAATTCGCGCTTGTTTCATTTTATTTATTTAATCAATAAACAAAAAAGCCAGTAAGCGCCCTGGATTGTGTAGTGATGGGCACTAGTTTAATTTTATTTATTTAATAAATAAACAAAGTGGCCAGTGAGCACCCTGGGTTGTGTGGTGATTGGTGCTAAGGTTATTTTATTTATTAAATTAATAAACAAAGCGGCCATTAAACGCTCTGTGGTTTGTGGTGATTGGCGTTTGTGTTATTTGATTTATTTAATTATTAAACAAAGCAGCCAGTAAGAGCCCCGTGATGTGTGGTATTGAGCGCTTGAGTTATTATATTAATAAAATTCATAAACAAAGCTGGCAGTAAGCACCCCGAATTTTGTGGTGATTGGTGCTTGTGTTATTTTATTTATCAAATTAATTAACAAAGCGGCTAGTAGGTGCCCCGGGTTGTGTAGGGATAGGCACTAGTGTTATTTTATTTATTAAATTAATAAACAAAGCGGTCAGTAAAGGCCCCAGATTTTGTGGTAATGGGACATGTGTTATTAAATTTATTCAATTAATAAACAAAGCGGCCAGTAATTGCTCTAGGTTTTGTAGTGATTGGTGTTTGTGGTATTTTATTTATTAGATAAATAAACAAAGTGGCGAGTAAGCACCCCACGTTGTGTGGAAATGGGCACTAGTGTTATTTTATTTATTAAATCAATAAACAAAGCGGTCAGTAAAGGCACCAGGTTGTTTGGTAATGGGCTCTTGTCCCATTTTATTTATTCAATTAAAAAACAAAGCGGCCAATAAAGGCCTCAGGTTGTGTGGTGATGGGCACTTGTATTATTTTATTTATTCAATTCAAAAACAAAGCAGCCAGTAAAGGCCCCAGGTTGTGTGGTGATGGGGACTTATCTTATTTTATTTATTTTATTTTATTTTAATATTAAAAAAACAAAGCGGCCAGTAAGCACCTCGGGTTTTGTGGTGATTGGCACTTGTGTAATTTTAATTATTTAATTAATAAACAAAGCGGCCAGTAAGTGCTCTAGGTTTTTTTTGTGATCGGTGCTTGTAATATTTTATTTATTTAATTAATAAACGAAGCGGCCAGTAAGCACCCTGGGTTGTGTGGTGATTAGTGCTTGTGTTATTTTATTCATTAAATTAATAAACAAAGCGGCCAGTAAGTGCTCTAGGTTTTGTGGTGTTCGGTGCTTGTAATATTTTATTTATTTAATTAATAAACGAAGCGGCCAGTAAGCACCCTGGGTTGTGTGGTGATTAGTGCTTGTGTTATTTTATTCATTAAATTAATAAACAAAGCTGCCTGTAAGCGCTTTAGGTTTTTAGGTAATTGGCGCTTGTGTTATTTCATTCATTTAATTAATAAACAAAGCAGCCAGTAAACGCCCTAGGTTGTGTGGTGATGGGCACTTGTTTTAATTTATTTAATTAATTGAAAAACAAAGCTGCTAGTGAGAACCCCGGAGTGTGTAGTGATTGGTGCTTGAGTTATATTTACTTTCTTATTTTAATTGTCAAAGGGGCCAGTAAGCGCCCCGAGTTGTGTTGTGATTGGAACTTGTGTTATTTTATTCATTCAATTGATAAACAAAGCAGCTAGTAAGCGCTCTGGGTTTTCTGGGAATAAGCGCTTGTGGTATTTTAGTTATTAAATTAATAAACAAAGCGGCCAATTAGCGCTCTAGGTTTTGTGGTGATTGGCACTTGTGGTATCTTAACTATTCAATTAATTAACAAAGCGGCCAGTGAGCACGCCGGGTTGTGTGGTGATTGGTGCTTGTGTTATTTTATTTAGTTAATTAACAAACAAATCAGCCAGTAAGCGCCCCGGGTTGTGTGGTATTGAGCGCTTGTGTTATTTTATTTATTAAATAAATAAACAAAGCAGCCAGTAAGCGCTCTAGGTTTTGTGGTGATTGGCGCTTGTGTCATTTTATTTATTCAATTAATAAACAAAAAAGCTAGTAAGTGCCCCGGATTGTGTGGTGGTGGCCACTTGTGTAATTTTGTTTATTTATTTAATAAACAAAGCGGCCAGTAAGCGCTCTGGGTTTTGTGGTTATTGGCGCTTGTGTCATTTTATTTATTTAATTCATAAACAAAGCAGCCAGTAAGCACCACAGACTGTGTGGTGACTGGCTTTTGTATAATTTTATTTATTTAATAAATAAACAAAGCGGCCAGTAGGCACTCTGGGTTTTGTGGTGATTGGCGTTTGTGGTATTTTATTCATTAAAATAATATACAAAGTGGCTAGTAAGCGACCTGGGTTGTGTGGTGATTGGTGCTTGTGTTATTTTATTTATTAAATTAAGAAACAAAGCGGCCAGTGAGCACCCTGGGTTGTGTGGTGATTGGTGCTTGTGTTATTTTATTTATTAAATTAAGAAACGAAGCGGCCAGTAAAAGCTTCAGGGTTTGTGGTGATTGGGGTTTGTGTCATTTTATTTATCTAGTTTATAAACAAAGCAGCCAGTAAGCGCCCCCGATTGTGTGGTGATGGGATTTGTGTTATTAAATTTATTCAATCAATAAACAAAGCGGCCAGTAAGTGTCCTAGGTTTTGTGGTGATTGGTGCATGTAATATTTTATTTATTTAATTAATAAACGAAGCGGCTAGTAAGCACCCTGGGTTGCGTGGTGATTGGTGCTTGTGTTATTTTATTCATTAAATTAATAAACAAAGCTGCCTGTGAGCGCTTTAGGTTTTGAGGTAATTGGCGCTTGTGGTATTTTATTTATTTAATTAATAAACAAAGCGGCCAGCGAGCACCCTGGGTTGTGTAGTAATTGACGCTTGTGTTATTTTAGTCATTAAATTAATAAACAAAGCTGCCAGTGAAAACCCCGGAGTGTGTGGTGATTGGTGCTTGTGTTACTTTATTTATTTAATTAATAAACACAGCGGCCAGAAAGCAGCCCAGGTTGTGTGGTGATTTGCACTTGTGTTATTTTATTTATTAAATAAATAAACAAAGCAGCCAGTAAGCGCTCTAGGTTTTGTGGTTATTGGCGCTTGTGGTATTTTATTTATTCAATTGATAAACAAAGTGGCCAGTAAGCACTCTGAGTTGTGTGGAGATTGGCGCTTGTGTCATTTTATTTATTTAATTAAAAAACAAAGCAGCAGGCAAGCACTCTGGGTTTCGTGGTGATTGGTGCTTGTGGTATTTCATTTATACAATTAATAAACAAAGTGGCTATTAAAAACCCCAGGTTATGTGGTGAATGGTGCTAAAGCTATAATTTATTTTTTATTTTAATTATCAAAGGGTCCAGTAAGCACCCCAAGTTGTGTTGTAATTAGGACTTGTGTTATTTTGATTTTTGAATTAATAAACAAAGCAGCCAGTAAGCGCTTAGGGTTTCGTGGGGATTGGCGATTGTGGTATTCAAGTTATTTAATTAATAAACTCGGCGGCCAGTAAGCGACTAAGGTTGTGTGGTGATGGCCGCTGGAGTTATTTTATTTATTAAATCAATAAACAAAGCGGCCAGTAAAGGCCTTAGGTTGTGTGGTGATAGGCACTTGTCTTATTTTATTTATTCAATTAAAAAACAAAGCGGCCAGTAAGCACCTCGAGTTGTGTGGTGATTGGCGCTAGTGTTATTTCAATTATTAAATTAATAAACAAAGCGTCCAGTAAGAGATCTGGGCTTTGTGGAAATTGGCGCTTGTGTTATTTTGTTTATTCAATTAATAAACGTAGCAGCCTGTAAAGGCCCAGGTTATGTGGTGATGGGCACTTGTGTTATTTTATTTATCAAATTAATAAACAAAGCGGACAGCGAGCACCCTGGGTTGTGTTGTAATTGACGCTTGTGTTATTTTATTTATAAAATTAATAAACAAAGCTGCCAGTAAGCGCTCTGGGCTTTGTGGTAATTGGAGCTTGTGTTATTTTACTTATTCAATTAATAAACTAAGCAGCCAGTAAACGCCCGAGGTTGTGTGGTGATGAGCCCTTGTCTTATTTTATTTATTCAATTAAAAAACAAAGTGAACAGTGAGCACTTAGGGTTGTGTAGTAATTAGCGCTTGTGTTATTTTATTTATTGAATTAATAAACAAAGCGGCCGGAAAGCGCTCTGAGTTTTGTGGTAATTCGCGCTTGTTTCATTTTATTTATTCAATCAATAAACAAAAAAGCCAGTAAGCGCCCTGGATTGTGTAGTGATGTGCACTAGTTTAATTTTATTTATTTAATAAATAAACAAAGTGGCCAGTGAGCACATTTGGTTGTGTGGAGATGGGCACTAGTGTTATTTTATTTATTAAATCAATAAACAAAGCGGTCAGTAAAGGCCCCAGATTTTGTGGTGATGGGACTTGTGTTATTAAATTTATTCAATTAATAAACAAAGCGGCCAGTAATTGCTCTAGATTTTGTAGTGATTGGTGCTTGTGGTATTTTATTTATTAGATAAATAAACAAAGTGGCGAGTAAGCACCCCGCGTTGTGTGGAGATGGGCACTAGTGTTATTTTATTTATTAAATCAATAAACAAAGCGGTCAGTAAAGGCACCAGGTTGTTTGGTAATGGGCTCTTGTCCCATTTTATTTATTCAATTAAAAAACAAAGCGGCCAATAAAGGCCTCAGGTTGTGTGGTGATGGGCACTTGTCTTATTTTATTTATTCAATTCAAAAACAAAGCAGCCAGTAAAGGCCCCAGGTTGTGTGGTGATGGGGACTTATCTTATTTTATTTATTTTATTTTATTTTGTTATTAAAAAAACAAAGCGGCCAGTAAGCACCTCGGGTTTTGTGGTGATTGGCACTTGTGTAATTTTAATTATTTAATTAATAAACAAAGCGGCCAGTAAGTGCTCTAGGTTTTGTGGTGTTCGGTGCTTGTTATATTTTATTTATTTAATTAATAAACGAAGCGGCCAGTAAGCAACCCGGGTTGTGTGGTGATTAGTGCTTGTGTTATTTTATTCATTTAATTAATAAACAAAGCTGCCTGTGAGCTCTTTAGGTTTTATGGTAATTGGCGCTTGTGGTATTTTATTTATTAAATTAAGAAACAAAGCCGCCAGTGAGCACCCTGGGTTGTGTGGTGATCGGTGCTTGTGTTATTTCATTTATTAAATTAAGAAACAAAGCGGCCAGTAAAAGCTTCAGGATTTGTGGTGATTGGGGCTTGTGTCATTTTATTTATTTAGTTTATAAACAAAGCAGCCAGTAAGCGCCCCCGATTGTGTGGTGATGGGACTTGTGTTATTAAATTTATTCAATTAATAAACAAAGCGGCCAGTAAGTGTCCTAGGTTTTGTGGTGATTGGTGCATGTAATATTTTATTTATTTAATTAATAAACGAAGCGGCTAGTAAGCACCCTGGGTTGTGTGGTGCTTGTGTTGTTTTATTCTTTAAATTAATAAACAAAGCTGCCTGTGAGCGCTTTAGGTTTTGAGCTAATTGGCGCTTGTGGTATTTTATTTATTCAATTAATATACAAAGCGGCCAGCGAGCACCCTGGGTTGTGTAGTAATTGACGCTCGTGTTATTTTAGTCATTAAATTAATAAACAAAGCTGCCAGTGAAAACCCCGGAGTGTGTGGTGATCGGTGCTTGTGTTATTTCATTTATTAAATTAAGAAACAAAGCGGCCAGTAAAAGCTTCAGGATTTGTGGTGATTGGGGCTTGTGTCATTTTATTTATTTAGTTTATAAACAAAGCAGCCAGTAAGCGCCCCCGATTGTGTGGTGATGGGACTTGTGTTATTAAATTTATTCAATTAATAAACAAAGCGGCCAGTAAGTGTCCTAGGTTTTGTGGTGATTGGTGCATGTAATATTTTATTTATTTAATTAATAAACACAGCGGCCAGAAAGCAGCCCGGGTTGTGTGGTGATTTGCACTTGTGTTATTTTATTTATTAAATAAATAAACAAAGCAGCCAGTAAGCGCTCTAGGTTTTGTGGTGATTGGCGCTTGTGGTATTTTATTTATTAAATTAAGAAACAAAGCCGCCAGTGAGCACCCTGGGTTGTGTGGTGATTTGCACTTGTGTTATTTTATTTATTAAATAAATAAACAAAGCAGCCAGTAAGCGCTCTAGGTTTTGTGGTGATTGGCGCTTGTGTTATTTTAGTCATTAAATTAATAAACAAAGCTGCCAGTGAAAACCCCGGAGTGTGTGGTGATTGGTGCTTGTGTTACTTTATTTATTTAATTAATAAACACAGCGGCCAGAAAGCAGCCCAGGTTGTGTGGTGATTTGCACTTGTGTTATTTTATTTATTAAATAAATAAACAAAGCAGCCAGTAAAGGCCCCAGGTTGTGTGGTGATAGGCACTTGTCTTATTTTATTTATTCAATTAAAAAACAAAGCGGCCAGTAAGCACCTCGAGTTGTGTGGTGATTGGCGCTAGTGTTATTTCAATTATTAAATTAATAAACAAAGCGTCCAGTAAGAGATCTGGGCTTTGTGGAAATTGGCGCTTGTGTTATTTTGTTTATTCAATTAATAAACGTAGCAGCCTGTAAAGGCCCAGGTTATGTGGTGATGGGCACTTGTGTTATTTTATTTATCAAATTAATAAACAAAGCGGACAGCGAGCACCCTGGGTTGTGTTGTAATTGACGCTTGTGTTATTTTATTTATAAAATTAATAAACAAAGCTGCCAGTAAGCGCTCTGGGCTTTGTGGTAATTGGAGCTTGTGTTATTTTACTTATTCAATTAATAAACTAAGCAGCCAGTAAACGCCCGAGGTTGTGTGGTGATGAGCCCTTGTCTTATTTTATTTATTCAATTAAAAAACAAAGTGAACAGTGAGCACTTAGGGTTGTGTAGTAATTAGCGCTTGTGTTATTTTATTTATTGAATTAATAAACAAAGTGGCCAGTGAGAACCCTGGGTTGTGTGGAGATGGGCACTAGTGTTATTTTATTTATTAAATCAATAAACAAAGCGGTCAGTAAAGGCCCCAGATTTTGTGGTGATGGGACTTGTGTTATTAAATTTATTCAATTAATAAACAAAGCGGCCAGTAATTGCTCTAGATTTTGTAGTGATTGGTGCTTGTGGTATTTTATTTATTAGATAAATAAACAAAGTGGCGAGTAAGCACCCCGCGTTGTGTGGAGATGGGCACTAGTGTTATTTTATTTATTAAATCAATAAACAAAGCGGTCAGTAAAGGCACCAGGTTGTTTGGTAATGGGCTCTTGTCCCATTTTATTTATTCAATTAAAAAACAAAGCGGCCAATAAAGGCCTCAGGTTGTGTGGTGATGGGCACTTGTCTTATTTTATTTATTCAATTCAAAAACAAAGCAGCCAGTAAAGGCCCCAGTTTGTGTGGTGATGGGGACTTATCTTATTTTATTTATTTTATTTTATTTTGTTATTAAAAAAACAAAGCGGCCAGTAAGCACCTCGGGTTTTGTGGTGATTGGCACTTGTGTAATTTTAATTATTTAATTAATAAACAAAGCGGCCAGTAAGTGCTCTAGGTTTTGTGGTGTTCGGTGCTTGTAATATTTTATTTATTTAATTAATAAACGAAGCGGCCAGTAAGCAACCCGGGTTGTGTGGTGATGGGACTTGTGTTATTAAATTTATTCAATTAATAAACAAAGCGGCCAGTAAGTGTCCTAGGTTATGTGGTGATGGGACTTGTGTTATTAAATTTATTCAATTAATAAACAAAGCGGCCAGTAAGTGTCCTAGGTTATGTGGTGATTGGTGCATGTAATATTTTATTTATTAAATTAATAAACGAAGCGACTAGTAAGCACCCTGGGTTGTGTGGTGCTTGTGTTATTTTATTCTTTAAATTAATAAACAAAGCTGCCTGTGAGCGCTTTAGGTTTTGAGCTAATTGGCGCTTGTGGTATTTTATTTATTCAATTAATATACAAAGCGGCCAGCGAGCACCCTGGGTTGTGTAGTAATTGACGCTCGTGTTATTTTAGTCATTAAATTAATAAACAAAGCTGCCAGTGAAAACCCCGGAGTGTGTGGTGATCGGTGCTTGTGTTATTTCATTTATTAAATTAAGAAACAAAGCGGCCAGTAAAAGCTTCAGGATTTGTGGTGATTGGGGCTTGTGTCATTTTATTTATTAAGTTTATAAACAAAGCAGCCAGTAAGCGCCCCCGATTGTGTGGTGATGGGACTTGTGTTATTAAATTTATTCAATTAATAAACAAAGTGGCCAGTAAGTGTCCTAGGTTTTGTGGTGATTGGTGCATGTAATATTTTATTTATTTAATTAATAAACACAGCGGCCAGAAAGCAGCCCGGGTTGTGTGGTGATTTGCACTTGTGTTATTTTATTTATTAAATAAATAAACAAAGCAGCCAGTAAGCGCTCTAGGTTTTGTGGTGATTGGCGCTTGTGGTATTTTATTTATTAAATTAAGAAACAAAGCCGCCAGTGAGCACCCTGGGTTGTGTGGTGATTTGCACTTGTGTTATTTTATTTATTAAATAAATAAACAAAGCAGCCAGTAAGCGCTCTAGGTTTTGTGGTGATTGGCGCTTGTGTCATTTTATTTATTCAATTAATAAACAAAAAAGCCAGTAGGTGCCCCGGATTGTGTGGTGATGGCCACTTGTGTTATTTTGTTTATTTATTTAATAAACAAAGCGGCCAGTAAAGGCCCCAGGTTGTGTGGTATTGGGCACTTATCTTATTTTATTTATTCAATTAAAAAACAAAGCAGCCAGTAAAGGCCCCAGGTTGTGTGGTAATAGGCACTTGTCTTATTTTATTTATTCAATTAAAAAACAAAGCGGCCAGTAAGCACCTCGAGTTGTGTGGTGATTGGCGCTAGTGTTATTTCAATTATTAAATTAATAAACAAAGCGTCCAGTAAGAGATCTGGGCTTTGTGGTAATTGGCGCTTGTGTTATTTTGTTTATTCAATTAATAAACGTAGCAGCCTGTAAAGGCCCCAGGTTGTGTGGTGATGGGCACTTGTCTTATTTTATTTATTCAATTAAAAAACAATAAGGCCAGTGAGAACCTCGGGTTGTGTGGTGATTGGCGCTTGTGTTATTTCATTTATCAAATTAATAAACAAAGTCGCCAGCGAGCACCCTGGGTTGTGTTGTAATTGACGCTTGTGTTATTCTATTTATTGAATTAATAAACAAAGCGGCCGGGAAGCGCTCTGAGTTTTGTGGTAATTCGCGCTTGTTTCATTTTATTTATTCAATCAATAAACAAAAAAGCCAGTAAGCGCCCTGGGTTGTGTGGTGATTGGTGCTAAGGTTATTTTATTTATTAAATTAATAAACAAAGCGGCCATTAAACGCTCTGTGGTTTGTGGTGATTGGCGTTTGTGTTATTTGATTTATATAATTATTAAACAAAGCAGCCAGTAAGAGCCCCGTGATGTGTGGTATTGAGCGCTTGAGTTATTTTATTAATAAAATTCATAAACAAAGCTGGCAGTAAGCACCCCGAATTGTGTGGTGATTGGTGCTTGTGTTATTTTATTTATCAAATTAATTAACAAAGCGGCTAGTAAGTGCCCCGGGTTGTGTAGAGATAGGCACTAGTGTTATTTTATTTATTAAATCAATAAACAAAGCAGTCAGTAAAGGCCCCAGATTTTGTGGTAATGGGACATGTGTTATTAAATTTATTCGATTAATAAACAAAGCGGCCAGTAATTGCTCTAGGTTTTGTAGTGATTGGTGCTTGTGGTATTTTATTTATTATATAAATAAACAAAGTGGCGAGTAAGCACCCCGCGTTGTGTGGAAATGGGCACTAGTGTTATTTTATTTAATAAATCAATAAACAAAGCGGTCAGTAAAGGCACCAGGTTGTTTGGTAATGGGCTCTTGTCCCATTTTATTTATTCAATTAATAAACAAAAAAGCTAGTAAGTGCCCCGGATTGTGTGGTGGTGGCCACTTGTGTTATTTTGTTTATTTATTTAATAAACAAAGCGGCCAGTAAGCGCTCTGGGTTTTGTGGTTATTGGCGCTTGTGTCATTTTATTTATTTAATTCATAAACAAAGCAGCCAGTAAGCACCACAGACTGTGTGGTGACTGACTTTTGTATAATTTTATTTATTTAATAAATAAACAAAGCGGCCAGTAGGCACTCTGGGTTTTGTGGTGATTGGCGTTTGTGGTATTTTATTCATTAAAATAATATACAAAGTGGCTAGTTAGCGACCTGGGTTGTGTGGTGATTGGTGCTTGTGTTATTTTATTTATTAAATTAAGAAACAAAGCGGCCAGTGAGCACCCTGGGTTGTGTGGTGATTGGTGCTTGTGTTATTTTATTTATTAAATTAAGAAACGAAGCGGCCAGTAAAAGCTTCAGGGTTTGTGGTGATTGGGGTTTGTGTCATTTTATTTATTTAGTTTATAAACAAAGCAGCCAGTAAGCGCCCCCGATTGTGTGGTGATGGGACTTGTGTTATTAAATTTATTCAATTAATAAACAAAGCGGCCAGTAAGTGTCCTAGGTTTTGTGGTGATTGGTGCATGTAATATTTTATTTATTTAATTAATAATCGAAGCGGCTAGTAAGCACCCTGGGTTGCGTGGTGATTGGTGCTTGTGTTATTTTATTCATTAAATTAATAAACAAAGCTGCCTGTGAGCGCTTTAGGTTTTGAGGTAATTGGCGCTTGTGGTATTTTATTTATTTAATTAATAAACAAAGCGGCCAGCGAGCACCCTGCGTTGTGTAGTAATTGACGCTCGTGTTATTTTAGTCATTAAATTAATAAACAAAGCTGCCAGTGAAAACCCCGGAGTGTGTGGTGATTGGTGCTTGTGTTACTTTATTTATTTAATTAATAAACACAGCGGCCAGAAAGCAGCCCAGGTTGTGTGGTGATTTGCACTTGTGTTATTTTATTTATTAAATAAATAAACAAAGCAGCCAGTAAGCGCTCTAGGTTTTGTGGTGATTGGCGCTTGTGGTATTTTATTTATTCAATTGATAAACAAAGTGGCCAGTAAGCACTCTGAGTTGTGTGGAGATTGGCGCTTGTGTCATTTTATTTATTTAATTAAAAAACAAAGCAGCCAGCAAGCACTCTGGGTTTCGTGGTGATTGGTGCTTGTGGTATTTCATTTATACAATTAATAAACAAAGTGGCTATTAAAAACCCCAGGTTATGTGGTGAATGGTGCTAAAGCTATAATTTATTTTTTATTTTAATTATCAAAGGGTCCAGTAAGCACCCCGAGTTGTGTTGTAATTAGGACTTGTGTTATTTTGATTTTTGAATTAATAAACAAATCAGCCAGTAAGCGCTTAGGATTTCGTGGGGATGGGCGATTGTGGTATTCTAGTTATTTAATTAATAAACGTGGCGGCAAGTAAGCGACTCAGGTTGTGTGGTGATTGGTGCTCGTGTTATTTTATTTATCAAATTAATTAACAAAGCGGCCAGTAAGTAACCCGGGTTGTGTGGTATTGGGCACTTGTCTTATTTTATTTATTCAATTAAAAAACAAAGCAGCCAGTAAAGGCCCCAGGTTGTGTGGTGATAGGCACTTGTCTTATTTTATTTATTCAATTAAAAAACAAAGCGGCCAGTAAGCACCTCGAGTTGTGTGGTGATTGGCGCTAGTGTTATTTCAATTATTAAATTAATAAACAAAGCGTCCAGTAAGAGATCTGGGCTTTGTGGAAATTGGCGCTTGTGTTATTTTGTTTATTCAATTAATAAACGTAGCAGCCTGTAAAGGCCCAGGTTGTGTGGTGATGGGCACTTGTGTTATTTTATTTATCAAATTAATAAACAAAGCGGACAGCGAGCACCCTGGGTTGTGTTGTAATTGACGCTTGTGTTATTTTATTCATAAAATTAATAAACAAAGCTGCCAGTAAGCGCTCTGGGCTTTGTGGTAATTGGAGCTTGTGTTATTTTACTTATTCAATTAATAAACTAAGCAGCCAGTAAACGCCCGAGGTTGTGTGGTGATGAGCCCTTGTCTTATTTTATTTATTCAATTAAAAAACAAAGTGAACAGTGAGCACTTAGGGTTGTGTAGTAATTAGCGCTTGTGTTATTTTATTTATTGAATTAATAAACAAAGCGGCCGGGAAGCGCTCTGAGTTTTGTGGTAATTCGCGCTTGTTTCATTTTATTTATTCAATCAATAAACAAAAAAGCCAGTAAGCGCCCTGGATTGTGTAGTGATGTGCACTAGTTTAATTTTATTTATTTAATAAATAAACAAAGTGGCCAGTGAGCACCCTGGGTTGTGTGGAGATGCGCACTAGTGTTATTTTATTTATTTATTTAATAAACAAAGCGGCCAGTAAGCGCTCTGGGTTTTGTGGTTATTGGCACTTGTGTAATTTTTATTATTTTATTGATAAACAAAGCGGCCAGTAAGTGCTCTAGGTTTTTTTTGTGATCGGTGCTTGTAATATTTTATTTATTTAATTAATAAACGAAGCGGCCAGTAAGCACCCTGGGTTGTGTGGTGATTAGTGCTTGTGTTATTTTATTCATTAAATTAATAAACAAAGCGGCCAGTAAGTGCTCTAGGTTTTGTGGTGTTCGGTGCTTGTAATATTTTATTTATTTAATTAATAAACGAAGCGGCCAGTAAGCAACCTGGGTTGTGTGGTGATTAGTGCTTGTGTTATTTTATTCATTAAATTAATAAACAAAACTGCCTGTAAGCGCTTTAGGTTTTTAGGTAATTGGCGCTTGTGTTATTTCATTCATTTAATTAATAAACAAAGCAGCCAGTAAACGCTCTAGGTTGTGTGGTGATGGGCACTTGTTTTAATTTATTTAATTAATTGAAAAACAAAGCTGCTAGTGAGAACCCCGGTGTGTGTTGTGATTGGAACTTGTGTTATTTTATTCATTCAATTGATAAACAAAGCAGCTAGTAAGCGCTCTGGGTTTTCTGGGAATAAGCGCTTGTGGTAATTTAGTTATTAAATTAATAAACAAAGCGGCCAATTAGCGCTCTAGGTTTTGTGGTGATTGGCACTTGTGGTATCTTAACTATTCAATTAATTAACAAAGCGGCCAGTGAGCACGCCGGGTTGTGTGGTGATTGGTGCTTGTGTTATTTTATTTAGTTAATTAATAAACAAATCAGCCAGTAAGCGCCCCGGGTTGTGTGGTATTGAGCGCTTGTGTTATTTTATTTATTAAATAAATAAACAAAGCAGCCAGTAAGCGCTCTAGGTTTTGTAATGATTGGCGCTTGTGTCATTTTATTTATTCAATTAATAAACAAAAAAGCTAGTAAGTGCCCCGGATTGTGTGGTGATGGCCACTTGTGTTATTTTGTTTATTTATTTAATAAACAAAGCGGCCAGTAAGCGCTCTGGGTTTTGTGGTTATTGGCGTTTGTGTCATTTTATTTATTTAATTAATAAACAAAGCAGCCAGTAAGCACCACAGACTGTGTGGCGACTGGCTTTTGTATAATTTTATTTATTTAATAAATAAACAAAGCGGCTAGTAGGCAGTCTGGGTTTTGTGGTGATTGGCGTTTGTGGTATTTTATTCATTAAAATAATATACAAAGTGGCTAGTAAGCGACCTGGGTTGTGTGGTGATTGGTGCTTGTGTTATTTTATTTATTAAATTAAGAAACAAAGCGGCCAGTGAGCACCCTGGGTTGTGTGGTGATTGGTGCTTGTGTTTTTTTATTTATTAAATTAAGAAACGAAGCGGCCAGTAAAAGCTTCAGGGTTTGTGGTGATTGGGGTTTGTGTCATTTTATTTATTTAGTTTATAAACAAAGCAGCCAGTAAGCGCCCCAGATTGTGTGGTGATGGGACTTGTGTTATTAAATTTTATCAATTAATAAACAAAGCGGCCAGTAAGTGTTCTAGGTTTTGTGGTAATTGGTGCATGTAATATTTTATTTATTCAATTAATAAACGAAGCGGCCAGTAAGCACCCTGGGTTGTGTGGTGATTGGTGCTTGTGTTATTTTATTCATTTAATTAATAAACAAAGCTGCCTGTGAGCGCTTTAGGTTTTATGGTAATTTGCGCTTGTGGTATTTTATTTATTTAATTAATAAACAAAGCGGCCAGCGAGCACCCTGGGTTGTGTAGTAATTGACGCTTGTGTTATTTTAGTCATTAAATTATTAAACAAAGCTGCCAGTAAGCGCTCTTGGCTTTGAGGTAATTGGCGCTTGTGTTATTTTATTCATTTAATTAATAAACAAAGCTGCCAGTGAGAACCCCAGAGTGTGTGGTGATTGGTGCTTGTGTTACTTTATTTATTTAATTAATAAACAAAGCGGCCAGAAAGCAGCTCGGGTTGTGTGGTGATTTGCACTTGTGTTATTTTATTTATTAAATAAATAAACAAAGCGGCCAGTAAGTGCTCTGGGTTTTGTGATGATTTGCACTTGAGTTATTTTATTTATTTAATTAAAAAACAAAGCAGCACGTGAGCCCCTCGGGTTGTGTGGGGATTGGCGCTTGTGGTATTTTATTTATTCAATTGATAAACAAAGTGGCCAGTAAGCACTCTGAGTTGTGTGGAGATTGGCGCTTGTGTCATTTTATTTATTTAATTAAAAAACGAAGCAGCCAGCAAGCGCTCTGGGTTTTGTGAGAATTGGCGCTAGTGGTATTCTATTTATTCAATAAATAAACAAAGCGGCCAGTAAGCGCTTAGGGTTGTGTGGGGATTGGCGATCGTGGTATTCTAGTTATTCAATTAATAAACATAGCGGCCAGTAAGCACCTCAGTTTGTGTGGTGATTTGCGCTGGTGTTATTTTATTCATTAAATTAAAAAACAAAGCAGCCAGTAAAGGCCCCAGGTTGTGTGGTGATAGGCACTTGTCTTATTTTATTTATTCAATTAAAAAACAAAATGGCCAGTGAGAACCTCGGGTTGTGTGGTGATTGGCGCTTGTGTTATTTCATTTATCAAATTAATAAACAAAGCGGCCAGCAAGCACCCTGGGTTGTGTTGTAAATGACGCTTGTGTTATTTTATTTATAAAATTAATAAACAAAGCTGCCAGTAAGCGATCTGGGCTTTTCGGTAATTGGAGCTTGTGTTATTTTATTTATTTAATTAATAAACTGAGCAGCCAGTCAACGCCCGAGGTTGTGTGGTGATGAGCCCTTGTCTTATTTTATTTATTTAATTAAAAAACAAAGTGAACAGTGAGCACTTCGGGTTGTGTAGTAATTAGCGCTTGTGTTATTTTATTTATTAAATTAATAAACAAAGCGGCCAGGAAGCGCTCTGAGTTTTGTGGTAATTGGCGCTTGTTTCATTTTATTTATTCAATTAATCAACTAAAAAGCCAGTAAGCGCCCTGGATTGTGTGGTGTTTGGTGCTAAGGTTATTTTATTTATTAAATTAATAAACAAAGCGGCCAGTAAACGCTCTGTGGTTTGTGGTGATTGGCGTTTGTGTTATTTGATTTATTTAATTATTAAACAAAGCAGCCAGTAAGCGCCCCGTGTTGTGTGGTATTGAGCGCTTGTGTTATTTTATTTATTCAAGTAATTAACGAAGCGGCCAGTAAGTGCTCTAGGTTTTGTGGTGATTGATGCTTGTCGTATTATATTTATTAAATAAATAAATAAAGCGGCGAGTAAGCACCCCGAATTGTGTGGTGATTGGTGCTCGTGTTATTTTATTTATCAAATTAATTAACAAAGCGGCCAGTAAGTGCCCCGGGTTGTGTAGGGATGGGCACTAGTGTTATTTTATTCATTAAATTAAAAAACAAAGCAGCCAGTAAAGGCCACAGGTTGTGTAGTGATGGGCACTTATCTTATTTTATTTATTTAATTAAAAAACAAAGCGGCCAGTAAAGGCTCCAGGTTGTGTGGTGATGGGCACTTGTCTTATTTTATTTATTTAATTAAAAAACAAAGCGGACAGTAAAGGCCCCAGGTTGTGTGGTGATGGGAACTTATCTTATGTTATTTATTTTATTTTATTTATTCCATTAAGAAACAAAGCGGCCAGTGAGCACCTCGGGTTGTGTGGAAATCGGCGCTTGTGTAATTTAAATTATTTAATTAATAAACAAAGCTGCCTGTGAGCTCTTTAGGTTTTATGGTAATTGGCGCTTGTGGTATTTTATTTATTAAATTAAGAAACAAAGCGGCCAAAAAGCACCCTGGGTTGTGTGGTGATCGGTGCTTGTGTTATTTCATTTATTAAATTAAGAAACAAAGCGGCCAGTAAAAGCTTCAGGATTTGTGGTGATTGGGGCTTGTGTCATTTTATTTATTTAGTTTATAAACAAAGCAGCCAGTAAGCGCCCCCGATGGCGTGGTGATGGGACTTGTGTTATTAAATTTATTCAATTAATAAACAGAGCGGCCAGTAAGTGTCCTAGGTTTTGTGGTGATTGGTGCATGTAATACTTTATTCATTTAATTAATAAACGAAGCGGCTAGTAAGCACCCTAGGTTGTGTGGTGATTGGTGCTTGTGTTATTTTATTCATTAAATTAATAAACAAAGCTGCCTGTGAGCGCTTCAGGTTTTGAGGTAATTGGCGCTTGTGGTATTTTATTTATTCAATTAATTAACAAAAAAGCCAGTAGGTACCCCGAATTGTGTGGTGATGGCCACTTGTGTTATTTTATTTATTTAATTAAAAAACAAAGCGGACAGTAAAGGCCCCAGGTTGTGTGGTGATGGGAACTTATCTTATGTTATTTATTTTATTTTATTTATTCCATTAAGAAACAAAGCGGCCAGTGAGCACCTCGGGTTGTGTGGAAATCGGCGCTTGTGTAATTTAAATTATTTAATTAATAAACAAAGCTGCCTGTAAGAGCTCTGGGCTTTGTGGTAATTTGCGCTTGTGTTATTTTATCTATTCATTTAATAACCAAAGCAGCCAGTAAAAGGCTCAAGGTTGTGTGGTGATGGGCCTTTGTCTTATTTTAATTATTCAAATTGAAAACAATGCTGCCAGTGAGCACCTCGGGTTGTGTAGTGATTGGCGCTTGTGTTATTTTATTTATTAAATTAAAAAACAAAGCGGCCAGTGAGCACCCTGGGTTGTGTGGTGATTGGTGCTTGTGTTATTTTATTTATTAAATTAAAAAACGAAGCGGCCAGTAAAAGCTTCAGGGTTTGTGGTGATTGGGGTTTGTGTCATTTTATTTATTTAGTTTATAAACAAAGCAGCCAGTAAGCGCCCCAGATTGTGTGGTGATGGGACTTGTGTTATTAAATTTTATCAATTAATAAACAAAGCGGTCAGTAAGTGTTCTAGGTTTTGTGGTAATTGGTGCATGTAATATTTTATTTATTTAATTAATAAACGAAGCGGCCAGTAAGCACCCTGGGTTGTGTGGTGATTGGTGCTTGTGTTATTTTATTCATTTAATTAATAAACAAAGCTGCCTGTGAGCTCTTTAGGTTTTATGGTAATTGGCGCTTGTGGTATTTTATTTATTAAATTAAGAAACAAAGCGGCCAAAGAGCACCCTGGGTTGTGTGGTGATCGGTGCTTGTGTTATTTCATTTATTAAATTAAGAAACAAAGCGGCCAGTAAAAGCTTCAGGATTTGTGGTGATTGGGGCTTGTGTCATTTTATTTATTTAGTTTATAAACAAAGCAGCCAGTAAGCGCCCCCGAAGGCGTGGTGATGGGACTTGTGTTATTAAATTTATTCAATTAATAAACAGAGCGGCCAGTAAGTGTCCTAGGTTTTGTGGTGATTGGTGCATGTAATATTTTATTTATTTAATTAATAAACGAAGCGGCTAGTAAGCACCCTAGGTTGTGTGGTGATTGGTGCTTGTGTTATTTTATTCATTAAATTAATAAACAAAGCTGCCTGTGAGCGCTTTAGGTTTTGAGGTAATTGGCGCTTGTGGTATTTTATTTATTCAATTAATAAACAAAAAAGCCAGTAGGTACCCCGAATTGTGTGGTGATGGCCACTTGTGTTATTTTGTTCATTTATTTAATAAATAAAGCGGCCAGCGAGCACCCTGGGTTGTGTAGTAATTGACGCTCGTGTTATTTTAGTCATTAAATTAATAAACAAAGCTGCCAGTGAAAACCCCGGAGTGTGTGGTGATTGGTGCTTGTGTTACTTTATTTATTTAATTAATAAACACAGCGGCCAGAAAGCAGCCCGGGTTGTGTGGTGATTTGCACTTGTGTTATTTTATTTATTAAATAAATAAACAAAGCAGCCAGTAAGCGCTCTAGGTTTTGTGGTGATTGGCGCTTGTGTCATTTTATTTATTCAATTAATAAACAAAAAAGCCAGTAGGTGCCCCGGATTGTGTGGTGATGGCCACTTGTGTTATTTTGTTTATTTATTTAATAAACAAAGCGGCCAGTAAGCGCTCTGGGTTTTGTGATGATTTGCACTTGTGTTATTTTATTTATTTAATTAATAAACAAAGCAGCCAGTGAGCGCCCCGGGTTGAGTGGGGATTGGCGCTTGTGGTATTTTATTTATTCAATTAATAAACAAAGCAGCCAGTAAGCGCTTAGGGTTTCGTGGGGATTGGCGATTGTGGTATTCTAGTTATTTAATTAATAAACGTGGCGGCCAGTAAGCGACTCAGGTTGTGTGGTGATTGCCGCTGGAGTAATTTTATTTATTAAATCAATAAACAAAGCGGCCAGTAAAGGCCCAAGGTTGTGTGGTATTGGGCACTTGTCTTATTTTAGTTATTCAATTAAAAAACAAAGCAGCCAGTAAAGGCCCCAGGTTGTGTGGTGATAGGCACTTGTCTTATTTTATTTATTCAATTAAAAAACAAAGCGGCCAGTAAGCACCTCGAGTTGTGTGGTGATTGGCGCTAGTGTTATTTCAATTATTAAATTAATAAACAAAGCGTCCAGTAAGAGATCTGGGCTTTGTGGTAATTGGCGCTTGTGTTATTTTGTTTATTCAATTAATAAACGTAGAAGCCTGTAAAGGCCCCAGGTTGTGTGGTGATGGGCACTTGTCTTATTTTATTTATTCAATTAAAAAACAATAAGGCCAGTGAGAACCTCGGGTTGTGTGGTGATTGGCGCTTGTGTTATTTCATTTATCAAATTAATAAACAAAGCGGCCAGCGAGCACCCTGGGTTGTGTTGTAATTGACGCTTGTGTTATTTTATTTATAAAATTAATAAACAAAGCTGCCAGTAAGCGCTCTGGGCTTTGTGGTAATTGGAGCTTGTGTTATTTTACTTATTCAATTAATAAACTAAGCAGCCAGTAATCGCCCGAGGGTGTGTGGTGATGAGCCCTTGTCTTATTTTATTTATTCAACTAAAAAACAAAGTGAACAGTGAGCACTTAGGGTTGTGTAGTAATTAGCGCTTGTGTTATTTTATTTATTGAATTAATAAACAAAGCGGCCGGGAAGCGCTCTGAGTTTTGTGGTAATTCGCGCTTGTTTCATTTTATTTATTCAATCAATAAACAAAAAAGCCAGTAAGCGCCCTCAATTGTGTAGTAATGTGCACTAGTTTAATTTTATTTATTTAATAAATAAACAAAGTGGCCAGTGAGCACCCTGGGTTGTGTGGTGATTGGTGCTAAGGTTATTTTATTTATTAAATTAATAAACAAAGCGGCCAGTAAACGCTCTGTGGTTTGTGGTGATTGGCGTTTGTGTTATTTGATTTATTTAATTATTAAACAAAGAGGCCAGTAAGAGCCCCGTGATGTGTGGTATTGAGCGCTTGAGTTATTTTATTAATAAAATTCATAAACAAAGCTGGCAGTAAGCACCCCGAATTGTGTGGTGATTGGTGCTAGTGTTATTTTATTTATCAAATTAATTAACAAAGCGGCTAGTAAGTGCCCCGGGTTGTGTGGTATAGAGCGCTTGTGTTATTTTATTTATTAAATAAATAAACAAAGCAGCCAGTAAGCGCTCTAGGTTTTGTGGTGATTGGCGCTTGTGTCATTTTATTTATTCAATTAATAAACAAAAAAGCTAGTAAGTGCCCCGGATTGTGTGGTGATGGCCACTTGTGTTATTTTATTTATTAAATCAATAAACAAAGCGGTCAGTAAAGGCACCAGGTTGTGTGGTGATGGGCACTTGTCTTATTTTATTTATTCAATTCAAAAACAAAGCAGCCAGTAAAGGCCCCAGGTTGAGTGGTGATGGGAACTTATCTTATTTTATTTATTTTATTTTATTTTGTTATTAAAAAAACAAAGCGGCCAGTAAGCATCCCGGGTTTTGTGGTGATTGGCACTTGTGTAATTTTAATTATTTAATTAATAAACAAAGCGGCCAGTAAGTGCTCTAGGTTTTTTTTGTGATCGGTGCTTGTAATATTTTATTTATTTAATTAATAAACGAAGCGGCCAGTAAGCACCCTGGGTTGTGTGGTGATTAGTGCTTGTGTTATTTTATTCATTAAATTAATAAACAAAGCGGCCAGTAAGTGCTCTAGGTTTTGTGGTGTTCGGTTCTTGTAATATTTTATTTATTTAATTAATAAACGAAGCGGCCAGTAAGCACCCTGGGTTGTGTGGTGATTAGTGCTTGTGTTATTTTATTCATTAAATTAATAAACAAAGCTGCCTGTAAGCGCTTTAGGTTTTTAGGTAATTGGCGCTTGTGTTATTTCATTCATTTAATTAATAAACAAAGCAGCCAGTAAACGCCCTAGGTTGTGTGGTGATGGGCACTTGTTTTAATTTATTTAATTAATTGAAAAACAAAGCTGCTAGTGAGAACCCCGGTGTGTGTTGTGATTGGAACTTGTGTTATTTTATTCATTCAATTGATAAACAAAGCAGCTAGTAAGCGCTCTGGGTTTTCTGGGAATAAGCGCTTGTGGTATTTTAGTTATTAAATTAATAAACAAAGCGGCCAATTAGCGCTCTAGGTTTTGTGGTGATTGGCACTTGTGGTATCTTAACTATTCAATTAATTAACAAAGCGGCCAGTGAGCACGCCGGGTTGTGTGGTGATTGGTGCTTGTGTTATTTTATTTAGTTAATTAATAAACAAATCAGCCAGTAAGCGCCCCGGGTTGTGTGGTATAGAGCGCTTGTGTTATTTTATTTATTAAATAAATAAACAAAGCAGCCAGTAAGCGCTCTAGGTTTTGTGGTGATTGGCGCTTGTGTCATTTTATTTATTCAATTAATAAACAAAAAAGCTAGTAAGTGCCCCGGATTGTGTGGTGATGGCCACTTGTGTTATTTTGTTTATTTATTTAATAAACAAAGCGGCCAGTAAGCGCTCTGGGTTTTGTGGTTATTGGCGTTTGTGTCATTTTATTTATTTAATTAATAAACAAAGCAGCCAGTAAGCACCACAGACTGTGTGGTGACTGGCTTTTGTATAATTTTATTTATTTAATAAATAAACAAAGCGGCCAGTAGGCACTCTGGGTTTTGTGGTGATTGGCGTATGTGGTATTTTATTCATTAAAATAATATACAAAGTGGCTAGTAAGCGACCTGGGTTGTGTGGTGATTGGTGCTTGTGTTATTTTATTTATTAAATTAAGAAACAAAGCGGCCAGTGAGCACCCTGGGTTGTGTGGTTATTGGTGCTTGTGTTTTTTTATTTATTAAATTAAGAAACGAAGCGGCCAGTAAAAGCCTCAGGGTTTGTGGTGATTGGGGTTTGTGTCATTTTATTTATTTAGTTTATAAACAAAGCAGCCAGTAAGCGCCCCAGATTGTGTGGTGATGGGACTTGTGTTATTAAATTTTATCAATTAATAAACAAAGCGGCCAGTAAGTGTTCTAGGTTTTGTGGTAATTGGTGCATGTAATATTTTATTTTTTTAATTAATAAACGAAGCGGCCAGTAAGCACCCTGGGTTGTGTGGTGATTAGTGCTTGTGTTATTTTATTCATTAAATTAATAAACAAAGCTGCCTGTAAGCGCTTTAGGTTTTTAGGTAATTGGCGCTTGTGTTATTTCATTCATTTAATTAATAAACAAAGCAGCCAGTAAACGCCCTAGGTTGTGTGGTGATGGGCACTTGTTTTAATTTATTTAATTAATTGAAAAACAAAGCTGCTAGTGAGAACCCCGGTGTGTGTTGTGATTGGAACTTGTGTTATTTTATTCATTCAATTGATAAACAAAGCAGCTAGTAAGCGCTCTGGGTTTTCTGGGAATAAGCGCTTGTGGTATTTTAGTTATTAAATTAATAAACAAAGCGGCAAATTAGCGCTCTAGGTTTTGTGGTGATTGGCACTTGTGGTATCTTAACTATTCAATTAATTAACAAAGCGGCCAGTGATCACGCCGGGTTGTGTGGTGATTGGTGCTTGTGTTATTTTATTTAGTTAATTAATAAACAAATCAGCCAGTAAGCGCCCCGGGTTGTGTGGTATAGAGCGCTTGTGTTATTCTATTTATTAAATAAATAAACAAAGCAGCCAGTAAGCGCTCTAGGTTTTGTGGTGATTGGCGCTTGTGTCATTTTATTTATTCAATTAATAAACAAAAACGCTAGTAAGTGCCCCGGATTGTGTGGTGATGGCCACTTGTGTTATTTTGTTTATTTATTTAATAAACAAAGCGGCCAGTAAGCGCTCTGGGTTTTGTGGTTATTGGCGTTTGTGTCATTTTATTTATTTAATTAATAAACAAAGCAGCCAGTAAGCACCACAGACTGTGTGGTGACTGGCTTTTGTATAATTTTATTTATTTAATAAATAAACAAAGCGGCCAGTAGGCACTCTGGGTTTTGTGGTGATTGGCGTTTGTGGTATTTTATTCATTAAAATAATATACAAAGTGGCTAGTAAGCGACCTGGGTTGTGTGGTGATTGGTGCTTGTGTTATTTTATTTATTAAATTAAGAAACAAAGCGGCCAGTGAGCACCCTGGGTTGTGTGGTGATTGGTGCTTGTGTTTTTTTATTTATTAAATTAAGAAACGAAGCGGCCAGTAAAAGCTTCAGGGTTTGTGGTGATTGGGGTTTGTGTCATTTTATTTATTTAGTTTATAAACAAAGCAGCCAGTAAGCGCCCCAGATTGTGTGGTGATGGAACTTGTGTTATTAAATTTTATCAATTAATAAACAAAGCGGCCAGTAAGTGTTCTAGGTTTTGTGGTAATTGGTGCATGTAATATTTTATTTATTTAATTAATAAACGAAGCGGCCAGTAAGCACCCTGGGTTGTGTGGTGATTGGTGCTTGTGTTATTTTATTCATTTAATTAATAAACAAAGCTGCCTGTGAGCGCTTTAGGTTTTATGGTAATTGGCGCTTGTGGTATTTTATTTATTTAATTAATAAACAAAGCGGCCAGCGAGCACCCTGGGTTGTGTAGTAATTGACGCTTGTGTTATTTTAGTCATTAAATTAATAAACAAAGCTGCCAGTAAGCGCTCTTGGCTTTGAGGTAATTGGCGCTTGTGTTATTTTATTCATTTAATTAATAAACAAAGCTGCCAGTGAGAACCCCAGAGTGTGTGGTGATTGGTGCTTGTGTTACTTTATTTATTTAATTAATAAACAAAGCGGCCAGCAAGCGCTCTGGGTTTTGTGATGATTTGCACTTGAGTTATTTTATTTATTTAATTAAAAAACAAAGCAGCCAGCAAGCGCTCTGGGTTTTGTGAGAATTGGCGCTAGTGGTATTCTATTTATTCAATTAATAAACAAAGTGGCCAGTGAGCACCCCAGATTGTGTGATGATAGGCACTTTTGTTATTTTTTTTTATCAGTTAATAAACAAAGCAACTAATAAGCACTCTGGGTTTCGTGGTGATTGGTGCTTGTGGTATTTCATTTATACAAGTAATAAACAAAGTGGCTATTAAAAAACCCAGGTTACGTGGTGAATGGTGCTAGAGTTATAATTTATTTTTTATTTTAATTATCATAGGGTCCAGTAAGCACCCCGAGTTGTGTTGTAATTAGGACTTGTGTTATTTTGATTATTTTATTAATAAACAAACCAGCCAGTAAGCGCTTAGGGTTGTGTTGGGATTGGCGATCGTGGTATTCTAGTTATTCAATTAATAACCATAGCGGCCAGTAAGCACCTCAGTTTGTGTGGTGATTTGCGCTGGTGTTATTTTATTTATTAAATCAATAAACAAAGCGGCCAGTAAGGGCCCCAGGATGTGTGGTATTGGGCACTTGTCTTATTTTATTCATTAAATTAGAAAACAAAGCAGCCAGTAAAGGCCCCAGGTTGTGTGGTGATAGGCACTTGTCTTATTTTATTTATTCAATTAAAAAACAAAATGGCCAGTGAGAACCTCGGGTTGTGTGGTGATTGGCGCTTGTGTTATTTCATTTATCAAATTAATAAACAAAGCGGCCAGCAAGCACCCTGGGTTGTGTCGTAAATGACGCTTGTGTTATTTTATTTATAAAATTAATAAACAAAGCTGCCAGTAAGCGATCTGGGCTTTGTGGTAATTGGCGCTTGTTTCATTTTATTTATTCAATTAATCAACTAAAAAGCCAGTAAGCGCCCTGGATTGTGTGGTGATTGGTGCTAAGGTTATTTTATTTATTAAATTAATAAACAAAGCGGCCAGTAAACGCTCTGTGGTTTGTGGTGATTGGCGTTTGTGTTATTTGATTTATTTAATTATTAAACAAAGCAGCCAGTAAGCGCCCCGTGTTGTGTGGTATTGAGCGCTTGTGTTATTTTATTGATAAAATTCATAAACAAAGCTGGCAGTAAGCGCATCGGATTGTGTGGTAATAAGCACTTGTGTTATTTTATTTATTCAAGTAATTAACGAAGCGGCCAGTAAGTGCTCTAGGTTTTGTGGTGATTGATGCTTGTCGTATTTTATTTATTAAATAAAAAACAAAGCTGCCAGTGAGCACCTCGGGTTGTGTGGTGATTGACGCTTGTGTTATTTTATTTATCAAATTAATTAACAAAGCGGCCAGTAAGTGCCCCGGGTTGTGTAGGGATGGGCACTAGTGTTATTTTATTTATTAAATCAATAAACAAAGCAGCCAGTAAAGGCCACAGGTTGTGTAGTGATGGGCACGTATCTTATTTTATTTATTTAATTAAAAAACAAAGCGGCCAGTAAAGGCTCCAGGTTGTGTGGTGATGGGCACTTGTCTTATTTTATTTATTTAATTAAAAAACAAAGCGGCCAGTAAAGGCCCCAGGTTGTGTGGTGATGGGCACTGATCTTATGTTATTTATTTTATTTTATTTATTCCATTAAGAAACAAAGCGGCCAGTGAGCACCTCGGGTTTTGTGGAAATCGGCGCTTGTGTAATTTAAATTATTTAATTAATAAACAAAGCTGCCTGTAAGAGCTCTGGGCTTTGTGGTAATTTGCGCTTGTGTTATTTTATCTATTCATTTAATAACCAAAGCAGCCAGTAAAAGGCTCAAGGTTGTGTGGTGATGGGCCTTTGTCTTATTTTAATTATTCAAATTGAAAACAATGCTGCCAGTGAACACCTCGGGTTGTGTAGTGATTGGCGCTTGTGTTATTTTATTTATAAAATTAATAAACAAAGCTGCCGGTAAGAGCTCTGAGTTTTGTGGTGATTGGCGCTTGTGGTATTTTATTTATTGAATTAAGAAACAAAGCGGCCAGTAAAAGCTTCAGGGTTTGTGGTGATTGGGGCTTGTGTCATTTTATTTTTCAGTTTATAAACAAAGCAGCCAGTAAGCGCCCCGGGTTGTGTATGGATGGGCACTTGTGTTATTTTATTTATTAAATGAATAAACAAAGAGGCCAGTAAAGGCCCCAGGATGTCTCGTAATGGGCACTTGTCTCATTTTGTTTATTCACTTAAAAAATAAAGCGGCCGGTAAAGGCCCCAGGTTGTGTGGTGATGGGCACTTGTCTTATTTTATTTATTCAATTTAAAAACAAAGTGGCCAGTAAAGGCCTCAGGTTGTGTAGTGATGGGCACTTATCGTATTTTATTTATTTTATTTTATTTAGTTAATTAAAAAACAAAGCGGCCAGTAAGCACCTCGGGTTGTGTGGTCATTGGCACTTGTGTAATTTTAATTATTTATTAATATACAAAGCTGCCTTTAAGAGCTCTGGGCTTTGTGGTAATTGGCGCTTAAGTTATTTTATTTATTTAATTAATAAACAAAGCAGCCAGTAAAGGCCCCAGGTTGTGTGGTAATGGGCTTTTGTCTTATTTTATTTATTCAATTAAAAAACAAAGCGGCCAGTGAGCACCTTGGGTTGTGTGGTAATTAGCGCTTGTGTTATTTTATTTATTTAATTCTTAAACGAAGCTGCCAGTAAGCGCTCTACGTTGTGTAGGGATAGGCACTTATGTTATTTTATTTATTTAATTAATAAACGGAGCAGCCAGTAAGCGCTCTGGGTTTTGTGGTAATTGGCGCTTGCGGTGTTTAATTTATTCAAATAATTAACAAAGTGGCCAGTAAGCACCCCGAGTTGTGTGGTGATTGGTGCTTGTGTTATTTTATTTATTAAATTAATTAACAAAGCAGCCAGTAAGCGCCCTGGGCTGTGTACAGATGGGCACTTGTGTTGTTTCATTTATTAAATTAATAAACAAAGCGGCCAGTAAAGGCCCCAGGTTGTGTAGTGATGGGCACTCGTATTATTTTATTTAATCAATTAAAAAACAAAGTGGCCAGTTAAGGCTCCAGGTTGTGTGGTGATGGGCACTTGTCTTATTTTATTTATTTAATTAAAAAACATAGCGGCCAGTAAAGGCCCCAGGTTGTGTGGTGATGGGCACTTATCTTATTTTATTTATTTTATTTTATTTATTCCATTAAAAAACAAAGCGGCCAGTGAGCACCTCGGGTTGTGTGGAAATCGGCGCTTGTGTAATTTAAATTATTTAATTAATAAACAAAGCTGCCTGTAAGAGCTCTGGGCTTTGTGGTAATTGGCGCTTGTGTTATTTTATCTTTTCATTTAATAACCAAAGCAGCCAGTAAAGGCTCAAGGTTGTGTGGTGATGGGCCTTTGTCTTATTTTAATTATTCAAATAAAAAACAAAGCTGCCAGTGAGCACCTCGGGTTGTGTGGTGATTGAAGCTTGTGTTATTTTATTTATAAAATTAATAAACAAAGCTGCCGGTAAGCGCTCTGAGTTTTGTGGTGATTGGCGCTTGTGGTATTTAATTTACTCATTTCATAAACAAAGCGGCCAGTGAGCACCCTGGGTTGTGTGGCGATTGGTGCTTGTGTTATTTTATTTATTGAATTAAGAAACAAAGCGGCAAGTAAAAGCTTCAGGGTTTGTGGTGATTGGGGCTTGTGTCATTTTATTTATTCAGTTTATAAACAAAGCAGCCAGTAAGCGCCCCGGGTTGTGTATGGATGGGCACTTGTGTTATTTTATTTATTAAATCAATAAACAAAGCAGCCCGTAAAGGCCCCAGGATGTCTCGTAATGGGCACTTGTCTCATTTTATTTATTCACTTAAAAAACAAAGCGGCCAGTAAAGGCCTCAGGTTGTGTAGTGATAAGCACTTCTCTTATTTTATTTATTTTATTTTATTTATTTAATTATTAAAGAAAGCAGCCAGTAAGCATCCCAGACTGTGTGGTTATGGGCTTTTGTGTAATTTTATTTATTTAATAAATAGACAAAGCGGCCAGTAGGCACTCTGGGTTTTGTGGTGATTGGCGTTTGTGGTATTTTATTCATTTAATTAATATACAGAGTGGCTAGTAAGCACTCTGGGTTTTGTGGTGATTGGCGCTTATGGTATTTAATTTATTCAACTAATAAACAAAGCGGCCAGTAAGCACCCTGAATTGTGTGGTGATTGGTGCTTGTGTTATTTTATTTATCATATTAATTAACAAAGCGGCCAGTAAGTGCCCCGGGTTGTGTAGGGATGGGCACTAGTGTTATTTTATTCATTAAATCAATAAACAAAGCAGCCAGTAAAGGCCACAGGTTGTGTAGTGAAAAGCACTTATCTTATTTTATTTATTTTATTTTATTTAGTTAATTAAAAAACAAAGCGGCCAGTAAGCACCTCGGGTTGTGTGGTGATTGGCACTTGTGTAATTTTAATTATTTATTAATAAACAAAGCTGCCTTTAAGAGCTCTGGGCTTTGTGGTAATTGGCGCTTATGTTATTTTATTTATTCAATTAATAAACAAAGCAGCCAGTAAAGGCCCTAGGTTGTGTGGTAATGGGCTTTTGTCTTATTTTATTTATTTAATTAGAAAACAAAGCGGCCAGTGAGCACCTTGGGTTGTGTGGTAATTAGCGCTTGTGTTATATTATTTATTATATTAATTAACAAAGCGGCCGGTAAGCGCTCTGAGTTTTGTGGTGATTGGCGCTTGTGTCATTTTATTTATTTAACAAATAAACAAAGCGGCCAGTAGGCACTCTGGGTTTTGTGGTGATTGGCGTTTGTGGTATTTGATTTATTTAAATAATATACAAAGTGGCTAGTAAGCACTCTGGGTTTTGTAGTGATTGGCACTTGTGGTATATAATTCATGTAATAAATGAACAAAGCGGCCAGTAGGCACTCTCTGTTGTGTGGTGATTGGTGCTTGTGTTATTTTATTAATTAAATAAAGAAACAAAGTGTCCAGTAAACGCTTTCGGGTGTGTGGTGATTGGCGTTTTTGTTATTTTATTTTTCTAATTATTAAACAAAGCAGCCAGTAAGCGCCCCGGGTTGTGTAATTATGGGCCCTTGTGTTATTTTATTTATTTAATTCTTAAACGAAGCGGCCAGTAAGCGCTCTACGTTGTGTAGGGATGGGCACTTATGTTATTTTATTTATTTAATTTATAAACGAAGCAGCCAGTAAGCGCTCTGGGTTTTGTGGTAATTGGCGCTTGCGGTGTTTAATTTATTCAAATAATTAACAAAGTGGCCAGTGAGCACCCTGGGCTGTGTACAGATGGGCACTTGTGTTATTTCATTTATTAAATTAATAAACAAAGCGGCCAGTAAAGGCCCCAGGTTGTGTAGTGATGGGCACTCGTATTATTTTATTTTATCAATTAAAAAACAAAGTGGCCAGTTAAGGCTCCAGGTTGTGTGGTGATGGGCACTTGTCTTATTTTATTTATTTAATTAAAAAACAAAGCGGCCAGTAAAGGCCCCAGGTTGTGTGGTGATGGGCACTTATCTTATTTTATTTATTTTATTTTATTTATTCCATTAAAAAACAAAGCGGCCAGTGAGCACCTCGGGTTGTGTGAAAATCGGCGCTTGTGTAATTTAAATTATTTAATTAATAAACAAAGCTGCCTGTAAGAGCTCTGGGCTTTGTGGTAATTGGCGCTTGTGTTATTTTATCTATTCATTTAATAACCAAAGCAGCCAGTAAAGGCTCAAGGTTGTGTGGTGATGGGCCTTTGTCTTATTTTAATTATTCAAATAAAAAACAAAGCTGCCAGTGAGCACCTCGGGTTGTGTGGTGATTGACGCTTGTGTTATTTTATTTATAAAATTAATAAACAAAGCTGCCGGTAAGCGCTCTGAGTTTTGTGGTGATTGGCGCTTGTGGTATTTAATTTACTCATTTTATAAACAAAGCGGCCAGTGAGCACCCTGGGTTGTGTGGTGATTGGTGCTTGTGTTATTTTATTTATTGAATTAAGAAACAAAGCGGCCAGTAAAAGCTTCAGGGTTTGTGGTGATTGGGGCTTGTGTCATTTTATTTATTCAGTTTATAAACAAAGCAGCCAGTAAGCGCCCCGGGTTGTGTATGGATGGGCACTTGTGTTATTTTATTTATTAAATCAATAAACAAAGCGGCCAGTAAAGGCCCCAGGATGTCTCGTAATGGGCACTTGTCTCATTTTATTTATTAAATCAATAAACAAAGCACCCAGTAAAGGCCACAGGTTGTGTAGTGATGGGCACTTATCTTATTTTATTTATTTTATTTTATTTAGTTAATTAAAAAACAAAGCGGCCAGTAAGCACCTCGGGTTGTGTGGTGATTGGCACTTGTGTAATTTTAATTATTTATTAATAAACAAAGCTGCCTTCAAGAGCTCTGGGCTTTGTGGTAATTGGCGCTTATGTTATTTTATTTATTCAATTAATATACAAAGCAGCCAGTTAAGGCCCCAGGTTGTGTGGTAATGGGCTTTTGTCTTATTTTATTTATTCAATTAGAAAACAAAGCGGCCAGTGAGCACCTTGGGTTGTGTGGTAATTAGCGCTTGTGTTATTTTATTTATTTAATTCTTAAACGAAGCGGCCAGTAAGCGCTCTACGTTGTGTAGGTATAGGCACTTATGTTATTTTATTTATTTAATTAATAAACGGAGCAGCCAGTAAGCGCTCTGGGTTTTGTGGTAATTGGCGCTTGCGGTGTTTAATTTATTCAAATAATTAACAAAGTGGCCAGTGAGCACCCCGAGTTGTGTGGTGATTGGTGCTTGTGTTATTTTATTTATCAAATTAATTAACAAAGCAGCCAGTAGCGCCCTGGGCTGTGTACAGATGGGCACTTGTGTTATTTCATTTATTAAATTAATTAACAAAGCGGCCAGTAAAGGCCCCAGGTTGTGTAGTGATGGGCACTCAAATTATTTTATTTAATCAATTAAAAAACAAAGTGGCCAGTTAAGGCTCCAGGTTGTGTGGTGATGGGCACTTGTCTTATTTTATTTATTTAATTAAAAAACAAAGCGGCCAGTAAAGGCCCCAGGTTGTGTGGTGATGGGCACTTATCTTATTTTATTTATTTTATTTTATTTATTCCATTAAAAAACAAAGCGGCCAGTGAGCACCTCGGGTTGTGTGGAAATCGGCGCTTGTGTAATTTAAATTATTTAATTAATAAACAAAGCTGCCTGTAAGAGCTCTGGGCTTTGTGGTAATTGGCGCTTGTGTTATTTTATCTTTTCATTTAATAACCAAAGCAGCCAGTAAAGGCTCAAGGTTGTGTGGTGATGGGCCTTTGTCTTATTTTAATTATTCAAATAAAAAACAAAGCTGCCAGTGAGCACCTCGGGTTGTGTGGTGATTTACGCTTGTGTTATTTTATTTATAAAATTAATAAACAAAGCTGCCGGTAAGCGCTCTGAGTTTTGTGGTGATTGGCGCTTGTGGTATTTAATTTACTCATTTCATAAACAAAGCGGCCAGTGAGCACCCTGGGTTGTGTATGGATGGGCACTTGTGTTATTTTATTTATTAAATCAATAAACAAAGCGGCCAGTAAAGGCCTCAGGTTGTGTAGTGATAAGCACTTCTCTTATTTTATTTATTTTATTTTATTTATTTAATTATTAAAGAAAGCAGCCAGTAAGCATCCCAGACTGTGTGGTAATGGGCTTTTGTGTAATTTTATTTATTTAATAAATAGACAAAGCGGCCAGTAGGCACTCTGGGTTTTGTGGTAATTGGCGTTTGTGGTATTTTATTCATTTAATTAATATACAAAGTGGCTAGTAAGCACTCTGGGTTTTGTGGTGATTGGGGCTTATGGTATTTAATTTATTCAACTAATAAACAAAGCGGCCAGTAAGCACCCCGAATTATGTGGTGATTGGTACTTGTGTTATTTTATTTATCATATTAATTAACAAAGCGGCCAGTAAGTGCCCCGGGTTGTGTAGGGATGGGCACTAGTGTTATTTTATTCATTAAATCAATAAACAAAGCAGCCAGTACAGGCCACAGGTTGTGTAGTGATGGGCACTTATCTTATTTTATTTATTTTATTTTATTTAGTTAATTAAAAAACAAAGCGGCCAGTAAGCACCTCGGGTTGTGTGGTGATTGGCACTTTGTTATTTTAATTATTTATTAATAAACAAAGCTGCCTTTAAGAGCTCTGGGCTTTGTGGTAATTGGCGCTTATGTTATTTTATTTATTCAATTAATAAACAAAGCAGCCAGTAAAGGCCCCAGGTTGTGTGGTAATGGGCTTTTGTCTTATTTTATTTATTCAATTAGAAAACAAAGCGGCCAGTTAAGGCTCCAGGTTGTGTGGTGATTGGCACTTGTCTTATTTTATTTATTTAATTAAAAAACAAAGCGGCCAGTAAAGGCCCCAGGTTGTGTGGTGATGGGCACTTATCTTATTTTATTTATTTTATTTAATTTATTCCATTAAAAAACAAAGCGGCCAGTGAGCACCTCGGGTTGTGTGGAAATCGGCGCTTGTGTAATTTAAATTATTTAATTAATAAACAAAGCTGCCTGTAAGAGCTCTGGGCTTTGTGGTAATTGGCGCTTGTGTTATTTTATCTATTCATTTAATAACCAAAGCAGCCAGTAAAGGCTCAAGGTTGTGTGGTGATGGGCCTTTGTCTTATTTTAATTATTCAAATAAAAAACAAAGCTGCGGGTGAGCACCTCGGGTTGTGTGGTGATTGACGCTTGTGTTATTTTATTTATAAAATTAATAAACAAAGCTGCCGGTAAGCGCTCTGAGTTTTGTGGTGATTGGCGCTTGTGGTATCTAATTTACTCATTTTATAAACAAAGCGGCCAGTGAGCACCCTGGGTTGTGTGGTGATTGGTGCTTGTGTTATTTTATTTATTGAATTAAGAAACAAAGCGGCCAGTAAAAGCTTCAGGGTTTGTGGTGATTGGGGCTTGTGTCATTTTATTTATTCAGTTTATAAACAAAGCAGCCAGTAAGCGCCCCGGGTTGTGTATGGATGGGCACTTGTGTTATTTTATTTATTAAATCAATAAACAAAGCGGCCAGTAAAGGCCCCAGGATGTCTCGTAATGGGCACTTGTCTCATTTTATTTATTAAATCAATAAACAAAGCACCCAGTAAAGGCCACAGGTTGTGTAGTGATGGGCACTTATCTTATTTTATTTATTTTATTTTATTTAGTTAATTAAAAAACAAAGCGGCCAGTAAGCACCTCGGGTTGTGTGGTGATTGGCACTTGTGTAATTTTAATTATTTATTAATAAACAAAGCTGCCTTTAAGAGCTCTGGGCTTTGTGGTATTGGCGCTTATGTTATTTTATTTATTCAATTAATATACAAAGCAGCCAGTAAAGGCCCCAGGTTGTGTGGTAATGGGCTTTTGTCTTATTTTATTTATTCAATTAGAAAACAAAGCGGCCAGTGAGCACCTTGGGTTGTGTGGTAATTAGCGCTTGTGTTATTTTATTTATTTAATTCTTAAACGAAGCGGCCAGTAAGCGCTCTACGTTGTGTAGGGATAGGCACTTATGTTATTTTATTTATTTAATTAATAAACGGAGCAGCCAGTAAGCGCTCTGGGTTTTGTGGTAATTGGCGCTTGCGGTGTTTAATTTATTCAAATAATTAACAAAGTGGCCAGTGAGCACCCCGAGTTGTGTGGTGATTGGTGCTTGTGTTATTTTATTTATTAAATTAATTAACAAAGCAGCCAGTAGCGCCCTGGGCTGTGTACAGATGGGCACTTGTGTTATTTCATTTATTAAATTAATTAACAAAGCGGCCAGTAAAGGCCCCAGGTTGTGTAGTGATGGGCACTCAAATTATTTTATTTAATCAATTAAAAAACAAAGTGGCCAGTTAAGGCTCCAGGTTGTGTGGTGATGGGCACTTGTCTTATTTTATTTATTTAATTAAAAAACAAAGCGGCCAGTAAAGGCCCCAGGTTGTGTGGTGATGGGCACTTATCTTATTTTATTTATTTTATTTTATTTATTCCATTAAAAAACAAAGCGGCCAGTGAGCACCTCGGGTTGTGTGGAAATCGGCGCTTGTGTAATTTAAATTATTTAATTAATAAACAAAGCTGCCTGTAAGAGCTCTGGGCTTTGTGGTAATTGGCGCTTGTGTTATTTTATCTTTTCATTTAATAACCAAAGCAGCCAGTAAAGGCTCAAGGTTGTGTGGTGATGGGCCTTTGTCTTATTTTAATTATTCAAATAAAAAACAAAGCTGCCAGTGAGCACCTCGGGTTGTGTGGTGATTGACGCTTGTGTTATTTTATTTATAAAATCAATAAACAAAGCTGCCGGTAAGCGCTCTCAGTTTTGTGGTGATTGGCGCTAGTGGTATTTAATTTACTCATTTCATAAACAAAGCGGCCAGTGAGCACCCTGGGTTGTGTGGTGATTGGTGCTTGTGTTATTTTATTTATTGAATTAAGAAACAAAGCGGCCAGTAAAAGCTTCAGGGTTTGTGGTGATTGGGGCTTGTGTCATTTTATTTATTAAGTTTATAAACAAAGCAGCCAGTAAGCGCCCCGGGTTGTGTATGGATGGGCACTTGTGTTATTTTATTTATTAAATCAATAAACAAAGCGGCCAGTAAAGGCCCCAGGATGTCTCGTAATGGGCACTTGTCTCATTTTATTTATTCACTTAAAAAACAAAGCGGCCAGTAAAGGCCTCAGGTTGTGTAGTGATAAGCACTTCTCTTATTTTATTTATTTTATTTTATTTATTTAATTATTAAAGAAAGCAGCCAGTAAGCATCCCAGACTGTGTGGTAATGGGCTATTGTGTAATTTTATTTATTTAATAAATAGACAAAGCGGCCAGTAGGCACTCTGGGTTTTGTGGTAATTGGCGTTTGTGGTATTTTATTCATTTAATTAATATACAAAGTGGCTAGTAAGCACTCTGGGTTTTGTGGTGATTGGGGCTTATGGTATTTAATTTATTCAACTAATAAACAAAGCGGCCAGTAAGCACCCCGAATTATGTGGTGATTGGTGCTTGTGTTATTTTATTTATCATATTAATTAACAAAGCGGCCAGTAAGTGCCCCGGGTTGTGTAGGGATGGGCACTAGTGTTATTTTATTCATTAAATCAATAAAAAAAGCTGCCAGTAAAGGCCACAGGTTGTGTAGTGATGGGCACTTATCTTATTTTATTTATTTTATTTTATTTAGTTAATTAAAAAACAAAGCGGCCAGTAAGCACCTCGGGTTGTGTGGTGATTGGCACTTTGTAATTTTAATTATTTATTAATAAACAAAGCTGCCTTTAAGAGCTCTGGGCTTTGTGGTAATTGGCGCTTATGTTATTTTATTTATTCAATTAATAAACAAAGCAGCCAGTAAAGGCCCCAGGTTGTGTGGTAATGGGCTTTTGTCTTATTTTATTTATTCAATTAGAAAACAAAGCGGCCAGTGAGCACCTTGGGTTGTGTAGTAATTAGCGCTTGTGTTATATTATTTATTATATTAATTAACAAAGCGGCCGGTAAGCGCTCTGAGTTTTGTGGTGATTGGCGCTTTTGTCATTTTATTTATTTAACAAATAAACAAAGCGGCCAGTAGGCACTCTGGGTTTTGTGGTGATTGGCGTTTGTGGTATGTCATTCATTTAAATAATATACAAAGTGGCTAGTAAGCACTCTGGGTTTTGTAGTGATTGGCACTTGTGGTATATAATTCATGTAATAAATAAACAAAGCGGCCAGTAGGCACTCTGGGTTTTGTGGTGATTGGCACTTGTGGTATCTTAACTATTCAATTAATCAACAAAGCGGCCAGTGAGCACGCCGGGTTGTGTGGTGATTGGTGCTTGTGTTATTTTATTTAGTTAATTAATAAACAAATCAGCCAGTAAGCGCCCCGGGTTGTGAGGTATTGAGCGCTTGTGTTATTTTATTTATTAAATAAATAAACAAAGCAGCCAGTAAGCGCTCTAGGTTTTGTGGTGATTGGCGCTTGTGTCATTTTATTTATTCAATTAATAAACGAAATAGCTAGTAAGTGCCCCGGATTGTGTGGTAATGGCCACTTGTGTTATTTTGTTTATTTATTTAATAAACAAAGCGGCAAGTAAGCGCTCTGGGTTTTGTGGTGATTGGCGCTTGTGTCATTTTATTTATTTAATTAATAAACAATGCAGCCAGTAAGCACCACAGACTGTGTGGCGACTGGCTTTTGTATAATTTTATTTATTTAATAAATAAACAAAGCGGCCAGTAGGCACTCTGGGTTTTGTGGTGATTGGCGTTTGTGGTATTTTATTCATTAAAATAATATACAAAGTGACTAGTGAGCGACCCGGGTTGTGTTGTGATTGGTGCTTGTGTTATTTTATTTATTAAATTAAGAAACAAAGCGGCCAGCGAGCACCCTGGGTTGTGTAGTGATTGGTGCTGGTGTTATTTTATTTATTAAATTAAGAAACGAAGCGGCCAGTAAAAGCTTCAGGGTTTGTGGTGATTGGGGTTTGTGTTATTTTATTTATTTAGTTTATAAACAAAGCAGCCAGTAAGCGCCCCAGATTGTGTGGTGATGGGACTTGTGTTATTAAATTTTATCAATTAATAAACAAAGCGGCCAGTAAGTGTTCTAGGTTTTGTGGTGATTGGTGCATGTAATATTTTATTTATTTAATTAATAAACGAAGCGGCCAGTAAGCACCCTGGGTTGTGTGGTGATTGGTGCTTGTGTTATTTTATTCATTTAATTAATAAACAAAGCTGCCTGTGAGCGCTTTAGGTTTTATGGTAATTGGCGCTTGTGGTATTTTATTTATTCAATTAATAAACAAAGCGGCCAGCGAGCACCCTGGGTTGTGTAGTAATTGACGCTTGTGTTATTTTAGTCATTAAATTATTAAACAAAGCTGCCAGTAAGCGCTCTTGGCTTTGAGGTAATTGGCGCTTGTGTTATTTTATTCATTTAATTAATAAACAAAGCTGCCAGTGAGAACCCCGGAGTGTGTGGTGATTGGTGCTTGTGTTACTTTATTTATTCAATTAATAAACAAAGCGGCCAGAAAGCAGCCCGGGTTGTGTGGTGATTTGCACTTGTGATATTTTATTTATTAAATAAATAAACAAAGCAACCAGTAAGCGCTCTGGGTTTTGTGATGATTTGCACTTGAGTTATTTTATTTATTTAATTAATAAACAAAGCAGCCAGTGAGCCTCTCGGGTTGTGTGGGGATTGGCGCTTGTGGTTTTTTATTTATTCAATTGATAAACAAAGTGGCCAGTAAGCACTCTGAGTTGTGTGGAGATTGGCGCTTGTGTCATTTTATTTATTTAATTGAAAAACGAAGCAGCCAGCAAGCGCTCTGGGTTTTGTGAGAATTGGCGCTAGTGGTATTCTATTTATTCAATTAATAAACAAAGCGGCCAGTGAGCACCCCAGATTGTGTGATGATAGGCACTTTTGTTATTTTATTTTATCAGTTAATAAACAAAGCAACTAATAAGCACTCTGGGTTTCGTGGTGATTGGTGCTTGTGGTATTTCATTTATACAAGTAATAAACAAAGTGGCTATTAAAAAACCCAGGTTATGTGGTGAATGGTGCTAGAGTTATAATTTATTTTTTATTTTAATTATCAAAGGGTCCAGTAAGCACCCCGAGTTGTGTTGTAATTAGGACTTGTGTTATTTTGATTATTTTATTAATAAACAAAGCAGCCAGTAAGCGCTTAGGGTTGTGTGGGGATTGGCGATCGTGGTATTCTAGTTATTCAATTAATAAACATAGCGGCCAGTAAGCACCTCAGTTTGTGTGGTGATTGGCGCTGGTGTTATTTTATTTATTAAATCAATAAACAAAGCGGCCAGTAAGGGCCCCAGGTTGTGTGGTATTGGGCACTTGTCTTATTTTATTCATTAAATTAAAAAACAAAGCAGCCAGTAAAGGCCCCAGGTTGTGTGGTGATAGGCACTTGTCTTATTTTATTTATTCAATTAAAAAACAAAATGGCCAGTGAGAACCTCGGGTTGTGTGGTGATTGGCGCTTGTGTTATTTCATTTATCAAATTAATAAACAAAGCGGCCGGGAAGTGCTCTGAGTTTTGTAGTAATTGGCGCTTGTTTCATTTTATTTATTCAATTAATAAACAAAAAAGCCAGTAAGCGCCCTGGATTGTGTAGTGATGGGCACTAGTTTAATTTTATTTATTTAATAAATAAACAAAGTGGCCAGTGAGCACCCTGGGTTGTGTGGTGATTGGTGCTAAGGTTATTTTATTTATTAAATTAATAAACAAAGCGGCCAGTAAACGCTCTGTGGTTTGTGGTGATTGGCGTTTGTGTTATTTGATTTATTTAATTATTAAACAAAGCAGCCAGTAAGCGCCCCGTGTTGTGTGGTATTGAGCGCTTGTGTTATTTTATTGATTAAATTCATAAACAAAGCTGGCAGTAAGCGCATCGGATTGTGTGGTGATAAGCACTTGTGTTATTTTATTTATTCAAGTAATTAACGAAGCGGCCAGTAAGTGCTCTAGGTTTTGTGGTGATTGATGCTTGTCGTATTTTATTTATTAAATAAATAAACAAAGCGGCGAGTAAGCACCCCGAATTGTGTGGTGATTGGTGCTTGTGTTATTTTATTTATCAAATTAATTAACAAAGCGGCCAGTAAGTGCCCCGGGTTGTGTAGGGATGGGCACTTATCTTATTTTATTTATTTAATTAAAAAACAAAGCGGCCAGTAAAGGCTCCAGGTTGTGTGGTGATGGGCACTTGTCTTATTTTATTTATTTAATTAAAAAACAAAGCGGCCAGTAAAGGCTCCAGGTTGTGTGGTGATGGGCACTTGTCTTATTTTATTTATTCAATTTAAAAACAAAGCGGCCAGTAAAAACTTCAGGGTTTGTGGTGATTGGGGCTTGTGTCATTTTATTTATACAGTTTATAAGCAAAGCAGCCAGTAAGCGCCCCGGGTTGTGTATGGATGGGCACTTGTGTTATTTTATTTATTAAATGAATAAACAAAGAGGCCAGTAAAGGCCCCAGGATATCTCGTAATGGGCACTTATCTCATTTTATTTATTCACTTAAAAAACAAAGCGGCCGGTAAAGGCCCCAGGTTGTGTGGTGATGGGCACTTGTCTTATTTTATTAATTCAATTTAAAAACAAAGCGGCCAGTAAAGGCCTCAGGTTGTGTTGTGATGGGCACTTATCTTATTTTATTTATTTTATTTTATTTAGCTAATTAAAAAACAAAGCGGCCAGTAAAAGCTTCAGGGTTTGTGGTGATTGGGGCTTGTGTCATTTTATTTATACAGTTTATAAACAAAGCAGCCAGTAAGCGCCCCGGGTTGTGTATGGATGGGCACTTGTGTTATTTTATTTATTAAATGAATAAACAAAGAGGCCAGTAAAGGCCCCAGGATGTCTCGTAATGGGCACTTGTCTCATTTTATTTATTCACTTAAAAAACAAAGCGGCCGGTAAAGGCCCCAGGTTGTGTGGTGATGGGCACTTGTCTTATTTTATTAATTCAATTTAAAAACAAAGCGGCCAGTAAAGGCCTCAGGTTGTGTAGTGATGGGCACTTATCTTATTTTATTTATTTTATTTTATTTAGCTAATTAAAAAACAAAGCGGCCAGTAAGCACCTCGGGTTGTGTGGTCATTGGCACTTGTGTAATTTTAATTATTTATTAATAAACAAAGCTGCCTTTAAGAGCTCTGGGCTTTGTGGTAATTGGCGCTTATGTTATTTTATTTATTCAATTAATAAACAAAGCAGCCAGTAAAGGCCCAAGGTTGTGTGGTAATGAGCTTTTGTCTTATTTTATTTATTTAATTAAAAAACAAAGCGGCCAGTAAGCACCTTGGGTTGTGTGGTAATTAGCGCTTGTGTTATTTTATTTATTTAATTCTTAAACGAAGCGGCCAGTAAGCGCTCTACGTTGTGTAGGGATAGGCACTTATGTTATTTTATTTATTTAATTAATAAACGGAGCAGCCAGTAAGCGCTCTGGGTTTTGTGGTAATTGGCGCTTGCGGTGTTTAATTTATTCAAATAATTAACAAAGCTGCCAGTGAGCACCTCGGGTTGTGTGGTGATTGACGCTTGTGTTATTTTATTTATAAAATTAATAAACAAAGCTGCCGGTAAGCGCTCTGAGTTTTGTGGTGATTGGCGCTTGTGGTATTTAATTTACTCATTTCATAAACAAAGCGGCCAGTGAGCACCCTGGGTTGTGTGGTGATTGGTGCTTGTGTTATTTTATTTATTGAATTAAGAAACAAAGCGGCCAGTAAAAGCTTCAGGGTTTGTGGTGATTGGGGCTTGTGTCATTTTATTTATTCAGTTTATAAACAAAGCAGCCAGTAAGCGCCCCGGCTTGTGTATGGATGGGCACTTGTGTTATTTTATTTATTAAATCAATAAACAAAGCGGCCAGTAAAGGCCCCAGGACGTCTCGTAATGGGCACTTGTCTCATTTTATTTATTCACTTAAAAAACAAAGCGGCCAGTAAAGGCCTCAGGTTGTGTAGTGATAAGCACTTCTCTTATTTTATTTATTTTATTTTATTTATTTAATTATTAAAGAAAGCAGCCAGTAAGCATCCCAGATTGTGTGGTAATGGGCTTTTGTGTAATTTTATTTATTTAATAAATAGACAAAGCGGCCAGTAGGCACTCTGGGTTTTGTGGTGATTGGCGTTTGTGGTATTTTATTTATTTAATTAATATACAAAGTGGCTAGTAAGCACTCTGGGTTTTGTGGTGATTGGCGCTTATGGTATTTAATTTATTCAACTAATAAACAAAGCGGCCAGTAAGCACCCCGAATTGTGTGGTGATTGGTGCTTGTGTTATTTCATTTATCAAATTAATAAACAAAGCGGCCAGCAAGCACCCTGGGTTGTGTTGTAAATGACGCTTGTGTTATTTTATTTATAAAATTATAAACAAAGCTGCCAGTAAGCGATCTTGGGCTTTGTGGTAATTGGAGCTTGTGTTATTTTATTTATTTAATTAATAAACTAAGCAGCCAGTCAACGCCCGAGGTTGTGTGGTGATGAGCCCATGTCTTATTTTATTTATTCAATTAAAAAACAAAGTGAACAGTGAGCACTTCGGGTTGTGTAGTAATTAGCGCTTGTGTTATTTTATTTATTAAATTAATAAACAAAGCGGCCGGGAAGCGCTCTGAGTTTTGTAGTAATTGGCGCTTGTTTCATTTTATTTATTCAATTAATAAACAAAAAAGCCAGTAAGCGCCCTGGATTGTGTAGTGATGGGCACTAGTTTAATTTTATTTATTTAATAAATAAACAAAGTGGCCAGTGAGCACCCTGGGTTGTGTGGTGATTGGTGCTAAGGTTATTTTATTTATTAAATTAATAAACAAAGCGGCCAGTAAACGCTCTGTGGTTTGTGGTGATTGGCGTTTGTGTTATTTGATTTATTTAATTATTAAACAAAGCAGCCAGTAAGCGCCCCGTGTTGTGTGGTATTGAGCGCTTGTGTTATTTTATTGATTAAATTCATAAACAAAGCTGGCAGTAAGCGCATCGGATTGTGTGGTGATAAGCACTTGTGTTATTTTATTTATTCAAGTAATTAACGAAGCAGCCAGTAAGTGCTCTAGGTTTTGTGGTGATTGATGCTTGTCGTATTTTATTTATTAAATAAATAAACAAAGCGGCGAGTAAGCACCCCGAATTGTGTGGTGATTGGTGCTTGTGTTATTTTATTTATCAAATTAATTAACAAAGCGGCCAGTAAGTGCCCCGGGTTGTGTAGGGATGGGCACTTATCTTATTTTATTTATTTAATTAAAAAACAAAGCGGCCAGTAAAGGCTCCAGGTTGTGTGGTGATGGGCACTTGTCTTATTTTATTTATTTAATTAAAAAACAAAGCGGCCAGTAAAGGCTCCAGGTTGTGTGATGATGGGCACTTGTCTCATTTTATTTATTCACTTAAAAAACAAAGCGGCCGGTAAAGGCCCCAGGTTGTGTGGTGATGGGCACTTGTCTTATTTTATTAAGTCAATTTAAAAACAAAGCGGCCAGTAAAGGCCTCAGGTTGTGTTGTGATGGGCACTTATCTTATTTTATTTATTTTATTTTATTTAGCTAATTAAAAAACAAAGCGGCCAGTAAAAGCTTCAGGGTTTGTGGTGATTGGGGCTTGTGTTATTTTATTTATACAGTTTATAAACAAAGCAGCCAGTAAGCGCCCCGGGTTGTGTATGGATGAGCACTTGTGTTATTTTTTTATTAAATGAATAAACAAAGAGGCCAGTAAAGGCCCCAGGATGTCTCGTAATGGGCACTTGTCTCATTTTATTTATTCACTTAAAAAACAAAGCGGCCGGTAAAGGCCCCAGGTTGTGTGGTGATTGGCACTTGTCTTATTTTATTAATTCAATTTAAAAACAAAGCGGCCAGTAAAGGCCTCAGGTTGTGTAGTGATGGGCACTTATCTTATTTTATTTATTTTATTTTATTTAGCTAATTAATAAACAAAGCTGCCTTTAAGAGCTCTGGGCTTTGTGGTAATTGGCGCTTATATTATTTTATTTATTCAATTAATAAACAAAGCAGCCAGTAAAGGCCCCAGGTTGTGTGGTAATGGGCTTTTGTCTTATTTTATTTTTTCAATTAAAAAACAAAGCGGCCAGTGAGCACCTTGGGTTGTGTGGTAATTAGCGCTTGTGTTATTTTATTTATTTAATTCTCAAACGAAGCGGCCAGTAAGCGCTTTACGTTGTGTAGGGATAGGCACTAATGTTATTTTATTTATTTAATTAATAAACGGAGCAGCCAGTAAGCGCTCTGGGTTTTGTGGCAATTGGCGCTTGCGGTGTTTAATTTATTCAAATAATTAACAAAGCTGCCAGTGAGCACCTCGGGTTGTGTGGTGATTGACCCTTGTGTTATTTTATTTATTGAATTAAGAAACAAAGCGGCCAGTAAAAGCTTCAGGGTTTGTGGTGATTGGGGCTTGTGTCATTTTATTTATTCAGTTTATAAACAAAGCAGCCAGTAAGCGCCCCGGGTTGTGTATGGATGGGCACTTGTGTTATTTTATTTATTAAATCAATAAACAAAGCGGCCAGTAAAGGCCCCAGGACGTCTCGTAATGGGCACTTGTCTCATTTTATTTATTCACTTAAAAAACAAAGCGGCCAGTAAAGGCCTCAGGTTGTGTAGTGATAAGCACTTCTCTTATTTTATTTATTTTATTTTATTTATTTAATTATTAAAGAAAGCAGCCAGTAAGCATCCCAGATTGTGTGGTAATGGGCTTTTGTGTAATTTTATTTATTTAATAAATAGACAAAGCGGCCAGTAGGCACTCTGGGTTTTGTGGTGATTGGCGTTTGTGGTATTTTATTCATTTAATTAATATACAAAGTGGCTAGTAAGCACTCTGGGTTTTGTGGTGATTGGCGCTTATGGTATTTAATTCATTCAACTAATAAACAAAGCGGCCAGTAAGCACCCCGAATTGTGTGGTGATTGGTGCTTGTGTTATTTTATTTATCATATTAATTAACAAAGCGGCCAGTAAGTGCCCCGGGTTGTGTAGGGATGGGCACTAGTGTTATTTTATTCATTAAATCAATAAACAAAGCAGCCAGTAAAGGCCACAGGTTGTGTAGTGATGGGCACTTATCTTATTTTATTTATTTTATTTTATTTAGTTAATTAAAAAACAAAGCGGCCAGTAAGCACCTCGGGTTGTGTGGTGATTGGCACTTGTGTAATTTTAATTATTTATTAATAAACAAAGCTGCCTTTAAGAGCTCTGGGCTTTGTGGTAATGGCGCTTATGTTATTTTATTTATTCAATTAATAAACAAAGCAGCCAGTAAAGGCCCCAGGTTGTGTGGTAATGGGCTTTTGTCTTATTCTATTTATTCAATTAGAAAACAAAGCGGCCAGTGAGCACCTTGGGTTGTGTGGTAATAAGCGCTTGTGTTATATTATTTATTATATTAATTAACAATGCGGCCGGTAAGCGCTCTGAGTTTTGTGGTGATTGGCGCTTGTGTCATTTTATTTATTTAACAAATAAACAAAGCGGCCAGTAGGCACTCTGGGTTTTGTGGTGATTGGCGTTTGTGGTATTTTATTCATTTAAATAATATACAAAGTGGCTAGTAAGCACTCTGGGTTTTGTAGTGATTGGCACTTGTGGTATATAATTCATGTAATAAATAAACAAAGTGGCCAGTAGGCACTCTGGGTTGTGTGGTGATTGGTGCTTGTGTTATTTTATTTATCAAATTAATTAACAAAGCAGCCAGTAAGCGCCCTGGGCTGTGTAATTATGGGCCCTTGTGTTTTTTTTATTTATTTAATTCTTAAACGAAGCGGCCAGTAACTGCTCTACGTTGTGTAGGGATGGGCACTTATGTTATTTTATTTATTTAATTTATAAACGAAGCAGCCAGTAAGCGCTCTGGGTTTTGTGGTAATTGGCGCTTGCGGTGTTTAATTTATTCAAATAATTAACAAAGTGGCCAGTGAGCACCCCGAGTTGTGTGGTGATTGGTGCTTGTGTTATCTTATTTATCAAATTAATTAACAAAGCAGCCAGTAAGCGCCCTGGGCTGTGTACAGATGGGCACTTGTGTTATTTCATTTATTAAATTAATAAACGAAGCGGCCAGTAAAGGCCTCAGGTTGTGTAGTGATAAGCACTTATCTTATTTTATTTATTTTATTTTATTTATTTAATTATTAAAGAAAGCAGCCAGTAAGCATCCCAGACTGTGTGGTAATGGGCTTTTGTGTAATTTTATTTATTTAATAAATAGACAAAGCGGCCAGTAGGCACTCTGGGTTTTGTGGTGATTGGTGTTTGTGGTATCTTATTCATTTAATTAATATACAAAGTGGCTAGTAAGCACTCTGGGTTTTGTGGTGATTGGCGCTTATGGTATTTAATTTATTCAACTAATAAACAAAGCGGCCAGTAAGCACCCCGAATTGTGTGGTGATTGGTGCTTGTGTTATTTTATTTATCAAATTAATTAACAAAGCGGCCAGTAAGTGCCCCGGGTTGTGTAGGGATGGGCACTAGTGTTATTTTATTTATTAAATCAATAAACAAAGCACCCAGTAAAGGCCACAGGTTGTGTAGTGATGGGCACTTATCTTATTTTATTTATTTTATTTTATTTAGTTAATTAAAAAACAAAGCGGCCAGTAAGCACCTCGGGTTGCGTGGTGATTGGCACTTGTGTAATTTTAATTATTTATTAATAAACAAAGCTGCCTTTAAGAGCTCTGGGCTTTGTGGTAATTGGCGCTTATGTTATTTTATTTATTAAATCAATAAACAAAGCACCCAGTAAAGGCCCCAGGTTGTGTGGTAATGGGCTTTTGTCTTATTTTATTTATTCAATTAGAAAACAAAGCGGCCAGTGAGCACCTTGGGTTGTGTGGTAATTAGCGCTTGTGTTATTTTATTTATTTAATTCTTAAACGAAGCGGCCAGTAATGGCTCTACGGTGTGTAGGGATAGGCACTTATGTTATTTTATTTATTTAATTAATAAACGGAGCAGCCAGTACGCGCTCTGGGTTTTGTGGTTATTGGCGCTTGCGGTGTTTAATTTATTCAAATAATTAACAAAGTGGCCAGTGAGCACCCCGAGTTGTGTGGTGATTGGTGCTTGTGTTATTTTATTTATCAAATTAATTAACAAAGCAGCCAGTAAGCGCCCTGGGCTGTGTACAGATGGGCACTTGTGTTATTTCATTTATTAAATTAATAAACAAAGCGGCCAGTGAAGGCCCCAGGTTGTGTAGTGATGGGCACTCGTATTATTTTATTTAATCAATTAAAAAACAAAGTGGCCAGTTAAGGCTCCAGGTTGTGTGGTGATGGGCACTTATCTTATTTTATTTATTTTATTCTATTTATTCCATTAAAAAACAAAGCGGCCAGTGAGCACCTCGGGTTGTGTGGAAATCGGCGCTTGTGTAATTTAAATTATTTAATTAATAAACAAAGCTGCCTGTAAGAGCTCTGGGCTTTGTGGTAATTGGCGCTTGTGTTATTTTATCTATTCATTTAATAACCAAAGCAGCCAGTAAAGGCTCAAGGTTGTGTGGTGATGGGCCTTTGTCTTATTTTAATTATTCAAATAAAAAACAAAGCTGCCAGTGAGCACCTCGGGTTGTGTGGTGATTGACGCTTGTGTTATTTTATTTATAAAATTAATAAACAAAGCTGCCGGTAAGCGCTCTGAGTTTTGTGGTGATTGGCGCTTGTGGTATTTAATTTACTCATTTCATAAACAAAGCGGCCAGTGAGCACCCTGGGTTGTGTGGTGATTGGTGCTTGTGTTATTTTATTTATTGAATTAAGAAACAAAGCGGCCAGTAAAAGCTTCAGGGTTTGTGGTGATTGGGGCTTGTGTCATTTTATTTATTCAGTTTATAAACAAAGCAGCCAGTAAGCGCCCCGGGTTGTGTATGGATGAGCACTTGTGTTATTTTATTTATTATATTAATAAACAAAGCGGCCGGTAAGCGCTCTGAGTTTCGTGGTGATTGGCGCTTGTGTCAATTTATTTATTTAACAAATAAACAAAGCGGCCAGTAGGCACTCTGGGTTTTGTGGTGATTGGCACTTGTGGTATTTAATTTATGTTATAAATAAACAAATCGGCCAGTAGGCACCTTGGGTTGTGTGGTGATTGGTGCTTGTGTTATTTTATCTATTCATTTAATAACCAAAGCAGCCAGTAAAGGCTCAAGGTTGTGTGGTGATGGGCCTTTGTCTTATTTTAATTATTCAAATTAAAAACAAAGCTGCCAGTGAGCACCTCGGGTTGTGTGGTGATTGACGCTTGTGTTATTTTATTTATAAAATTAATAAACAAAGCTGCCGGTAAGCGCTCTGAGTTTTGTGGTGATTGGCGCTTGTGGTATTTAATTTACTCATTTCATAAACAAAGCGGCCAGTGAGCACCCTGGGTTGTGTGGTGATTGGTGCTTGTGTTATTTTATTTATTGAATTAAGAAACAAAGCGGCCAGTAAAAGCTTCAGGGTTTGTGGTGATTGGGGCTTGTGTCATTTCATTTATTCAGTTTATAAACAAAGCAGCCAGTAAGCGCCCCGGCTTGTGTATGGATGGGCACTTGTGTTATTTTATTTATTAAATCAATAAACAAAGCGGCCAGTAAAGGCCCCAGGACGTCTCGTAATGGGCACTTGTCTCATTTTATTTATTCACTTAAAAAACAAAGCGGCCAGTAAAGGCCTCAGGTTGTGTAGTGATAAGCACTTCTCTTATTTTATTTATTTTATTTTATTTATTTAATTATTAAAGAAAGCAGCCAGTAAGCATCCCAGATTGTGTGGTAATGGGCTTTTGTGTAATTTTATTTATTTAATAAATAGACAAAGCGGCCAGTAGGCACTCTGGGTTTTGTGGTGATTGGCGTTTGTGGTATTTTATTCATTTAATTAATATACAAAGTGGCTAGTAAGCACTCTGGGTTTTGTGGTGATTGGCGCTTATGGTATTTAATTTATTCAACTAATAAACAAAGCGGCCAGTAAGCACCCCGAATTGTGTGGTGATTGGTGCTTGTGTTATTTTATTTATCATATTAATTAACAAAGCGGCCAGTAAGTGCCCCGGGTTGTGTAGGGATGGGCACTAGTGTTATTTTATTCATTGAATCAATAAACAAAGCAGCCAGTAAAGGCCACAGGTTGTGTAGTGATGGGCACTTATCTTATTTTATTTTTTTTATTTTATTTAGTTAATTAAAAAACAAAGCGGCCAGTAAGCACCTCGGGTTGTGTGGTGATTGGCACTTGTGTAATTTTAATTATTTATTAATAAACAAAGCTGCCTTTAAGAGCTCTGGGCTTTGTGGTAATGGCGCTTATGTTATTTTATTTATTCAAATTATAAACAAAGCAGCCAGTAAAGGCCCCAGGTTGTGTGGTAATGGGCTTTTGTCTTATTCTATTTATTCAATTAGAAAACAAAGCGGCCAGTGAGCACCTTGGGTTGTGTGGTAATTAGCGCTTGTGTTATATTATTTATTATATTAATTAACAATGCGGCCGGTAAGCGCTCTGAGTTTTGTGGTGATTGGCGCTTGTGTCATTTTATTTATTTAACAAATAAACAAAGCGGCCAGTAGGCACTCTGGGTTGTGTGGTGATTGGTGCTTGTGGTATTTTATTAATTAAATAAAGAAACAAAGTGTCCAGTAAACGCTTTAGGGTGTGTGGTGATTGGCGTTTTTGTTATTTTATTTTTTCAATTATTAAACAAAGCAGCCAGTAAGCGCCCCGGGTTGTGTAATTATGGGCCCTTGTGTTTTTTTTATTTATTTAATTCTTAAACGAAGCGGCCAGTAAGCGCTCTACGTTGTGTAGGGATGGGCACTTATGTTATTTTATTTATTTAATTTATAAACGAAGCAGCCAGTAAGCGCTCTGGGTTTTGTGGTAATTGGCGCTTGCGGTGTTTAATTTATTCAAATAATTAACAAAGTGGCCAGTGAGCACCCCGAGTTGTGTGGTAATTGGTGGTTGTGTTATTTTATTTATCAAATTAATTAACAAAGCAGCCAGTAAGCGCCCTGGGCTGTGTACAGATGGGCACTTGTGTTATTTCATTTATTAAATTAATAAACGAAGCGGCCAGTAAAGGCCTCAGGTTGTGTAGTGATAAGCACTTATCTTATTTTATTTATTTTATTTTATTTATTTAATTATTAAAGAAAGCAGCCAGTAAGCATCCCAGACTGTGTGGTAATGGGCTTTTGTGTAATTTTATTTATTTAATAAATGGACAAAGCGGCCAGTAGGCACTCTGGGTTTTGTGGTGATTGGTGTTTGTGGTATTTTATTTATTTAATTAATATACAAAGTGGCTAGTAAGCACTCTGGGTTTTGTGGTGATTGGCGCTTATGGTATTTAATTTATTCAACTAATAAACAAAGCGGCCAGTAAGCACCCCGAATTGTGTGGTGATTGGTGCTTGTGTTATTTTATTTATCAAATTAATTAACAAAGCGGCCAGTAAGTGCCCCGGGTTGTGTAGGGATGGGCACTAGTGTTATTTTATTTATTAAATCAATAAACAAAGCACCCAGTAAAGGCCACAGGTTGTGTAGTGATGGGCACTTATCTTATTTTATTTATTTTATTTTATTTAGTTAATTAAAAAACAAAGCGGCCAGTAAGCACCTCCGGTTGCGTGGTGATTGGCACTTGTGTAATTTTAATTATTTATTAATAAACAAAGCTGCCTTTAAGAGCTCTGGGCTTTGTGGTAATTGGCGCTTATGTTATTTTATTTATTTAATTAATAAACAAAGCAGCCAGTAAAGGCCCCAGGTTGTGTGGTAATCGGCTTTTGTCTTATTTTATTTATTCAATTAGAAAACAAAGCGGCCAGTGAGCACCTTGGGTTGTGTGGTAATTAGCGCTTGTGTTATTTTATTTATTTAATTCTTAAACGAAGCGGCCAGTAATGGCTCTACGGTGTGTAGGGATAGGCACTTATGTTATTTTATTTATTTAATTAATAAACGGAGCAGCCAGTACGCGCTCTGGGTTTTGTGGTTATTGGCGCTTGCGGTGTTTGATTTATTTAAATAATTAACAAAGTGGCCAGTGAGCACCCCGAGTTGTGTGGTGATTGGTGCTTGTGTTATTTTATTTATCAAATTAATTAACAAAGCAGCCAGTAAGCGCCCTGGGCTGTGTACAGATGGGCACTTGTGTTATTTCATTTATTAAATTAATAAACAAAGCGGCCAGTGAAGGCCCCAGGTTGTGTAGTGATGGGCACTCGTATTATTTTATTTAATCAATTAAAAAACAAAGTGGCCAGTTAAGGCTCCAGGTTGTGTGGTGATGGGCACTTATCTTATTTTATTTATTTTATTTTATTTATTCCATTAAAAAACAAAGCGGCCAGTGAGCACCTCGGGTTGTGTGGAAATCGGCGTTTGTGTAATTTAAATTATTTAATTAATAAACAAAGCTGCCTGTAAGAGCTCTGGGCTTTGTGGTAATTGGCGCTTGTGTTATTTTATCTATTCATTTAATAACCAAAGCAGCCAGTAAAGGCTCAAGGTTGTGTGGTGATGGGCCTTTGTCTTATTTTAATTATTCAAATAAAAAACAAAGCTGCCAGTGAGCACTTTGGGTTGTAAGGTGATTGACGCTTGTGTTATTTTATTTATTGAATTAAGAAACAAAGCGGCCAGTAAAAGCTTCAGGGTTTGTGGTGATTGGGGCTTGTGTCATTTTATTTATTCAGTTTATAAACAAAGCAGCCAGTAAGCGCCCCGGGTTGTGTATGGATGAGCACTTGTGTTATTTTATTTATTATATTAATAAACAAAGCGGCCGGTAAGCGCTCTGAGTTTCGTGGTGATTGGCGCTTGTGTCATTTTATTTATTTAACAAATAAACAAAGCGGCCAGTAGGCACTCTGGGTTTTGTGGTGATTGGCGTTTGTGGTATTTTATTCATTTAAATAATATACAAAGTGGCTAGTAAGCACTCTGGGTTTTGTTGTGATTGGCACTTGTGGTATTTAATTTATGTAATAAATAAACAAATCGGCCATTAGGCACTCTGGGTTGTGTGGTGATTGGTGCTTGTGTTATTTTATCTATTCATTTAATAACCAAAGCAGCCAGTAAAGGCTCAAGGTTGTGTGGTGATGGGCCTTTGTCTTATTTTAATTATTCAAATTAAAAACAAAGCTGCCAGTAAGCACCTCGGGTTGTGTGGTGATTGACGCTTGTGTTATTTTATTTATAAAATTAATAAACAAAGCTGCCGGTAAGCGCTCTGAGTTTTGTGGTGATTGGCGCTTGTGGTATTTAATTTACTCATTTCATAAACAAAGCGGCCAGTGAGCACCCTGGGTTGTGTGGTGATTGGTGCTTGTGTTATTTTATTTATTGAATTAAGAAACAAAGCGGCCAGTAAAAGCTTCAGGGTTTGTGGTGATTGGGGCTTGTGTCATTTTATTTATTCAGTTTATAAACAAAGCAGCCAGTAAGCGCCCCGGCTTGTGTATGGATGGGCACTTGTGTTATTTTATTTATTAAATCAATAAACAAAGCGGCCAGTAAAGGCCCCAGGACGTCTCGTAATGGGCACTTGTCTCATTTTATTTATTCACTTAAAAAACAAAGCGGCTAGTAAAGGCCTCAGGTTGTGTAGTGATAAGCACTTCTCTTATTTTATTTATTTTATTTTATTTATTTAATTATTAAAGAAAGCAGCCAGTAAGCATCCCAGATTGTGTGGTAATGGGCTTTTGTGTAATTTTATTTATTTAATAAATAGACAAAGCGGCCAGTAGGCACTCTGGGTTTTGTGGTGATTGGCGTTTGTGGTATTTTATTCATTTAATTAATATACAAAGTGGCTAGTAAGCACTCTGGGTTTTGTGGTGATTGGCGCTTATGGTATTTAATTTATTCAACTAATAAACAAAGCGGCCAGTAAGCACCCCGAATTGTGTGGTGATTGGTGCTTGTGTTATTTTATTTATCATATTAATTAACAAAGCGGCCAGTTAGTGCCCCGGGTTGTGTAGGGATGGGCACTAGTGTTATTTTATTCATTAAATCAATAAACAAAGCAGCCAGTAAAGGCCACAGGTTGTGTAGTGATGGGCACTTATCTTATTTTATTTATTTTATTTTATTTAGTTAATTAAAAAACAAAGCGGCCAGTAAGCACCTCGGGTTGTGTGGTGATTGGCACTTGTGTAATTTTAATTATTTATTAATAAACAAAGCTGCCTTTAAGAGCTCTGGGCTTTGTGGTAATGGCGCTTATGTTATTTTATTTATTCAATTAATAAACAAAGCAGCCAGTAAAGGCCCCAGGTTGTGTGGTAATGGGCTTTTGTCTTATTCTATTTATTCAATTAGAAAACAAAGCGGCCAGTGAGCACCTTGGGTTGTGTGGTAATTAGCGCTTGTGTTATATTATTTATTATATTAATTAACAATGCGGCCGGTAAGCGCTCTGAGTTTTGTGGTGATTGGCGCTTGTGTCATTTTATTTATTTAACAAATAAACAAAGCGGCCAGTAGGCACTCTGGGTTTTGTGGTGATTGGCGTTTGTGGTATTTTATTCATTTAAATAATATACAAAGTGGCTAGTAAGCACTCCGGGTTTTGTAGTGATTGGCACTTGTGGTATATAATTCATGTAATAAATAAACAAAGCGGCCAGTAGGCACTCTGGGTTGTGTGGTGATTGGTGCTTGTGTTATTTTATTAATTAAATAAAGAAACAAAGTGTCCAGTAAACGCTTTAGGGTGTGTGGTGATTGGCGTTTTTGTTATTTTATTTTTTCAATTATTAAACAAAGCAGCCAGTAAGCGCCCCGGGTTGTGTAATTATGGGCCCTTGTGTTTTTTTTATTTATTTAATTCTTAAACGAAGCGGCCAGTAAGCGCTCTACGTTGTGTAGGGATGGGCACTTTTGTTATTTTATTTATTTAATTTATAAACGAAGCAGCCAGTAAGCGCTCTGGGTTTTGTGGTAATTGGCGCTTGCGGTGTTTAATTTATTCAAATAATTAACAAAGTGGCCAGTGAGCACCCCGAGTTGTGTGGTAATTGGTGCTTGTGTTATTTTATTTATCAAATTAATTAACAAAGCAGCCAGTAAGCGCCCTGGGCTGTGTACAGATGGGCACTTGTGTTATTTCATTTATTAAATTAATAAACGAAGCGGCCAGTAAAGGCCTCAGGTTGTGTAGTGATAAGCACTTATCTTATTTTATTTATTTTATTTTATTTATTTAATTATTAAAGAAAGCAGCCAGTAAGCATCCCAGACTGTGTGGTAATGGGCTTTTGTGTAATTTTATTTATTTAATAAATAGACAAAGCGGCCAGTAGGCACTCTGGGTTTTGTGGTGATTGGTGTTTGTGGTATTTTATTCATTTAATTAATATACAAAGTGGCTAGTAAGCACTCTGGGTTTTGTGGTGATTGGCGCTTATGGTATTTAATTTATTCAACTAATAAACAAAGCGGCCAGTAAGCACCCCGAATTGTGTGGTGATTGGTGCTTGTGTTATTTTATTTATCAAATTAATTAACAAAGCGGCCAGTAAGTGCCCCGGGTTGTGTAGGGATGGGCACTAGTGTTATTTTATTTATTAAATCAATAAACAAAGCACCCAGTAAAGGCCACAGGTTGTGTAGTGATGGGCACTTATCTTATTTTATTTAATTTATTTTATTTAGTTAATTAAAAAACAAAGCGGCCAGTAAGCACCTCGGGTTGCGTGGTGATTGGCACTTGTGTAATTTTAATTATTTATTAATAAACAAAGCTGCCTTTAAGAGCTCTGGGCTTTGTGGTAATTGGCGCTTATGTTATTTTATTTATTCAATTAATAAACAAAGCAGCCAGTAAAGGCCCCAGGTTGTGTGGTAATGGGCTTTTGTCTTATTTTATTTATTCAATTAGAAAACAAAGCGGCCAGTGAGCACCTTGGGTTGTGTGGTAATTAGCGCTTGTGTTATTTTATTTATTTAATTCTTAAACGAAGCGGCCAGTAATGGCTCTACGGTGTGTAGGGATAGGCACTTATGTTATTTTATTTATTTAATTAATAAACGGAGCAGCCAGTAAGCGCTCTGGGTTTTGTGGTTATTGGCGCTTGCGGTGTTTAATTTATTCAAATAATTAACAAAGTGGCCAGTGAGCACCCTGAGTTGTGTGGTGATTGGTGCTTGTGTTATTTTATTTATCAAATTAATTAACAAAGCAGCCAGTAAGCGCCCTGGGCTGTGTACAGATGGGCACTTGTGTTATTTCATTTATTAAATTAATAAACAAAGCGGCCAGTGAAGGCCCCAGGTTGTGTAGTGATGGGCACTCGTATTATTTTATTTAATCAATTAAAAAACAAAGTGGCCAGTTAAGGCTCCAGGTTGTGTGGTGATGGGCACTTATCTTATTTTATTTATTTTATTTTATTTATTCCATTAAAAAACAAAGCGGCCAGTGAGCACCTCGGGTTGTGTGGAAATCGGCGCTTGTGTAATTTAAATTATTTAATTAATAAACAAAGCTGCCTGTAAGAGCTCTGGGCTTTGTGGTAATTGGCGCTTGTGTTATTTTATCTATTCATTTAATAACCAAAGCAGCCAGTAAAGGCTCAAGGTTGTGTGGTGATGGGCCTTTGTCTTATTTTAATTATTCAAATAAAAAACAAAGCTGCCAGTGAGCACCTCGGGTTGTGTGGTGATTGACGCTTGTGTTATTTTATTTATAAAATTAATAAACAAAGCTGCCGGTAAGCGCTCTGAGTTTTGTGGTGATTGGCGCTTGTGGTATTTAATTTACTCATTTCATAAACAAAGCGGCCAGTGAGCACCCTGGGTTGTGTGGTGATTGGCACTTGTGTAATTTTAATTATTTATTAATAAACAAAGCTGCCTTTAAGAGCTCTGGGCTTTGTGGTAATGGCGCTTATGTTATTTTATTTATTCAATTAATAAACAAAGCAGCCAGTAAAGGCCCCAGGTTGTGTGGTAATGGGCTTTTGTCTTATTCTATTTATTCAATTAGAAAACAAAGCGGCCAGTGAGCACCTTGGGTTGTGTGGTAATTAGCGCTTGTGTTATATTATTTATTATATTAATTAACAATGCGGCCGGTAAGCGCTCTGAGTTTTGTGGTGATTGGCGCTTGTGTCATTTTATTTATTTAACAAATAAACAAAGCGGCCAGTAGGCACTCTGGGTTTTGTGGTGATTGGCGTTTGTGGTATTTTATTCATTTAAATAATATACAAAGTGGCTAGTAAGCACTCCGGGTTTTGTAGTGATTGGCACTTGTGGTATATAATTCATGTAATAAATAAACAAAGCGGCCAGTAGGCACTCTGGGTTGTGTGGTGATTGGTGCTTGTGTTATTTTATTAATTAAATAAAGAAACAAAGTGTCCAGTAAACGCTTTAGGGTGTGTGGTGATTGGCGTTTTTGTTATTTTATTTTTTCAATTATTAAACAAAGCAGCCAGTAAGCGCCCCGGGTTGTGTAATTATGGGCCCTTGTGTTTTTTTTATTTATTTAATTCTTAAACGAAGCGGCCAGTAAGCGCTCTACGTTGTGTAGGGATGGGCACTTTTGTTATTTTATTTATTTAATTTATAAACGAAGCAGCCAGTAAGCGCTCTGGGTTTTGTGGTTATTGGCGCTTGCGGTGTTTAATTTATTCAAATAATTAACAAAGTGGCCAGTGAGCACCCCGAGTTGTGTGGTAATTGGTGCTTGTGTTATTTTATTTATCAAATTAATTAACAAAGCAGCCAGTAAGCGCCCTGGGCTGTGTACAGATGGGCACTTGTGTTATTTCATTTATTAAATTAATAAACGAAGCGGCCAGTAAAGGCCTCAGGTTGTGTAGTGATAAGCACTTATCTTATTTTATTTATTTTATTTTATTTATTTAATTATTAAAGAAAGCAGCCAGTAAGCATCCCAGACTGTGTGGTAATGGGCTTTTGTGTAATTTTATTTATTTAATAAATAGACAAAGCGGCCAGTAGGCACTCTGGGTTTTGTGGTGATTGGTGTTTGTGGTATTTTATTCATTTAATTAATATACAAAGTGGCTAGTAAGCACTCTGGGTTTTGTGGTGATTGGCGCTTATGGTATTTAATTTATTCAACTAATAAACAAAGCGGCCAGTAAGCACCCCGAATTGTGTGGTGATTGGTGCTTGTGTTATTTTATTTATCAAATTAATTAACAAAGCGGCCAGTAAGTGCCCCGGGTTGTGTAGGGATGGGCACTAGTGTTATTTTATTTATTAAATCAATAAACAAAGCACCCAGTAAAGGCCACAGGTTGTGTAGTGATGGGCACTTATCTTATTTTATTTAATTTATTTTATTTAGTTAATTAAAAAACAAAGCGGCCAGTAAGCACCTCGGGTTGCGTGGTGATTGGCACTTGTGTAATTTTAATTATTTATTAATAAACAAAGCTGCCTTTAAGAGCTCTGGGCTTTGTGGTAATTGGCGCTTATGTTATTTTATTTATTCAATTAATAAACAAAGCAGCCAGTAAAGGCCCCAGGTTGTGTGGTAATGGGCTTTTGTCTTATTTTATTTATTCAATTAGAAAACAAAGCGGCCAGTGAGCACCTTGGGTTGTGTGGTAATTAGCGCTTGTGTTATTTTATTTATTTAATTCTTAAACGAAGCGGCCAGTAATGGCTCTACGGTGTGTAGGGATAGGCACTTATGTTATTTTATTTATTTAATCAATAAACGGAGCAGCCAGTAAGCGCTCTGGGTTTTGTGGTTATTGGCGCTTGCGGTGTTTAATTTATTCAAATAATTAACAAAGTGGCCAGTGAGCACCCTGAGTTGTGTGGTGATTGGTGCTTGTGTTATTTTATTTATCAAATTAATTAACAAAGCAGCCAGTAAGCGCCCTGGGCTGTGTACAGATGGGCACTTGTGTTATTTCATTTATTAAATTAATAAACAAAGCGGCCAGTGAAGGCCCCAGGTTGTGTAGTGATGGGCACTCGTATTATTTTATTTAATCAATTAAAAAACAAAGTGGCCAGTTAAGGCTCCAGGTTGTGTGGTGATGGGCACTTATCTTATTTTATTTATTTTATTTTATTTATTCCATTAAAAAACAAAGCGGCCAGTGAGCACCTCGGGTTGTGTAGAAATCGGCGCTTGTGTAATTTAAATTATTTAATTAATAAACAAAGCTGCCTGTAAGAGCTCTGGGCTTTGTGGTAATTGGCGCTTGTGTTATTTTATCTATTCATTTAATAACCAAAGCAGCCAGTAAAGGCTCAAGGTTGTGTGGTGATGGGCCTTTGTCTTATTTTTATTATTCAAATAAAAAACAAAGCTGCCAGTGAGCACCTCGGGTTGTGTGGTGATTGACGCTTGTGTTATTTTATTTATAAAATTAATAAACAAAGCTGCCGGTAAGCGCTCTGAGTTTTGTGGTGATTGGCGCTTGTGGTATTTAATTTACTCATTTCATAAACAAAGCGGCCAGTGAGCACCCTGGGTTGTGTGGTGATTGGTGCTTGTGTTATTTTATTTATTGAATTAAGAAACAAAGCGGCCAGTAAAAGCTTTAGGGTTTGTGGTGATTGGGGCTTGTGTCATTTTATTTATTCAGTTTATAAACAAAGCAGCCAGTAAGCGCCCCGGGTTGTGTATGGATGAGCACTTGTGTTATTTTATTTATTATATTAATAAACAAAGCGGCCGGTAAGCGCTCTGAGTTTCGTGGTGATTGGCGCTTGTGTCATTTTATTTATTTAACAAATAAACAAAGCGGCCAGTAGGCACTCTGGGTTTTGTGGTGATTGGCGTTTGTGGTATTTTATTCATTTAAATAATATACAAAGTGGCTAGTAAGCACTCTGGGTTTTGTGGTGATTGGCACTTGTGGTATTTAATTTATGTAATAAATAAACAAATCGGCCAGTAGGCACTCTGGGTTGTGTGGTGATTGGTGCTTGTGATATTTTATCTATTCATTTAATAACCAAAGCAGCCAGTAAAGGCTCAAGGTTGTGTGGTGATGGGCCTTTGTCTTATTTTAATTATTCAAATTAAAAACAAAGCTGCCAGTGAGCAACTCGGGTTGTGTGGTGATTGACGCTTGTGTTATTTTATTTATAAAATTAATAAACAAAGCTGCCGGTAAGCGCTCTGAGTTTTGTGGTGATTGGCGCTTGTGGTATTTAATTTATTCATTTCATAAACAAAGCGGCCAGTGAGCACCCTGGGTTGTGTGGTGATTGGTGCTTGTGTTATTTTATTTATTCAATTAATAAAGAAAGCGGCCAGTAGAGGCCCCAGGTTGTGTGGTGATGGGCACTTGTCTTATTTTATTTATTCAATTAAAAAACAGAGCGGCCAGTGAGCCCCCTGGGTTGTGTGGTGATTGGTGCTTGTGTTATTTTATTTATTATATTAAATAACAAAGCGGCCAGTAAACGCTTTAGGGTTTGTGGTGATTGGCGTTTGTGTTATTTTATTCATTTAATTATGAAACAGAGCAGCCAGTAAGCGCCTCGGGTTGTGTAATAATAGGCACTTGTGTTATTTTCTTATTAAATTTTAAAACAAAGCGGCCAGTAAGCGCTTCAGGTTGTGTAGGAATGGGCACTTGTGTTATTTTATTTATTTTATTAATAAACAAAGTGGCCAGTAAGCGCTCTGGGTTTTGCGGTGATTGACGCTTGTGATCTTCTATTTATTCGACTCATAAACGAAGTGAGTAGTAAGCGCTCTGGGTTACGGGTGATTTGCGCTTGTGGTGTTTAATTTATTCAAATAATAAACAAAGCGGCTAGGAAGCACCCCGAGTTGTGTGGTGATTGGTGCTTGTGTTTTTTTATTTATGAAATTAATTAACAAAGCAGCCAGTAAGCGCCTCATGTTTCGTAGAGATGGGCACTTGTGTTATTTTATTCATTAAATCAATAAACAAAGCAGCCAGTAAAGGCCACAGGTTGTGTAGTGATAGGCACTTATCTTATTTTATTTATTTTATTTTATTTAGTTAATTAAAAAACAAAGCGGCCAGTAAGCACCTCGGGTTGTGTGGTGATTGGCACTTGTGTAATTTTAATTATCTATTAATAAACAAAGCTGCCTTTAAGAGCTCTGGGCTTTGTGGTAATTGGCGCTTATGTTATTTTATTTATTCAATTAATAAACAAAGCAGCCAGTAAAAGCCCCAGGTTGTGTGGTAATGGGCTTTTGTCTTATTTTAATTATTCAAACTAAAAACAAAGCTGCCAGTGAGCACCTCGGGTTGTGTGGTGATTGACGCTTGTGTTATTTTTTTTATAAAATTAATAAACAAAGCTGCCGGTAAGCGCTCTGAGTTTTGTGGTGATTGGCGCTTGTGGTATTTAATTTATTCAATTCATAAACAAAGCGGCCAGTGAGCACCCTGGGTTGTGTGGTGATTGGTGCTTGTGTTATTTTATTTATTGAATTAAGAAACAAAGCGGCCAGTAAAAGCTTCAGGGTTTGTGGTAATTGGGGCTTGTGTCATTTTATTTATTCATTTCATAAACAAAGCGGCCAGTAAGCGACCTGGGTTGTGTGTTGATTGGTGCTTGTGTTATTTTATTTATTAAATTAAGAAACAAAGCGGCCAGTAAACGCTTTAGGGTTTGTGTTGATTAGCGTTTTGGTTACTTTATTTATTCAATTATAACCAAAGTAGCCAGTAAGCGCCCCGGGTTGTGTAATTATGGGCCCTTGTGTTATTTTATTTATTTAATTCATAAACAAAGCGGCTAGTAAGCGCTCCACGTTGTGTAGAAATAGGCACTTATGTTATTTTATTTATTTAATTAATAAACAAAGCAGCCAGTAAGCGCTCTGGGTTTTGTGGTGATTGGCGCTCGTGATCTTCTATTCATACGAGTAATGAATAAAGTGGGAAGTAAGCGGTCTGCGTTTTGGGTGATTGGTGCTTGTGGTGTTTAATTTATTTGAATAATGAACAACGTGGCCAGTGAGCATTCCGAGTTGTGTGGTGATTGGTGCTTGTGTTATTTTATTTATCAAATTAATTAACAAAGCAGCCTGTAAGCTTCCCGGGCTGTGTAGAGATGGGCACTTGTGTTATTGCATTTATTAAATTAATAAACAAAGCGGCCAGTAAAGGCCCCAGGTTGTGTAGTGATGGGCACTTCTATTATTTTATCTATTTTATTTTATTTATTCCATTTAAAAACAAAGCGGCCAGTAAGCACCTCGGGTTGTGTGGAAATCGGAGCTTGTGTTATTTAAATTACTTAATTAATAAACAAAGCTGCCTGTAAGAGCTTTGGGCTTTGTGGTAATTGGTGCTTGTGTTATTTTATTTATTCAATTAATAAAGAACGCGGCCAGTAGAGGCCCCAGGTTGTGTGGTGATGGGCACTTGTCTTATTTTATTTATTCAATTAAAAAACAGAGCGGCCAGTGAGCACCCTGGGTTGTGTGGTGATTGGTGCTTGTGTTATTTTATTTATTATATTAAATAACAAAGCGGCCAGTAAACGCTTTAGGGTTTGTGGTGATGGGCGTTTGTGTTATTTTATTCATTTAATTATGAAACAGAGCAGCCAGTAAGCGCCCCGGGTTGTGTAATAATAGGCACTTGTGTTATTTTCTTATTAAATTTTAAAACAAAGCGGCCAGTAAGCGCTTCAGGTTGTGTAGGAATGGGCACTTGTGTTATTTTATTTATTTAATTAATAAACAAAGTGGCCAGTAAGCGCTCTGGGTTTTGCGGTGATTGACGCTTGTGATCTTCTATTTATTCGACTAATAAACGAAGTGAGTAGTAAGCGCTCTGGGTTACGGGTGATTTGCGCTTGTGGTGTTTAATTTATTCAAATAATAAACAAAGCGGCTAGGAAGCACCCCGAGTTGTGTGGTGATTGGTGCTTGTGTTTTTTTATTTATGACATTAATTAACAAAGCAGCCAGTAAGCGCCTCATGTTTCGAAAAGATGGGCACTTGTGTTATTTTATTTATTAAATTAATAAACAAAGCAGCCAGTAAGCACTCTGGGTTTTGTGGTGATTGGCGCTTGTGGTATTTAATTTTTTCATTTAATAAACAAAGCTGCCTGTAAGAGCTTTGGGCTTTGTGGTAATTGGTGCTTGTGTTATTTTATTTATTCAATTAATAAAAAAAGCGGCCAGTAGAGGCCCCAGGTTGTGTGGTGATGGGCACTTGTCTTATTTTATTTATTCAATTAAAAAACAGGGCGGCCAGTGAGCACCTTGGGTTGTGTGGTAATTAGCGCTTGTGTTATATTATTTATTATATTAATTAACAAAGCGGCCGGTAAGCGCTCTGAGTTTTGTGGTGATTGGCGCTTGTGTCATTTTATTTATTTAACAAATAAACAAAGCGGCCAGTAGGCACTCTGGGTTTTGTGGTGATTGGCGTTTGTGGTATTTTATTCATTTAAATAATATAAAAAGTGGCTAGTAAGCACTCTGGGTTTTGTGGTGATTGGCACTTGTGGTATTTAATTTATGTAATAAATAAACAAAGCGGCCAGTAGGCACTCTGGGTTGTGTGGTGATTGGTGCTTGTGTTATTTTATTTATTGAATTAAGAAACAAAGCGGCCAGTAAAAGCTTCAGGGTTTGTGGTGATTGGGGCTTGTGTCATTTTATTTATTCATTTCATCAACAAAGCGGCCAGTAAGCGACCTGGGTTATGTGTTGATTGGTGCTTGGGTTATTTTATTTATTAAATTAAGAAACAAAGCGGCCAGTAAACGCTTTAGGGTTTGTGTTGATTAGCGTTTTGGTTACTTTATTTATTCAATTATAACCAAAGTAGCCAGTAAGCGCCCCGGGTTGTGTAATTATGGGCCCTTGTGTTATTTTATTTATTTAATTCATAAACAAAGCGGCTAGTAAGCGCTCCACGTTGTGTAGAAATGGGCACTTATGTTATTTTATTTATTTAATTAATAAACAAAGCAGCCAGTAAGCGCTCTGGGTTTTGTGGTGATTGGCGCTCGTGATCTTCTATTCATACGAGTAATGAATAAAGTGGGAAGTAAGCGGTCTGGGTTTTGGGTGATTGGTGCTTGTGGTGTTTAATTTATTTGAATAATGAACAACGTGGCCAGTGAGCATTCCGAGTTGTGTGGTGATTGGTGCTTGTGTTATTTTATTTATCAAATTAATTAACAAAGCAGCCTGTAAGCTTCCCGGGCTGTGTAGAGATGGGCACTTGTGTTATTGCATTTATTAAATTAATAATTAAAGCGGCCAGTAAAGGCCCCAGGTTGTGTAGTGATGGGCACTTGTATTATTTTATTTATTTTATTTTATTTATTCCATTTAAAAACAAAGCGGCCAGTAAGCACCTCGGGTTGTGTGGAAATCGGAGCTTGTGTTATTTAAATTACTTAATTAATAAACAAAGCTGCCTGTAAGAGCTTTGGGCTTTGTGGGAATTGGTGCTTGTGTTATTTTATTTATTCAATTAATAAAGAAAGCGGCCAGTAGAGGCCCCAGGTTGTGTGGTGATGGGCACTTGTCTTATTTTATTTATTCAATTAAAAAACAGAGCGGCCAGTGAGCACCCTGGGTTGTGTGGTGATTGGTGCTTGTGTTATTTTATTTATTTAATTAATAAACAAAGTGGCCAGTAAGCGCTCTGGGTTTTGCGGTGATTGACGCTTGTGATCTTCTATTTATTCGACTAATAAACGAAGTGAGTAGTAAGCGCTCTGGGTTACGGGTGATTTGCGCTTGTGGTGTTTAATTTATTCAAATAATAAACAAAGCGGCTAGGAAGCACCCCGAGTTGTGTGGTGATTGGTGCTTGTGTTTTTTTATTTATGAAATTAATTAACAAAGCAGCCAGTAAGCGCCTCATGTTTCGTAGAGATAGGCACTTGTGTTATTTTATTTATTAAATTAGTAAACAAAGCGGCCAGTAAGCACTCTGGGTTTTGTGGTGATTGGCGCTTGTGGTATTTAATTTTTTCATTTAATAAACAAAGCTGCCTGTAAGAGCTTTGTGCTTTGTGGTAATTGGTGCTTGTGTTATTTTATTTATTCAATTAATAAAGAAAGCGGCCAGTAGAGGCCCCAGGTTGTGTGGTGATGGGCACTTGTCTTATTTTATTTATTCAATTAAAAAACAGAGCGGCCAGTGAGCACCTTGGGTTGTGTGGTAATTAGCGCTTGTGTTATATTATTTATTATATCAATTAACAAAGCGGCCGGTAAGCGCTCTGAGTTTTGTGGTGATTGGCGCTTGTGTCATTTTATTTATTTAACAAATAAACAAAGCGGCCAGTAGGCACTCTGGGTTTTGTGGTGATTGGCGTTTGTGGTATTGTATTCATTTAAATAATATACAAAGTGGCTAGTAAGCACTCTGGGTTTTGTGGTGATTGGCACTTGTGGTATTTAAATTATGTAATAAATAAACAAAGCGGCCAGTAGGCACTCTGGGTTGTGTGGTGATTGGTGCTTGTGTTATTTTATTAATTAAATAAAGAAACAAAGTGTCCAGTAAACGCTTTAGGGTGTGTGGTGATTGGCGTTTTTGTTATTTTATTTTTTTAATTAATAAACAAAGCAGCCAGTAAGCGCCCCGGGTTGTGTAATTATGGGCCCTTGTGTTATTTTATTTATTTAATTCTTAAACGAAGCGGCCAAAAAGCGCTCTACGTTGTGTAGGGATGGGCACTTATGTTATTTTATTTATTTAATTTGAAAACGAAGCAGCCAGTAAGCGCTCTGGGTTTTGTGGTAATTGGCGCTTGCGGTGTTTGATTTATTCAAATAATTAACAAAGTGGCTAGTAAGCACCCCGAGTTGTGTGGTGATTGGTGCTTGTGTTATTTTATTTATTAAATTAATTAACAAAGCAGCCAGTAAGCGCCCTGGGCTGTGTACAGATAGGCACTTGTGTTATTTCATTTATTAAATTAATAAACAAAGCGGCCAGTAAAGGCCCCAGGTTGTGTAGTGATGGGCACTCGTATTATTTTATTTAATCAATTAAAAAACAAAGTGGCCAGTAAAGGCTCCAGGTTGTGTGGTGATGGGCGCTTATGTTATTTTATTTATTCAATTAATAAACAAAGCAGCCAGTAAAGGCCCCAGGTTGTGTGGTGATGAGCACATATCTTATTTTATTTGTTTTATTTTATTTATTCCATTAAAAAACAAAGCGGCCAGTGAGCACCTCGGGTTGTGTGGAAATTGGCGCTTGTGTAATTTAAATTATTTATTAATAAACAAAGCTGCCTTTAAGAGCTCTGGGCTTTGTGGTAATTGGCGCTTATGTTATTTTATTTATTCAATTAATAAACAAAGCAGCCAGTAAAGGCCCCAGGTTGTGTGGTAATGGGCTTTTGTCTTATTTTATTAATTCGATTAGAAAACAAAGCGGCCAGTGAGCACCTTGGGTTGTGTGGTAATTAGCGCTTGTGTTATATTATTTATTATATTAATAAACAAAGCGGCCGGTAAGCGCTCTGAGTTTTGTGGTAATTGGCGCTTGTGTCATTTTATTTATTTAACAAATAAACAAAGCGGCCAGTAGGCACTCTGGGTTGTGTGGTGATTGGTGCTTGTGTTATTTTATCTATTCATTTAATAACTTAAGCAGCCAGTAAAGGCTCAAGGTTGTGTGGTGATGGGCCTTTGTCTTATTTTAATTATTTAAATTAAAAACAAAGCTGCCAGTGAGCACCTCGGGTTGTGTGGTGATTGACGCTTATGTTATTTTATTTATAAAATTAATAAACAAAGCTGCCGGTAAGCGTTCTGAGTTTTGTGGTGATTGGCGCTTGTGGTATTTAATTTATTCATTTCATAAACAAAGCGGCCAGTGAGCACCCTGGGTTGTGTGGTGATTGATGCTTGTGTTGTTTTATTTATTGAATTAAGAAACAAAGCGGCCAGTAAACGCTTTAGGGTTTGTGTTGATTAGCGTTTTGGTTACTTTATTTATTCAATTATAACCAAAGTAGCCAGTAAGCCCCCCGGGTTGTGTAATTATGGGCCCTTGTATTATTTTATTTATTTAATTCATAAACAAAGCGGCCAGTAAGCGCTCCACGTTGTGTAGAAATGGGCACTTATGTTATTTTATTTATTTAATTAATAAACAAAGCAGCCAGTAAGCGCTCTGGGTTTTGTGGTGATTGGCGCTCGTGATCTTCTATTCATACGAGTAATGAATAAAGTGGGAAGTAAGCGGTCTGGGTTTTGGGTGATTGGTGCTTGTGGTGTTTAATTTATTTGAATAATGAACAACGTGGCCAGTGAGCATTCCGAGTTGTGTGGTGATTGGTGCTTGTGTTATTTTATTTATCAAATTAATTAACAAAGCAGCCTGTAAGCTTCCCGGGCTGTGTAGAGATGGGCACTTGTGTTATTGCATTTATTAAATTAATAAACAAAGCGGCCAGTAAAGGCCCCAGGTTGTGTAGTGATGGGCACTTGTATCATTTTATTTATTTTATTTTATTTATTCCATTTAAAAACAAAGCGGCCAGTAAGCACCTCGGGTTGTGTGGAAATCGGAGCTTGTGTTATTTAAATTACTTAATTAATAAACAAAGCTGCCTGTAAGAGCTTTGGGCTTTGTGGTAATTGGTGCTTGTGTTATTTTATTTTTTCAATTAATAAAGAAAGCGGCCAGTAGAGGCCCCAGGTTGTGTGGTGATGGGCACATGTTTTATTTTATTTATTTAATTAAAAAACAAAGCGGCCAGTAAAGGCCCCAGGTTGTGTGGTGATGGGCACTTGTCTTATTTTATTTATTTAATTAAAAAACAAAGCAGCCAGTAAAGGCCCCAGGTTGTGTGGTGAAGGTTACATGTCTTATTTTATTTATTTAATTAAATAACAAAGCGGCCAGTAAACGCTTTAGGGTTTGTGGTGATTGGCGTTTGTGTTATTTTATTCATTTAATTATGAAACAGAGCAGCCAGTAAGCGCCCCGGGTTGTGTAATAATAGGCACTTGTGTTATTTTATTATCAAATTTTAAAACAAAGCGGCCAGTTAGCGCTTCAGGTTGTGTAGGAACGGGCACTTGTGTTATTTCATTTATTTAATTAATAAACAAAGTGGCCAGTAAGCGCTCTGGGTTTTGTGGTGATTGACGCTTGTGATCTTCTATTTATTCGACTAATAAACGAAGTGAGTAGTAAGCGCTCTGGGTTACGGGTGATTTGCGCTTGTGGTGTTTAATTTATTCAAATAATGATTAAAGAGGCTAGGAAGCACCCCGAGTTGTGTGGTGATTGGTGCTTGTGTTATTTTATTTATGAAATTAATTAATAAAGCAGCCAGTAAGCGCCTCATGTTTTGTAGAGATGGGCCCTTGTGTTATTTTATTTATTAAATTAATAAACAAAGCGGCCAGTAAGCACTCTGGGTTTTGTGGTGATTGGCGCTTGTGGTATTTAATTTTTATATTTAATAAACAAAGCTGCCTGTAAGCGCTCTCGGCTTTGTGGTATCTGGCACTTGTGTTATTTTATTTATTTAATCGATAAACGTAGGGGCCAGTAAGCGCCCCAGATTTTGTGGTAATGGGCGCTTGTGTTATTCTTGATATTTAATTAATAAACACAGCTGCCTGTAAGAGCTCTGGGCTTTGTGGTAATTGGCACTTGTGTTATTTTATTTATTCAATTATTAAACAAATCAGCCAGTAAGCGCCCCGGGTTGTGTAATAATGGGCACTTGTTTTATTTTATTGATTTAATTCATGAACAAAGCGGCTAGTAAGCGCTCCGGGTTGTGTAGGGATGGGTACTTGTGTTATTTTATTTATTAAATTAATAATTAAAGTGGCAAGTAAGTGCTCTTGGTTCTGATTTTATTGGCGCTTGTGGTATTTTATTTCTTTATATGATAAACAAAGTGGCCAGCGAGCACCCCCGGTTTTGTAGTAATTGACTCTTGTGTTATTTTATTTATTAAATCAATAAACAAAGGTGCCAGTTAGTGTTTTGGGCTTTGTGGTAATTGGCGCTTGTGTTATTTTATTTATTCAATCAATAAACAAAGCGGCCAGTAAAGAACCCAGGTTGTGTAGTGATTGTCACTTGTATTATTTTATTTATTCAATTAAAAAACAAAGCGGTCAGTAAAGGCCCCAGGTTGTGTGGTGATGGGCACTTGTATTATTTTATTTATTCAATTAAAAAACAAAGCGGCCAGTAAAGGCCCCAGGTTGTGTGGTGATGGGCACTTATCTTATTTTATTTATTTTATTTTATTTATTTCATTAAAAAACGAAGTGGCCAGTAAGCTACTCGGGTTGTGTGGAAATTGGCGCTTGTGTAATTGAATTTATTTAATGAATATACAAAGCGGCCAGTAATCACTCTGGGTTTTGTGGTGATCGGCGTTTGTGTTATTTTATTAATCAAACTAATAAACAAAGCTGCCGGTAAGCGATCTGAGTTTTGTGGTGATTGGCGCTTGTGTCATTTTATTTATTTAATTAATAAACAAAGCATTCACTAAGCGCCACAGATTGTGTGGTGATGGGCACTTGTGTAATTTAATTTATTTAATGAATATACAAAGCGGCCAGTCAGCACTCTAGGTTTTGTGGTGATTGGCGTTTGTGGTTTTGTCTTTATTAAAATAATATACAAAATGGCTAGTAAGCGCTCTGAGATTTGTAGTAATTGGCGCTTGTGGTATTCAATTTAATCAATAAGTAAACAAAGCAGCCAGTAAGCGCCCCAGGTTGTGTGGTTATGGGCACTTATCTTATTTTATTTATTTTATTTTATTTATTTCATTAAAAAACGAAGTGGCCAGTAAGCACCTCGGGTTGTGTGGAAATTGGCGCTTGTGTTATTGAATTTATTAAATGAATAAACAAAGCGGCCAGTAAGCACTCTGGGTTTTGTGGTGATTGGCGTTTGTGTTATTTTATTTGTCAAACTAATAAACAAAGCTGCCGGTAAGCGCTTTGAGTTTTGTCGTGATTGGCGCTTGTGTTATTTTATTTATTTAATTAATAAACAAAGCATTCACTAAGCGCCACAGATTGTGTGGTGATGGGCACTTGTGTAATTTAATTTATTTAATGAATAAACAAAGCGGCCAGTAAGCACTCTGGGTTTTGTGGTGATTGGTGTTTGTGTTATTTTATTTATTAAACTAATAAACAAAGCTGCCGGTAAGCGCTCTAAGTTTTGTGGTGATTGGCGCTTGTGTTATTTTATTTACTTAAGTAATTAACTAAGCGGCCAGTAAGCGCTCTGGGTTTTGTGGTAATTGGCGCTTGTGTCATTTTATTTATTTCGTTAATAAACAAAGCTGCCAGTAAGCGCTCTGAGCTTTGTGGTAATTGGCGCTTGTGTTATTTTATTTATTCAATCAATAAACAAAGCAGCCAGTAAATGCCCTAGGTTGTGTGGTGATGGGCACTTGTCTTATTTTATTTTTTAAATTAAAAAACGAAGCGGCTAGTGAGCACCTCGGGTTGTGTGGTGATTGGCGCTTGTGTTATTTTATTTATTATATTAATATACAAAGCGGCCGGTAAGCGCTCTGTGTTTTGTAGTGATTGGCTCTTGTTTTATTTTACTTATTCAATTAACAAACAAAGCAGCCAGTAAGCGCCCTGGATTGTGTGGTGATGGGCACTTGTGTTATTTTATTTATCAAATTAATAAACAAAGCGGCCAGTAAAGAACCCAGGTTGTGTAGTGATTGTCACTTGTATTATTTTATTTATTCAATTAAAAAACAAAGCAGTCAGTAAAGGCCCCAGGTTGTGTGGTGATGGACACTTGTATTATTTTATTTATTTTATTTTATTTATTTCATTAAAAAACAAAGTGGCCTGTAAGCACCTCGGGTTGTGTGGAAATTGGCGCTTGTGTAATTGAATTTATTGAATGAATAAACAAAGCGGCCAGTAAGCACTCTGGGTTTTGTGGTGATTGGCGTTTGTGTTATTTTATTTATCAAACTAATAAACAAAGCTGCCGGTAAGCGCTTTGAGTTTTGTGGTGATTGGCGCTTGTGTCATTTTATTTATTTAATTAATAATCAAAGCATTCACTAAGCGCCACAGATTGTTTGGTGATGGGCACTTGTGTAATTTAATTTATTTAATGAATAAACAAAGCGGCCAGTAAGCACTCTGGGTTTTGTGGTGATTGGCGTTTGTGTTATTTTATTTATTAAACTAATAAACAAAGCTGCCGGTAAGCGCTCTAAGTTTTGTGGTGATTGGCGCTTGTGTCATTTTATGTATTTAATAAATAAACAAAGCATTCACTAAGCAACACAGATTGTGTGGTGATGGGCACTTGTGTAATTTAATTTATTTAATGAATATACAAAGCGGCCAGTCAGCACTCTAGGTTTTGTGGTGATTGGCGTTTGTGGTTTTGTCTTTATTTAAATAATATACAAAATGGCTAGTAAGCGCTCTGAGATTTGTAGTAATTGGCGCTTGTGGTATTGAATTTAATCAATTAGTAAACAAAGCAGCCAGTAAGCGCCCCGGGTTGTGTGGTAATGGGCACTTGTGTTATTTTATTAATTTAATTCACGAACAAAGCGGGCAGTAAGCGCTCCAGGTTGTGTAGGGATGGGCACTTGTGTTATTTTATTTATTTAAGTAATTAACTAAGCGGCCAGTAAGCGCTCTTGGTTTTGTGGTGATTGGCGCTTGTGTCATTTTATTTATTTCGTTAATAAACGAAGCTGCCAGTAAGCGCTCTGGGCTTTGTGGTAATTGGCACTTGTGTTATTTTATTCATTCAATTAATAAACAAAGCAGCCAGTAAGCGCCCTGGATTGTGTGGTGATGGGCACTTGTGTAATTTTATTCATTTAATAAATAAAAAAAGCGGCCAGTAAGCACTCTGGGTTTTGTGGTGATTAGTGCTTGTCTTATTTTATCCAATAAGTTAATAAACAAAGCTGCCAGTAAGCACTCTAAGTTTTGTGGTGATTGGCGCTTGTGTCATTTTATTTATTTAATAAATAAACAAAGCATTCACTAAGCAACACAGATTGTGTGGTGATGGGCACTTGTGTAATTTAATTTATTTAATGAATATACAAAGCGGCCAGTAAGCACTCTGGGTTTTGTGGTAATTAGTGCTTGTGTTATTTTATTCATTAAGTGAATAAACAAAGCTGCCAGTAAGCACTCTAGGTGTTGAGGTAATTGGTGCTTGTGGTATTTTATTTATTCAATTAATAAGCAAAGCGGCCAGCGAGCACCCTGGGTTGTGTAGTAATTGACGCTTGTGTTATTTTATTTATTAAATTAATAAACAAAGCTGCCAGTAAGTGCTCTGGGCTTTGTGGTTATTGGCGCAAGTGTTATTTTATTCATTTAATTAAAAAACGAAGCGGCTAGTGAGCACCTCGGGTTGTGGGTGATTGGCGTTTGTGTTATTTTATTTATTAAATTAATATACAAAGCGGCCAGTAAAGAACCCAGGTTGTGTAGTGATTGTCAATTGTATTATTTTATTTATTCAATTAAAAAACAAAGCGATCAGTAAAGGCCCCAGGTTGTGTGGTGATGGGCACTTGTATTATTTTATTTAATCAATTAAAAAACAAAGCGGCTAGTGAGCACCTCGGGTTGTGTGGTGATTGGCGCTGGTGTTATTTTATTTATTAAATTAATAAACATAGCGGCCGGTAAGCGCTCTAAATTTTGTGGTGATTAAAGCTTGTGTCATTTTATTTATTTAATTAATAAACAAAGCATTCACTAAGCGCCACAGATTGTGTCGTGATGGGCACTTGTGTAATTTAATTTATTTAATGAATAAACAAAGCGGCCAGTAAGCACTCTGGGTTTTGTGGTGATTGGCATTTGTGGTATTTTATTTATTAAAATAATATACAAAAAGGCTAGTAAGTGCTCTGGGTTTTGTGGTGATTGGCGCTTGTGGTATTTAATTTATTCATTTAATAAACATAGCGGCCAGTGAGCACCCTGGGTTGTGTGGTGATTGGTGCTTGTGTTATTTTATTTATTAAATTAATAAACAAAGGTGCCAGTAAGTGCTCTGGGCTTTGTGGTAATTGGCGCTTGCGTTATTTTATTTAGTCAATCAATAAACAAAGCAGACAGTAAATGCCCCAGGTTGTGTGGTGATGGGCACTTGTCTTATTTTATTTTTTTAATTAAAAAACGAAGCGGCTAGTGAGCACCTCGGGTTGTGTGGTGATTGGCGCTTGTGTTATTTTATTTATTAAATTAATATACAAAGCGGACGGTAAGCGCTCTGTGTTTTGTAGTGATTGGCGCTTCTTTCATTTTACTTATTTAATTAATAAACAAAGCAGCCAGTAAGCGCCCTGGATTGTGTGGTGATGGGCACTTGCGTAATTTTATTCATTTAATAAATAAAAAAAGCGGCCAGTAAGCACTCTGGGTTTTGTGGTGATTGGCGTTTGTGGTTTTGTCTTTATTTAAATAATATACAAAATGGCTAGTAAGCGCTCTGAGATTTGTAGTAATTGGCGCTTGTGGTATTGAATTTAATCAATTAGTAAACAAAGCAGCCAGTAAGCGCCCCGGGTTGTGTGGTAATGGGCACTTGTGTTATTTTATTAATTTAATTCACGAACAAAGCGGGCAGTAAGCGCTCCAGGTTGTGTAGGGATGGGCACTTGTGTTATTTTATTTATTTAAGTAATTAACTAAGCGGCCAGTAAGCGCTCTTGGTTTTGTGGTGATTGGCGCTTGTGTCATTTTATTTATTTCGTTAATAAACGAAGCTGCCAGTAAGCGCTCTTGGCTTTGTGGTAATTGGCACTTGTGTTATTCTATTTATTCAATTAATAAACAAAGCAGCCAGTAAGCGCCCTGGATTATGTGGTGATGGGCACTTGCGTAATTTTATTCATTTAATAAATAAAAAAAGCGGCCAGTCAGCACTCTGGGTTTTGTGGTGATTAGTGCTTGTGTTATTTTATTCATTAAGTTAATAAACAAAGCTGCCAGTAAGCACTCTAGGTGTTGAGGTAATTGGTGCTTGTGGTATTTTATTTATTCAATTAATAAGCAAAGCGGCCAGCGAGCACCCTGGGTTGTGTAGTAATTGACGCTTGTGTTATTTTATTTATTAAATTAATAAACAAAGCTGCCAGTAAGTGCTCTGGGCTTTGTGGTTATTGGCGCAAGTGTTATTTTATTCATTTAATTAAAAAACGAAGCGGCTAGTGAGCACCTCGGGTTGTGGGTGATTGTCGTTTGTGTTATTTTATTTATTAAATTAATATACAAAGCGGCCAGTAAAGAACCCAGGTTGTGTAGTGATTGTCACTTGTATTATTTTATTTATTCAATTAAAAAACAAAGCGGTCAGTAAAGGCCCCAGGTTGTGTGGTGATGGGCACTTGTATTATTTTATTTAATCAATTAAAAAACAAAGCGGCTAGTGAGCACCTCGGGTTGTGTGGTGATTGGCGCTTGTGTTATTTTATTTATTAAATTAATAAACATAGCGGCCGGTAAGCGCTCTAAGTTTTGTGGTGATTAAAGCTTGTGTCATTTTATTTATTTCGTTAATAAACGAAGCTGCCAGTAAGCACTCTGGGTTTTGTGGTGATTGGCGTTTGTGGTATTTTATTTATTAAAATAATATACAAAGTGGCTAGTAAGTGCTCTGGGTTTTGTGGTAATTGGCGCTTGTGGTATTTAATTTATTCATTTAATAAACATAGCGGCCAGTGAGCACCCTGGGTTGTGTGGTGATTGGTGCTTGTGTTATTTTATTTATTAAATTAAGAACCAAAGCGGCCAGTAAACGCTTCAGGGTTTGTGTAATAATGGGCACTTGTGTTATTTTATTGATTAAATTCATGAACAAAGCGGCTAGTAAGCGCTCCGGGTTGTGTAGGGATGGGCACTTGCGTAATTTTATTCATTTAATAAATAAAAAAAGCGGCCAGTAAGCACTCTGGGTTTTGTGGTGATTGGCGTTTGTGTTATTTTATTTATTAAATTGATATACAAAGCGGCCAGTAAAGAACCCAGGTTGTGTAGTGATTGTCACTTGTATTATTTTATTTATTTAATTAAAAAACAAAGCGGTCAGTAAAGGCCCCAGGTTGTGTGGTGATGGGCAATTGTATTATTTTATTTAATCAATTAAAAAACAAAGCGGCTAGTGAGCACCTCGGGTTGTGTGGTGATTGGCGCTTGTGTTATTTTATTTATTAAATTAATAAACATAGCGGCCGGTAAGGGCTCTGAGTTTTGTGGTGATTAAAGCTTGTGTCATTTTATTTATTTAATTAATAAACAAAGCAGCCAGTAAGCACCCTGGATTGTGTGGTGATGGGCACTTGCGTAATTTTATTCATTTAATAAATAAAAAAAGCGGCCAGTAAGCACTCTGGGTTTTGTGGTGATTGGCGTTTGTGTTATTTTATTTATCAAACTAATAAACAAAGCTGCCGGTAAGCGCTTTGAGTTTAGTGGTGATTGGCGCTTGTGTCATTTTATTTATTTAATTAATAAACAAAGCATTCACTAAGCGCCACAGATTGTGTGGTGATGGGCACTTGTGTAATTCAATGTATTTAATGAATAAACAAAGCGGCCAGTAAGCACTCTGGGTTTTGTGGTGATTGGCGTTCGTGTTATTTTATTTATTAAACTAATAAACAAAGCTGCCGGTAAGCGCTCTGAGTTTTGTGGTGATTGGCGCTTGTGTCATTTTATTTATTTAATTAATAAACAAAGCATTCACTAAGCGCCACAGATTGTGTAGTGATGGGCACTTGTGTGATTTAATTTATTTAATAAATAAAAAAAGCGGCCAGTAAGCACTCTGGGTTTTGTGGTGATTGGCGTTTGTGGTATTGTCTTTATTTAAATAATATACAAAATGGCTAGTAAGCGCTCTGAGAATTGTAGTAATTGGCGCTTGTGGTATTCAATTTAATCAATTAGTAAACAAAGCAGCCAGTACGCGCCCTGGGTTGTGTGGTAATGGGCACTTGTGTTATTTTATTAATTTAATTCATGAACAAAGCGGGCAGTAAGCGCTCCAGGCTGTGTAGGGATGGGCACTTGTGTTATTTTATTTATTTAAGTAATTAACTAAGCGGCCAGTAAGCGCTCTGGGTTTTGTGGTGATTGGCGCTTGTGTCATTTTATTTATTTCGTTAATAAACAAAGCTGCCAGTAAGCGCTCTGAGCTTTGTGGTAATTGGCGCTTGTGTTATTTTATTTATTCAATCAATAAACAAAGCAGCCAGTAAATGCCCCAGGTTGTGTGGTGATGGGCACTTGTCTTATTTTATTTTTTCAATTAAAAAACGAAGCGGCTAGTGAGCACCTCGGGTTGTGTGGTGATTGGCGCATGTGTTATTTTATTTATTATATTAATATACAAAGCGGCCGGTAAGCGCTCTGTGTTTTGTAGTGATGTGCTCTTGTTACATTTTACTTATTCAATTAATAAACAAAGCAGCCAGTAAGCGCCCTGGATTGTGTGGTGATGGGCACTTGCGTAATTTTATTCATTTATTAAATAAAAAAAGCGGCCAGTAAGCACTCTGGGTTTTGTGGTGATTGGCGTCTGTGGTATTGTCTTTATTTTAATAATATACAGAATAGCTATAGTAAGCGCTCTGAGATTTGTAGTAATTGGCGCTTGTGGTATTCAATTTAATCAATTAGTAAACAAAGCAGCCAGTAAGCGCCCCGGGGTGTGGTAATGGGCACTTGTGTTATTTTGTTAATTTAAATCATGAACAAAGCGGGCAGTAAGCGCTCCAGGTTGTGTAGGGATGGGCACTTCTGTTATTTTATTTATTCAAGTAATTAACTAGGCGGCCAGTAAGCGCTCTGGGTTTTGTGGTGATTGGCGCTTGTAACATTTCATTTATTTCGTTAATAAACAAAGCTGCCAGTAAGTGCTCTGGGCTTTCTGGTAATTGGCGCTTGTGTTATTTTATTTATTCAATTAATAAACAAAGCGGCCAGCGACCCCCTGGGTTGTGTAGTAATTGATGCTAGTGTTATTTTATATTTTAAATTAATAAACAAAGCGGCCAGCGAGCACCCTGGGTTGTGTAGTTTTTGACTCTTGTGTTATTTTATTTATTCAATCAATAAACAAAGCAGCCAGTAAATGCCCCAGGTTGTGTGGTGATGGGCACTTGCCTTATTTTATTTTTTCAATTAAAAAACGAAGCAGCTAGTGAGCACCTCGGGTTGTGTGGTGATTGGCGCTTGTGTTATTTTATTTATTATATTAATATACAAAGCGGCCGGTAAGCGCTCTGTGTTTTGTGGTGATTGGCGCTTGTTTCATTTTATTTATTTAATTAATGAACCAAGCAGCCAGTAAGTGCCCTGGATTGTGTGGTGATGGGCACTTGTGTAATTTTATTCATTTAATAAATAAAAAAAGCGGCCAGTAAGCACTCTGGGTTTTGTGGTGATTGGCGTTTGTGGTATTGTCTTTATTTAAATAATATACAAAATGGCTAGTAAGCGCTCTATGATTTGTAGTAAATGGCGCTTGTGTCATTTTATTTATTTTGATTATAAACGAAGCTGCCAGTAAGCGCTCTGGGCTTTGTGGTAATGGGCACTTGTGTTATTTTATTAATTTAATTCATGAACAACGCGGGCAGTAAGCGCTCCAGGTTGTGTAGGGATGGGCTCTTGTGTTATTTTATTTATTTAAGTAATTAACTAAGCGGCCAGTAAGCGCTCTGGGTTTTGTGGTGATTGGCGCTTGTGTCATTTTATTTATTTCGTTAAAAAACAAAGCTGCCATTAAGCGCTCTGGGCTTTGTGGTAATTGGCACTTGTGTTATTTTATTCATTCAATTAATAAACAAAGCAGCCAGTCAGCACCCTGGATTGTGTGGTGATGGGCACTTGTGTAATTTTATTCATTTAATAAATAAAAAAAGCGGCCAGTAAGTACTCTGGGTTTTGTGGTGATTAGTACTTGTGTTATTTTATTCATTAAATTAATAAACAAAGCAGCCAGTAAGCACTCTAGGTGTTGAGGTAATTGGTGCTTGTGGTATTTTATTTATTCAATTAATAAACAAAGCGGCCAGCGAGCACCCTGGGTTGTGTAGTAATTGACGCTTGTGTTATTTTATTTATTAAATTAATGAACAAAGCTGCCAGTAAGTGCTCTGGGCTTTGTGGTTATTGGCACTAGTGTTATTTTATTCATTCAATTAATAAACAAAGCAGCCAGTAAACGCTCCAGGTTGCGTGGTAATGAGCACTTGTTTTATTTTATTTAATCAATTAAAAAACAAAGCGGCTAGTGAGCACCTCGGGTTGTGTGGTGATTGGCGCTTGTGTTATTTTATTTATTAAATTAATAAACAAAGCTGCCTGTAAGAGCTCTGGGCTTGGTGGTAATTGGCAATTGTGGTTTTTCATTTATTCAATTAATAAACAAAGCAGACAGTAAATACCCCAGGTTGTGTGGTGATGGGCACTTGTCTTATTTTATTTTTTTAATTAAAAAACGAAGCGGCTAGTGAGCACCTCGGGTTGTGTGGTGATTGGCGCTTGTGTTATTTTATTTATTAAATTAATATACAAAGCGGACGGTAAGCGCTCTGTGTTTTGTAGTGATTGGCGCTTCTTTCTTTTTACTTATTTAATTAATAAACGAAGCAGCCAGTAAGCGCCCTGGATTGTGTGGTGATGGGAACTTGCGTAATTTTATTCATTTAATAAATAAAAAAAGCGGCCAGTAAGCACTCTGGGTTTTGTGGTGATTGGCGTTTGTGGTTTTGTCTTTATTTAAATAATATACAAAATGGCTAGTAAGCGCTCTGAGATTTGTAGTAATTGGCGCTTGTGGTATTGAATTTAATCAATTAGTAAACAAAGCAGCCAGTAAGCGCCCCGGGTTGTGTGGTAATGGGCACTTGTGTTATTTTATTAATTTAATTCACGAACAAAGCGGGCCTTAAGCGCTCCAGGTTGTGTAGGGATGGGCACTTGTGTTATTTTATTTATTTAAGTAATTAAATAAGCGGCCAGTAAGCGCTCTTGGTTTTGTGCCGATTGGCGCTTGTGTCATTTTATTTATTTCGTTAATAAACGAAGCTGCCAGTAAGCGCTCTGGGCTTTGTGGTAATTGGCACTTGTGTTATTTTATTTATTCAATTAATAAACAAAGCAGCCAGTAAGCGCCCTGGATTGTGTGGTGATGGGCACTTGTGTAATTTTATTCATTTAATAAATAAAAAAAGCGGCCAGTAAGCACTCTGGGTTTTGTGGTGATTAGTGCTTGTGTTATTTTATTCATTAAGTTAATAAACAAAGCTGCCAGTAAGCACTCTAGGTGTTGAGGTAATTGGTGCTTGTCGTATTTTATTTATTCAATTAATAAGCAAAGCGGCCAGCGAGCACCCTGGGTTGTGTAGTAATTGACGCTTGTGTTATTTTATTTATTAAATTAATAAACAAAGCTGCCAGTAAGTGCTCTGTGCTTTGTGGTTATTGGCGCAAGTGTTATTTTATTCATTTAATTAAAAAACGAAGCGGCTAGGGAGCACCTCGGGTTGTAGGTGATTGTCGTTTGTGTTATTTTATTTATTAAATTAATATACAAAGCGGCCAGTAAAGAACCCAGGTTGTGTAGTGATTGTCACTTGTATTATTTTATTTATTCAATTAAAAAACAAAGCGGTCAGTAAAGGCCCCAGGTTGTGTGGTGATGGGCACTTGTATTATTTTATTTAATCAATTAAAAAACAAAGCGGCTAGTGAGCACCTCGAGTTGTGTGGTGATTGGCGCTTGTGTTATTTTATTTATTAAATTAATAAACATAGCGGCCGGTAAGCGCTCTGAGTTTTGTGGTGATTAAAGCTTGTGTCATTTTATTTATTTCGTTAATAAACGAAGCTGCCAGTAAGCACTCTGGGTTTTGTGGTGATTGGCGTTTGTGGTATTTTATTTATTAAAATAATATACAAAGTGGCTAGTAAGTGCTCTGGGTTTTGTGGTGATTGGCGCTTGTGGTATTTAATTTATTCATTTAATAAACATAGCGGCTAGTGAGCACCCTGGGTTGTGTAGTGATTGTCACTTGTATTATTTTATTTATTCAATTAAAGAACAAAGCGGTCAGTAAAGGCCCCAGGTTGTGTGGTGATGGGCACTTGTATTATTTTATTTAATCAATTAAAAAACAAAGCGGCTAGTGAGCACCTCGGGTTGTGTGGTGATTGGCGCTTGTGTTATTTTATTTATTAAATTAATAAACTTAGCGGCCGGTAAGGGCTCTGAGTTTTGTGGTGATCAAAGCTTGTGTCATTTTATTTATTTAATTAATAAACAAAGCAGCCAGTAAGCGCCCTGGATTGTGTGGTGATGGGCACTTGCGTAATTTTATTCATTTAATAAATAAAAAAAGCGGCCAGTAAGCACTCTGGGTTTTGTGGTGATTGGCGTTTGTGTTTTTTTATTTATCAAACTAATAAACAAAGCTGCCGGTAAGCGCTTTGAGTTTTGTGGTGATTGGCGTTCGTGTTATTTTATTTATTAAACTAATAAACAAAGCTGCCGGTAAGCGCTCTGAGTTTTGTGGTGATTGGCGCTTGTGTCATTTTATTTATTTAATAAATAAACAAAGCATTCACTAAGCGCCACAGATTGTGTGGTGATGGGCACTTGTGTAATTTAATTTATTTAATGAATATACAAAGCGGCCAGTAAGCGCTCTGTGTTTTGTGGTGATTGGCGCTTGTTTCATTTTATTTATTCAATTAATAAACAAAGCAGCCAGTACGCGCCCTGGGTTGTGTGGTAATGGGCACTTGTGTTATTTTATTAATTTAATTCATGAACAAAGCGGGCAGTAAGCGCTCCAGGCTGTGTAGGGATGGGCACTTGTGTTATTTTATTTATTTAAGTAATTTACTAAGCGGCCAGTAAGCGCTCTGGGTTTTGTGGTGATTGGCGCTTGTGTCATTTTATTTATTTCGTTAATAAACAAAGCTGCCAGTAAGCGCTCTGAGCTTTGTGGTAATTGGCACTTGTGTTATTTTATTTATTCAATCAATAAACAAAGCAGCCAGTAAATGCCCCAGGTTGTGTGGTGATGGGCACTTGTCTTATTTTATTTTTTCAATTAAAAAACGAAGCGGCTAGTGAGCACCTCGGGTTGTGTGGTGATTGGCGCTTGTGTTATTTTATTTATTATATTAATATACAAAGCGGCCGGTAAGCGCTCTGTGTTTTGTAGTGATTGGCTCTTGTTACATTTTACTTATTCAATTAATAAACAAAGCAGCCAGTAAGCGCCCTGGATTGTGTGGTGATGGGCACTTGCGTAATTTTATTCATTTAATAAATAAAAAAAGCGGCCAGTAAGCACTCTGGGTTTTGTGGTGATTGGCGTTTGTGGTTTTGTCTTTATTTAAATAATATACAAAATGGCTAGTAAGCGCTCTGAGATTTGTAGTAATTGGCGCTTGTGGTATTGAATTTAATCAATTAGTAAACAAAGCAGCCAGTAAGCGCCCCGGGTTGTGTGGTAATGGGCACTTGTGTTATTTTATTAATTTAATTCACGAACAAAGCGGGCAGTAAGCGCTCCAGGTTGTGTAGGGATGGGCACTTGTGTTATTTTATTTATTTAAGTAATTAACTAAGCGGCCAGTAAGCGCTCTTGGTTTTGTGGTGATTGGCGCTTGTGTCATTTTATTTATTTCGTTAATAAACGAAGCTGCCAGTAAGCGCTCTGGGCTTTGTGGTAATTGGCACTTGTGTTATTTTATTTATTCAATTAATAAACAAAGCAGCCAGGAAGCGCCCTGGATTGTGTGGTGATGGGCACTTGTGTAATTTTATTCATTTAATAAATAAAAAAAGCGGCCAGTAAGCACTCTGGGTTTTGTGGTGATTAGTGCTTGTGTTATTTTATTCATTAAGTTAATAAACAAAGCTGCCAGTAAGCACTCTAGGTGTTAAGGTAATTGGTGCTTGTGGTATTTTATTTATTCAATTAATAAGCAAAGCGGCCAGCGAGCACCCTGGGTAGTGTAGTAATTGACGCTTGTGTTATTTTATTTATTAAATTAATAAACAAAGCTGCCAGTAAGTGCTCTGGGCTTTGTGGTTATTGGCGCAAGTGTTATTTTATTCATTTAATTAAAAAACGAAGCGGCTAGTGAGCACCTCGGGTTGTAGGTGATTGTCGTTTGTGTTATTTTATTTATTAAATTAATATACAAAGCGGCCAGTAAAGAACCCAGGTTGTGTAGTGATTGTCACTTGTATTATTTTATTTATTCAATTAAAAAACAAAGCGGTCAGTAAAGGCCCCAGGTTGTGTGGTGATGGGCACTTGTATTATTTTATTTAATCAATTAAAAAACAAAGCGGCTAGTGACCACCTCGGGTTGTGTGGTGATTGGCGCTTGTGTTATTTTATTTATTAAATTAATAAACATAGCGGCCAGTAAGGGCTCTGAGTTTTGTGGTGATTAAAGCTTGGTTCATTTTATTTATTTAATTAATAAACAAAGCAGCCAGTAAGCGCCCTGGATTGTGTGGTGATGGGCACTTGCGTAATTTTATTCATTTAATAAATGAAAAAAGCGGCCAGTAAGCACTCTGGGTTTTGTGGTGATTGGCGTTTGTGTTATTTTATTTATCAAACTAATAAACAAAGCTGCCGGTAAGCGCTTTGAGTTTTGTGGTGATTGGCGTTCGTGTTATTTTATTTATTAAACTAATAAACAAAGCTGCCGGTAAGCGCTCTGAGTTTTGTGGTGATTGGCGCTTGTGTCATTTTATTTATTTAATAAATAAACAAAGCATTCACTAAGCGCCACAGACTGTGTGGTGATGGGCACTTGTGTAATTTAATTTATTTAATGAATATACAAAGCGGCCGGTAAGCGCTCTGTGTTTTGTGGTGATTGGCGCTTGTTTCATTTTATTTATTCAATTAATAAACAAAGCAGCCAGTACGCGCCCTGGGTTGTGTGGTAATGGGCACTTGTGTTATTTTATTAATTTAATTCATGAACAAAGCGGGCAGTAAGCGCTCCAGGCTGTGTAGGGATGGGCACTTGTGTTATTTTATTTATTTAAGTAATTTACTAAGCGGCCAGTAAGCGCTCTGGGTTTTGTGGTGATTGGCGCTTGTGTCATTTTATTTATTTCGTTAATAAACAAAGCTGCCAGTAAGCGCTCTGAGCTTTGTGGTAATTGGCGCTTGTGTTATTTTTTTTATTCAATCAATAAACAAAGCAGCCAGTAAATGCCCCAGGTTGTGTGGTGATGGGCACTTGTCTTATTTTATTTTTTCAATTAAAAAACGAAGCGGCTAGTGAGCACCTCGGGTTGTGTGGTGATTGGCGCATGTGTTATTTTATTTATTATATTAATATACAAAGCGGCCGGTAAGCGCTCTGTGTTTTGTAGTGATTGGCTCTTGTTACATTTTACTTATTCAATCAATAAACAAAGCAGCCAGTAAGCGCCCTGGATTGTGTGGTAATGGGCACTTGCGTAATTTTATTCATTTAATAAATAAAAAAAGCGGCCAGTAAGCACTCTGGGTTTTGTGGTGATTGGCGTCTGTGGTATTGTCTTTATTTTAATAATATACAGAATAGCTATAGTAAGCGCTCTGAGATTTGTAGTAATTGGCGCTTGTGGTATTCAATTTAATCAATTAGTAAACAAAGCAGCCAGTAAGCGCCCCGGGTTGTGTGGTAATGGGCACTTGTGTTATTTTGTTAATTTAAATCATGAACAAAGCGGGCAGTAAGCGCTCCAGGTTGTGTAGGGATGGGCATTCTGTTATTTTATTTATTTAAGTAATTAACTAAGCGGCCAGTAAGCGCTCTGGGTTTTGTGGTGATTGGCGCTTGTAACATTTTATTTATTTCGTTAATAAACAAAGCTGCCAGTAAGTGCTCTGGGCTTTCTGGTAATTGGCGCTTGTGTTATTTTATTTATTCAATTAATAAACAAAGCGGCCAGTGACCCCCTGGGTTGTGTAGTAATTGATGCTTGTGTTATTTTATTTATTAAATTAATAAACAAAGCGGCCAGCGAGCACCCTGGGTTGTGTAGTAATTGACTCTTGTGTTATTTTATTTATTCAATCAATAAACAAAGCAGCCAGTAAATGCCCCAGGTTGGGTGGTGATGGGCACTTGTCTTATTTTATTTTTTCAATTAAAAAACCAAGCGGCTAGTGAGCACCTCGGGTTGTGTGGTGATTGGCGCTTGTGTTATTTTATTTATTATATTAATATACAAAGCGGCCGGTAAGCGCTCTGTGTTTTGTGGTGATTGCCGCTTGTTTTATTTTATTTATTCAATTAATAAACCAAGCAGCCAGTAAGTGCCCTGGATTGTGTGGTGATGGGCACTTGTGTAATTTTATTCATTTAATAAATAAAAAAAGCGGCCAGTAAGCACTCTGGGTTTTGTGGTGATTGGCGTTTGTGGTATTGTCTTTATTTAAATAATATACAAAATGGCTAGTAAGCGCTCTATGATTTGTAGTAAATGGCGATTGTGTCATTTTATTTATTTCGATTATAAACGAAGCTGCCAGTAAGCGCTCTGGGCTTTGTGGTAATGGGCACTTGTGTTATTTTATTAATTTAATTCATGAACAACGCGGGCAGTAAGCGCTCCAGGTTGTGTAGGGATGGGCACTTGTGTTATTTTATTTATTTAAGTAATTAACTAAGCGGCCAGTAAGCGCTCTGGGTTTTGTGGTGATTGGCGCTTGTGTCATTTTATTTATTTCGTTAAAAAACAAAGCTGCCATTAAGCGCTCTGGGCTTTGTGGTAATTGGCACTTGTGTTATTTTATTCATTCAATTAATAAACAAAGCAGCCAGTCAGCGCCCAGGATTGTGTGGTGATGGGCACTTGTGTAATTTTATTCATTTAATAAATAAAAAAAGCGGCCAGTAAGCACTCTGGGTTTTGTCGTGATTAGTACTTGTGTTATTTTATTCATTAAGTTAATAAACAAAGCTGCCAGTAAGCACTCTAGGTGTTGAGGTAATTGGTGCTTCTGGTATTTTATTTATTCAATTAATAAACAAAGCGGCCAGCGAGCACCCTGGGTTGTGTAGTAATTGACGCTTGTGTTATTTTATTTATTGAATTAATGAACAAAGCTGCCAGTAAGTGCTCTGGGCTTTGTGGTTATTGGCGCTAGTGTTATTTTATTCATTCAATTAATAAACAAAGCAGCCAGTAAACGCTCCAGGTTGCGTGGTAATGAGAACTTGTTTTATTTTATTTAATCAATTAAAAAACAAAGCGGCTAGTGAGCACCTCGGGTTGTGTGGTGATTGGCGCTTGTGTTATTTTATTTATTAAATTAATAAACAAAGCTGCCTGTAAGAGCTCTGGGCTTGGTGGTAATTGGCAATTGTGGTATTTCATTCATTCAATTAATAAACAAAGCAGCCAGTAAAGGCCCCGGGTTGTGTGGTAATGGGCACTTGTGTTATTTTATTAATTTAATTCATGAACAAAGCGGCCAGTGAGCACCCTGGGTTGTGTAGTAATTGACGCTTGTGTTATTTTATTTATCAAATTAATAAACAAAGCTGCCAGTAGGTGCTCTGGGCTTTGTGGTTATTGGCGCTAGTGTTATTTTATTCATTCAATTAATAAACAAAGCAGCCAGTAAGCGCCCTGGATTGTGTAGTGATAGGCACTTGTGTGATTTTATTCATTTAATAAATAAAAAAAGCGGCCAGTAAGCACTCTAAGTTTTGTGGTGATTAGTGCTTGTGTTATTTTATTCATTAAGTTAATAAACAAAGCTGCCAGTAAGCACTCTAAGTGTTGAGGTAATTGGTGCTTGTGGTATTTTATTTATTCAATTAATAAACAAAGCGGCCAGCGAGCACCCTGGGTTGTGTAGTAATTGACGCTTGTGTTATTTTATTTATTAAATTAATAAACAAAGCTGCCAGTAAGTGCTCTGGGCTTTGTTGTTATTGGCGCTAGTGTCATTTTATTTATTTAATTAATAAACAAAGCATTCACTAAGCGCCACAGATTGTGTGGTGATGGGCACTTGTGTAATTTAATTTATTTAATAAATAAACAAAGTGGCCAGTAAGCACTCTGGGTTTTGTGGTGATTGGCGTTCGTGTTATTTTATTTATTAAACTAATAAACAAAGCTGCCGGTAAGCGCTCTGACTTTTGTGGTGATTGGCGCTTGTGTCATTTTATTTATTTAATAAATAAACAAAGCATTCACTAAGCGCCACAGATTGTGTGGTGTTGGGCACTTGTGTAATTTAATTTATTTAATGAATATACAAAGCGGCCGGTAAGCGCTCTGTGTTTTGTGGTGATTGGCGCTTGTTTCATTTTATTTATTTAATTAATAAACAAAGCAGCCAGTAAGTGCCCTGGATTGTGTGGTGATGGGCACTTGTGTAATTTTATTCATTTAATAAATAAAAAAAGCGGCCAGTAAGCACTCTGGGTTTTGTGGTAAATGGCGTTTGTGGTATTGTCTTTATTTAAATAATATACAAAATGGCTAGTAAGCGCTCTGAGAATTGTAGTAATTGGCGCTTGTGGTATTTAATTTAATCAATTAGTAAACAAAGCAGCCAGTACGCACCCTGGGTTGTGTGGTAATGGGCACTTGTGTTATTTTATTAATTTAATTCATGAACAAAGCGGGCAGTAAGCGCTCCAGGCTGTGTAGGGATGGGCACTTGTGTTATTTTATTTATTTAAGTAATGAACTAAGCGGCCAGTAAGCGCTCTGGGTTTTGTGGTGATTGGCGCTTGTGTCATTTTATTTATTTCGTAAATAAACAAAGCTGCCAGTAAGCGCTCTGAGCTATGTGGTAATTGGCGCTTGTGTTATTTTATTTATTCAATCAATAAACAAAGCAGCCAGTAAATGCCCCAGGTTGTGTGGTGATGGGCACTTGTCTTATTTTATTTTTTCAATTAAAAAACGAAGTGGCTAGTGAGCACCTCGGGTTGTGTGGTGATTGGCGCTTGTGTTATTTTATTTATTATATTAATAAACAAAGCAGCCAGTAAGCGCCCTGGATTGTGTGGTGATGGGCACTTGCGTAATTTTATTCATTTAATAAATAAAAAAAGCGGCCAGTAAGCACTCTGGGTTTTGTGGTGATTGGCGTCTGTGGTATTGTCTTTATTTTAATAATATACAGAATAGCTATAGTAAGCGCTCTGAGATTTGTAGTAATTGGCGCTTGTGGTATTCAATTTAATCAATTAGTAAACAAAGCAGCCAGTAAGCGCCCCGGGTTGTGTGGTAATGGGCACTTGTGTTATTTTGTTAATTTAAATCATGAACAAAGCGGGCAGTAAGCGCTCCAGGTTGTGTAGGGATGGGCACTTCTGTTATTTTATTTATTTAAGTAATTAACTAAGCGGCCAGTAAGCGCTCTAGGTTTTGTGGTAATTGGCGCTTGTAACATTTTATTTATTTCGTTAATAAACAAAGCTGCCAGTAAGTGCTCTGGGCTTTCTGGTAATTGGCGCTTGTGTTATTTTATTTATTCAATTAATAAACAAAGCGGCCAGCGACCCCCTGGGTTGTGTCGTAATTGATGCTTGTGTTATTTTATTTATTAAATTAATAAACAAAGCGGCCAGCGAGCATCCTGGGTTGTGTAGTAATTGACTCTTGTGTTATTTTATTTATTCAATCAATAAACAAAGCAGCCAGTAAATGCCCCAGGTTGTGTGGTGATGGGCACTTGTCTTATTTTATTTTTTCAATTAAAAAACGAAGCGGCTAGTGAGCACCTCGGGTTGTGTGGTGATTGGCGCTTGTGTTATTTTATTTATTATATTAATATACAAAGCGGCCGGTAAGCGCTCTGTGTTTTGTGGTGATTGGCGCTTGTTTTATTTTATTTATTCAATTAATAAACCAAGCAGCCAGTAAGTGCCCTGGATTGTGTGGTGATGGGCACTTGTGTAATTTTATTCATTTAATAAATAAAAAAAGCGGCCAGTAAGCACTCTGGGTTTTGTGGTAATTGGCGTTTGTGGTATTGTCTTTATTTAAATAATATACAAAATGGCCAGTAAGCGCTCTATGATTTGTAGTAAATGGCGCTTGTGTCATTTTATTTTTTTCGATTATAAACGAAGCTGCCAGTAAGCGCTCTGGGCTTTGTGGTAATGGGCACTTCTGTTATTTTATTAATTTAATTCATGAACAACGCGGGCAGTAAGCGCTCCAGGTTGTGTAGGGATGGGCACTTGTGTTATTTTATTTATTTAAGTAATTAACTAAGCGGCCAGTAAGCGCGCTGGATTTTGTGGTGATTGGCGCTTGTGTCATTTTATTTATTTCGTTAAAAAACAAAGCTGCCATTAAGCGCTCTGGGCCTTGTGGTAATTGGCACTTGTGTTATTTTATTCATTCAATTAATAAACAAAGCAGCCAGTCAGCGCCCTGGATTGTGTGGTGATGGGCACTTGTGTAATTTTATTCATTTAATAAATAAAAAAAGTGGCCAGTAAGCACTCTGGGTTTTGTGGTGATTAGTACTTGTGTTATTTTATTCATTAAGTTAATAAACAAAGCTGCCAGTAAGCACTCTAGGTGTTGAGGTAATTGGTGCTTGTGGTATTTTATTTATTTAATTAATAAACAAAGCGGCCAGCGAGCACCCTGGGTTGTGTAGTAATTGACGCTTGTGTTATTTTATTTATTAAATTAATGAACAAAGCTGCCAGTAAGTGCTCTGGGCTTTGTGGTTATTTGCGCTAGTGTTATTTTATTCATTCAATTAATAAACAAAGCAGCCAGTAAACGCTCCAGGTTGCGTGGTAATGAGCACTTGTTTTATTTTATTTAATCAATTAAAAAACAAAGCGGCTAGTGAGCACCTCGGGTTGTGTGGTGATTGGCGCTTGTGTTATTTTATTTATTAAATTAATAAACAAAGCTGCCTGTAAGAGCTCTGGGCTTGGTGGTAATTGGCAATTGTGGTATTTCATTTATTCAATTAATAAACAAAGCAGCCAGTAAAGGCCCCGGGTTGTGTGGTAATGGGCCCTTGTGTTATTTTATTAATTTAATTCATGAACAAAGTGGCCAGTGAGCACCCTGGGTTGTGTAGTAATTGACGCTTGTGTTATTTTATTTATTAAATTAATAAACAAAGCTGCCAGTAAGTGCTCTGGGCTTTGTGGTTATTGGCGCTAGTGTTATTTTATTCATTCAATTAATAAACAAAGCAGCCAGTAAGCGCCCTGGATTGTGTAGTGATGGGCACTTGTGTGATTTTATTCATTTAATAAATAAAAAAAGCGGCCAGTAAGCACTCTGGGTTTTGTGGTGATTAGTGCTTGTGTTATTTTATTCATTAAGTTAATAAACAAAGCTGCCAGTAAGCACTCTAGGTGTTGAGGTAATTGGTGCTTGTGGTATTTTATTTATTCAATTAATAAACAAAGTGGCCAGCGAGCACCCTGGGTTGTGTAGTAATTGACGCTTGTGTTATTTTATTTATTAAATTAATAAACAAAGCTGCCAGTAAGTGCTCTGGGCTTTGTGGGTATTGGCGCTAGTGTCATTTTATTTATTTTATTAATAAACAAAGCATTCACTAAGCGCCACAGATTGTGTGGTGATAGGTACTTGTGTGATATAATTTATTTAATGAATATACAAAGCGGCCCGTAAGCGCTCTGTGTTTTGTGGTGATTGGCGCTTGTTTCATTTTATTTATTCAATTAATAAACCAAGCAGCCAGTGAGTGCCCTGGATTGTGTGGTGTTGGGCACTTGTGTAATTTTATTTATTTAATAAATAAAAAAAGCGGCCAGTAAGCACTCTGGGTTTTGTGGTGATTGGCGTTTGTGGTATTGTCTTTATTTAAATAATATACAAAATGGCTAGTAAGCGCTCTAAGATTTGTAGTAAATGGCGCTTGTGTCATTTTATTTATCCTTATTATAAACGAAGCTGCCAGTAAGCGCTCTGGGCTTTGTGGTAATTGGCACTTGTGTTATTTTATTCATTCAATTAATAAACAAAGCAGCCAGTCAGCGCCCTGGATTGTGTGGTGATGGGCACTTGTGTAATTTTATTCATTTAATAAATAAAAAAAGCGGCCAGTAAGCACTCTGGGTGTTGAGGTCATTGGTGCTTGTGGTATTTTATTTATTCAATTAATAAACAAAGCGGCCAGCGAGCACCCTGGGTTGTGTAGTAATTGACGCTTGTGTTATTTTATTTATTAAATTAATGAACAAAGCTGCCAGTAAGTGCTCTGGGCTTTGTGGTTATTGGCGCTAGTGTTATTTTATTCATTCAATTAATAAACAAAGCAGCCAGTAAACGCTCCAGGTTGCGTGGTAATGAGCACTTGTTCTATTTTATTTAATCAATTAAAAAACAAAGCGGCTAGTGAGCACCTCGGGTTGTGTGGTGATTGGCGCTTGTGTTATTTTATTTATTAAATTAATAAACAAAGCTGCCTGTAAGAGCTCTGGGCTTGGTGGTAATTGGCAATTGTGGTATTTCATTTATTCAATTAATAAACAAAGCAGCCAGTAAAGGCCCCGGGTTGTCTGGTAATGGGCACTTGTGTTATTTTATTAATTTAATTCATGAACAAAGCGGCCAGTGAGCACCCTGGGTTGTGTAGTAATTGACGCTTGTGTTATTTTATTTATTAAATTAATAAACAAAGCTGCCATTAAGTGCTCTGGGCTTTGTGGTTATTGGCGCTAGTGTTATTTTATTCATTCAATTAATAAACAAAGCAGCCAGTAAGCGCCCTGGATTGTGTAGTGATGGGCACTTGTGTGATTTTATTCATTTAATAAATAAAAAAAGCGGCCAGTAAGCACTCTGGGTTTTGTGGTAATTAGTGCTTGTGTTATTTTATTCATTAAGTTAATAAACAAAGCTGTCAGTAAGCACTCTAGGTGTTGAGGTAATTGGTGCTTGTGGTATTTTATTTATTCAATTAATAAACAAAGCGGCCAGCGAGCACCGTGGGTTGTGTAGTAATTGACGCTTGTGTTATTTTATTTATTAAATTAATAAACAAAGCTGCCAGTAAGTGCTCTGGGCTTTGTGGTTATTGGCGCTAGTGTTATTTTATTCATTCAATTAATAAACAAAGCGGCTAGTGAGCACCTCGGGTTGTGTGGTGATTGGCGCTTTTGTTATTTTATTAATTAAATTAATAAACATAGCGGCCAGTAAGCACTCTGGGTTTTGTAATGATTGGCGTTTGTGGTATTTTATTTATTAAAATAATATACAAAGTGGCTAGTAAGTGCTCTGGGTTTTGTGGTGATTGGCGCTTGTGGTATTTAATTTATTCATTTAATAAACGGAGCGGCCAGTGAGCACACAGGGTTGTGTGGTAATTGGTGCTTGTGTTATTTTATTTATTAAATTAATATACAAAGCGGCCGGTAAGCGCTCTGTGTTTTGTGGTTATTGGCGCTAGTGTTATTTTATTCATTCAATTAATAAACAAAGCAGCCAGTAAACGCTCCAGGTTGCGTGATAATGGGCACTTGTTTTATTTTATTAAATCAATGAAAAAACAAAGCGGCTAGTGAGCACCTCGGGTTGTGTGGTAATTGGCAATTGTGTTATTTTATTTATCAAATTAATTAACAAAGCAGCCAGTAAGCGCCCCGGGCTGTGTAGAGATGGGCACTTGTGTTATTTTATTTATCAAATTAATAAACAAAGCGGCCAGTAAAGAACCCAGGTTGTGTAGTGATTGTCACTTGTATTATTTTATTTATTCAATTAAAAAACAAAGCGGTCAGTAGAGGCCCCAGGTTGTGTGGTGATGTGCACTTGTATTATTTTATGTATTCAATTAAAAAACAAAGCGGCCAGTAAAGGCCCCAGGTTGTGTGGTGATGGGCACTTATCTTATTTTATTTATTTTATTTTATTTATTTCATTAAAAAACGAAGTGGCCAGTAAGCACCTCGGGTTGTGTGGTAATGGGCACTTGTGTTATTTTATTAATTTAATTCATGAACAAAGCGGGCAGTAAGCGCTTCAGGTTGTGTAGGGATGGGCACTTGTGTAATTGAATTTATTTAATAAATAAACAAAGCGGCCAGTAAGCACTCTGGGTTTTGTGGTGATTGGCGTTTGTGTTATTTTATTTATCAAACTAATAAACAAAGCTGCCGGTAAGCGCTTTGAGTTTTGTGGTGATTGGCGCTTGTGTCATTTTATTTATTTAATTAATAAACAAAGCATTCACTAAGCGCCACAGATTGTGTGGTGATGGGCACTTGTGTAATTTTAATTATTTAATGAATAAACAAAGCGGCCAGTAAGCACTCTGGGTTTTGTGGTGATTGGCGTTTGTGGTATTTTATTTATTAAAATAATATACAAAGTGGCTAGTAAGCGCTCTGGGCTTTGTGGTTACTGGCGCTAGTGTTATTTTATTCATTCAATTAAAAAACGAAGCGGCTAGTGAGCACCTCGCGTTGTGTGGTGATTGGCGCTTGTATTATTTTATTTATTCAATTAATAAACAAAGCGGCCAGCGAGCACCCTGGGTTGTGTAGTAATTGACGCTTGTGTTATTTTATTTATCAAATTAATAAACAAAGCTGCCAGTAAGTGCTCTGGGCTTTGTGGTTACTGGCGCTAGTGTTATTTTATTCATTCAATTAAAAAACGAAGCGGCTAGTGAGCACCTCGGGTTGTGTGGTGATTGGCGCTTGTATTATTTTATTTAATCAATTAAAAAACAAAGCGGCTAGTGAGCTCCTCGGGTTGTGTGGTGATTGGCGCTTGTGTTATTTTATTTATTAAATTAATAAACATAGCGGCCAGTAAAGAACCCAGGTTGTGTAGTGATTGTCACTTGTATCATTTTATTTATTCAATTAAAAAACAAAGCGGTCAGTAAAGGCCCCAGGTTGTGTGGTGATGGGCACTTGTATTATTTTATTTAATCAATTAAAAAACAAAGTGGCTAGTGAGCTCCTCGGGTTGTGTAGTGATTGGCGCTTGTGTTATTTTATTTATTAAATTAATAAACATAGCGGCCGGTAAGCGCTCTGAGTTTTGTGGTGATTAAAGCTTGTGTCATTTTATTTATTTAATTAATAAACAAAGCATTTACTAAGCGCCACAGATTGTGTCGTGATGGGCACTTGTGTAATTTAATTTATTTAATGAATAAACAAAGCGGCCAGTAAGCACTCTGGGTTTTGTGGTGATTGGCGTTTGTGGTATTTTATTTATTAAAATAATATACAGAGTGGCTAGTAAGTACTCTGGGTTTTGTGGTGATTGGCGCTTGTGGTATTTAATTTATTTATCTAATAAACAGAGCGGCCAGTGAGCACCCTGGGTTGTGTGGTGATTGGTGCTTGTGTTATTTTATTTATTAAATTAAGAACCAAAGCGGCCAGTAAACGCTTCAGGTTGTGTAATGATGGGCACTTGTCTCATTTTATTTTTTCAATTAAAAAACGAAGCGGCTAGTGAGCACCTCGGGTTGTGTGGTGATTGGCGCTTGTGTTATTTTATTTATTAAATTAATATACAAAGCGGCCGGTAAGCGCTCTGTGTTTTGTGGTGGTTGGCGCTTGTTTCATTTTACTTATTTAATCAATAAACAAAGCAGCCAGTAAATGCCCCAGGTTGTGTGGTGATGGGCACTTGTCTTATTTTATTAATTTAATTCATGAACAAAGCGGGCAGTAAGAGCTCCAGGTTGTGTAGGGACAAGCACTTGTGTAATTGAATTTATTCAATGAATAAACAAAGCCGCCAGTAAGCACTCTGGGTTTTGTGGTGATTGGCGTTTGTGTTATTTTATTTATCAAACTAATAAACAAAGCTGCCGGTAAGCGCTTTGAGTTTTGTGGTGATTGGCGCTTGTGTCATTTTATTTATTTAATTAATAAACAAAGCATTCACTAAGCGCCACAGATTGAGTGGTGATGGGCACTTGTGTAATTTAATTTATTTAATGAATAAACAAAGCGGCCAGTAAGCACTCTGGGTTTTGTGGTGATTGGCGTTTGTGGTATTTAATTTATTAAAATAATATACAAAGTGGCTAGTAAGCGCTCTGAGATTTGTAGTAATTGGCGCTTGTGGTATTCAATTTAATCAATTCGTAAACAAAGCAGCCAGTAAGCGCCCCGGGTTGTGAGGTAATGGGCACTTGTGTTATTTTATTAATTTAATTCATGAACAAAGCGGGCAGTAAGCGCTCCAGGTTGTGTAGGGATGGGCATTGTGTTATTTTATTTATTTAAGTAATGAACTAAGCGGCCAGTAAGCGCTCTTGGTTTTGTGGTGATTGGCGCTTGTGTCATTTTATTTATTTCGTTAATAAACGAAGCTGCCAGTAAGCACTCTGGGTTTTGTGGTGATTAGTGCTTGTGTTATTTTATTCATTAAGTTGATAAACAAAGCTGCCAGTAAGCACTCTAGGTGTTGAGGTAATTGGTGCTTGTGGTATTTTATTTATTCATTTAATAAACAAAGCGGCCAGCGAGCACCCTGGGTTGTGTAGTAATTGACGCTTGTGTTATTTTATTTATCAAATTAATAAACAAAGCTTCCAGTAAGTGCTCTGGGCTTTGTGGTTACTGGCGCTAGTGTTATTTTATTCATTCAATTAAAAAACGAAGCGGCTAGTGAGCACCTCGGGTTGTGTGGTGATTGGCGCTTGTATTATTTTATTTAATCAATTAAAAAACAAAGCGGCTAGTGAGCTCCTCAGGTTGTGTGGTGATTGGCGCTTGTGTTATTTTATTTATTAAATTAATAAACATAGCGGCCAGTAAAGAACCCAGGTTGTGTAGTGATCGTCACTTGTATTATTTTATTTATTCAATTATAAAACAAAGCGGTCAGTATAGGCCCCAGGTTGTGTGGTGATGGGCACTTGTATTATTTTATTTAATCAATTAAAAAACAAAGCGGCTAGTGAGCTCCTCGGGTTGTGTGGTGATTGGCGCTTGTGTTATTTTATTTTTTAAATTAATAAACATAGCGGCCGGTAAGCGCTCTGGGTTTTGTGGTGATTGGCGCTTGTGGTATTTAATTTATTTATTTAATAAACGGAGCGGCCAGTGAGCACCCTGGGTTGTGTGGTGATTGTAGCTTGTGTTATTTTATTTATTAAATTGAGAACCAAAGCGGCCAGTAAACGCTTCAGGTTGTGTGGTGATGGGCACTTGTCTTATTTTATTTTTCAATTAAAAAACGAAGCGGCTAGTGAGCACCTCGGGTTGTGTGGTGATTGGCGCTTGTGTTATTTTATTTATTAAATTAATAAACATAGCGGCCAGTAAAGAACCCAGGTTGTGTAGTGATCGTCACTTGTATTATTTTATTTATTCAATTAAAAAACAAAGCGGTCAGTATAGGCCCCAGGTTGTGTGGTGATGGGCACTTGTATTATTTTATTTAATCAATTAAAAAACAAAGCGGCTAGTGAGCTCCTCGGGTTGTGTGGTGATTGGCGTTTGTGGTATTTTATTTATTAAAATAATATACAAAGTGGCTAGTAAGTGCTCTGGGTTTTGTGGTGATTGGCGCTTGTGGTATTTAATTTATTTATTTAATAAACGGAGCGGCCAGTGAGCACCCTGGGTTGTGTGGTGATTGGTGCTTGTGTTATTTTATTTATTAAATTAAGAACTAAAGCGGCCAGTAAACGCTTCAGGTTGTGTGGTGATGGGCACTTGTCTTATTTTATTTTTCAATTAAAAAACGAAGCGGCTAGTGAGCACCTCGGGTTGTGTGGTGATTGGCGCTTGTGTTATTTTATTTATTAAATTAATATACAAAGCGGCCGGTAAGCGCTCTGTGTTTTGTGGTGATTGGCGCTTGTTTCATTTTACTTATTCAATCAATAAACAAAGCAGCCAGTAAATGCCCCAGGTTGTGTGGTGATGGGCACTTGTCTTATTTTATTTTTCCAATTAAAAAACGAAGCGGCTAGTGAGCACCTCGGGTTGTGGGGTGATTGGCGCTTGTGTTATTTTATTTATTGAATTAATAATTAAAGTGGCAAGTAAGTGCTCTTGGTTCTGATGTTATTGGCCCTTGTGGTATTTTATTTATTTATATAATAAACAAAGTGGCCAGCGAGCACCCCGGGTTTTGTAGTAATTGACTCTTGTGTTATTTTATTTATTAAATTAATAAACAAAGGTGCTAGTAAGTGCTCTGGGCTTTGTGGTAATTGGCGCTTGTGTTATTTTATTTATTCAATCAATAAACAAAGCAGCCAGTAAATGCCCCAGGTTGTGTGGTGATGTGCACTTGTCTTATTTTATTTTTTCAATTAAAAAACGAAGCGGCTAGTGAGCACCTCGGGTTGTGTGGTGATTGGCGCTTGTGTTATTTTATTTATTAAATTAATATACAAAGCGGCCGGTAAGCGCTCTGAGATTTGTGGTGATTAAAGCTTGTGTCATTTTATTTATTCATTTAATAAACAAAGCGGCCAGCGAGCACCCTGGGTTGTGTAGTAATTGACGCTTGTGTTATTTTATTTATCAAATTAATAAACAAAGCTTCCAGTAAGTGCTCTGGGCTTTGTGGTTACTGGCGCTAGTGTTATTTTATTCATTCAATTAAAAAACGAAGCGGCTAGTGAGCACCTCGGGTTGTGTGGTGATTGGCGCTTGTATTATTTTATTTAATCAATTAAAAAACAAAGCGGCTAGTGAGCTCCTCAGGTTGTGTGGTGATTGGCGCTTGTGTTATTTTATTTATTAAATTAATAAACATAGCGGCCAGTAAAGAACCCAGGTTGTGTAGTGATCGTCACTTGTATTATTTTATTTATTCAATTAAAAAACAAAGCGGTCAGTATAGGCCCCAGGTTGTGTGGTGATGGGCACTTGTATTATTTTATTTAATCAATTAAAAAACAAAGCGGCTAGTGAGCTCCTCGGGTTGTGTGGTGATTGGCGCTTGTGTTATTTTATTTATTAAATTAATAAACATAGCGGCCGGTAAGCGCTCTGAGTTTTGTGGTGATTGGCGTTTGTGTTATTTTATTTATTAAAATAATATACAAAGTGGCTAGTAAGTGCTCTGGGTTTTGTGGTGATTGGCGCTTGTGGTATTTAATTTATTTATTTAATAAACGGAGCGGCCAGTGAGCACCCTGGGTTGTGTGGTGATTGGTGCTTGTGTTATTTTATTTATTAAATTAAGAACCAAAGCGGCCAGTAAACGCTTCAGGTTGTGTGGTGATGGGCACTTGTCTTATTTTATTTTTCAATTAAAAAACGAAGCGGCTAGTGAGCACCTCGGGTTGTGTGGTGATTGGCGCTTGTGTTATTTTATTTATTAAATTAATATACAAAGCGGCCAGTAAGCGCTCTGTGTTTTGTGGTGATTGGCGCTTGTTTCATTTTACTTATTCAATCAATAAACAAAGCAGCCAGTAAATGCCCCAGGTTGTGTGGTGATAGGCACTTGTCTTATTTTATTTTTTCAATTAAAAAACGAAGCGGCTAGTGAGCACCTCGGGTTGTGTGGTGATTGGCGCTTGTGTTATTTTATTTATTGAATTAATAATTAAAGTGGCAAGTAAGTGCTCTTGGTTCTGATGTTATTGGCCCTTGTGGTATTTTATTTATTTATATAATAAACAAAGTGGCCAGCGAGCACCCCGGGTTTTATAGTAATTGACTCTTGTGTTATTTTATTTATTAAATTAATAAACAAAGGTGCTAGTAAGTGCTCTGGGCTTTGTGGTAATTGGCGCTTGTGTTATTTTATTTATTTAATCAATAAACAAAGCAGCCAGTAAATGCCCCAGGTTGTGTGGTGATGTGCACTTGTCTTATTTTATTTTTTCAATTAAAAAACGAAGCGGCTAGTGAGCACCTCGGGTTGTGTGGTGATTAGCGCTTGTGTTATTTTATTTATTAAATTAATAAACATAGCGGCCAGTAAAGAACCCAGGTTGTGTAGTGATTGTCACTTGTATTATTTTATTTATTCAATTAAAAAACAAAGCGGTCAGTAAAGGCCCCAGGTTGTGTGGTGATGGGCACTTGTATTATTTTATTTAATCAATTAAAAAACAAAGTGGCTAGTGAGCTCCTCGGGTTGTGTAGTGATTGGCGCTTGTGTTATTCTATTTATTAAATTAATAAACATAGCGGCCGGTAAGCGCTCTGAGTTTTGTGGTGATTAAAGCTTGTGTCATTTTATTTATTTAATTAATAAACAAAGCATTTACGAAGCGCCACAGATTGTGTCGTGATGGGCACTTGTGTAATTTAATTTATTTAATGAATAAACAAAGCGGCCAGTAAGCACTCTGGGTTTTGTGGTGATTGGCGTTTGTGGTATTTTATTTATTAAAATAATATACAAAGTGGCTAGTAAGTACTCTGGGTTTTGTGGTGATTGGCGCTTGTGGTATTTAATTTATTTATTTAATAAACAGAGCGGCCAGTGAGCACCCTGGGTTGTGTGGTGATTGGTGCTTGTGTTATTTTATTTATTAAATTAAGAACCAAAGCGGCCAGTAAACGCTTCAGGTTGTGTAATGATGGGCACTTGTCTCATTTTATTTTTTCAATTAAAAAACGAAGCGGCTAGTGAGCACCTCGGGTTGTGTGGTGATTGGCGCTTGTGTTATTTTATTTATCAAATTAATATACAAAGCGGCCGGTAAGCGCTCTGTGTTTTGTGGTGGTTGGCGCTTGTTTCATTTTACTTATTTAATCAATAAACAAAGCAGCCAGTAAATGCCCCAGGTTGTGTGGTGATGGGCACTTGTCTTATTTTATTAATTTAATTCATGAACAAAGCGGGCAGTAAGAGCTCCAGGTTGTGTAGGGACAAGCACTTGTGTAATTGAATTTATTCAATGAATAAACAAAGCCGCCAGTAAGCACTCTGGGTTTTGTGGTGATTGGCGTTTGTGTTATTTTATTTATCAAACTAATAAACAAAGCTGCCGGTAAGCGCTTTGAGTTTTGTGGTGATTGGCGCTTGTGTCATTTTATTTATTTAATTAATAAACAAAGCATTCACTAAGCGCCACAGATTGAGTGGTGATGAGCACTTGTGTAATTTAATTTATTTAATGAATAAACAAAGCGGCCAGTTAGCACTCTGGGTTTTGTGGTGATTGGCGTTTGTGGTATTTAATTTATTAAAATAATATACAAAGTGGCTAGTAAGCGCTCTGAGATTTGTAGTAATTGGCGCTTGTGGTATTCAATTTAATCAATTCGCAAACAAAGCAGCCAGTAAGCGCCCCGGGTTGTGAGGTAATGGGCACTTGTGTTATTTTATTAATTTAATTCATGAACAAAGCGGGCAGTAAGCGCTCCAGGTTGTGTAGGGATGGGCATTGTGTTATTTTATTTATTTAAGTAATGAACTAAGCGGCCAGTAAGCGCTCTTGGTTTTGTGGTGATTGGCGCTTGTGTCATTTTATTTATTTCGTTAATAAACGAAGCTGCCAGTAAGCACTCTGGGTTTTGTGGTGATTAGTGCTTGTGTTATTTTATTCATTAAGTTGATAAACAAAGCTGCCAGTAAGCACTCTAGGTGTTGAGGTAATTGGTGCTTGTGGTATTTTATTTATTCATTTAATAAACAAAGCGGCCAGCGAGCACCCTGGGTTGTGTAGTAATTGACGCTTGTGTTATTTTATTTATCAAATTAATAAACAAAGCTTCTAGTAAGTGCTCTGGGCTTTGTGGTTACTGGCGCTAGTGTTATTTTATTCATTCAATTAAAAAACGAAGCGGCTAGTGAGCATCTCGGGTTGTGTGGTGATTGGCGCTTGTATTATTTTATTTAATCAATTAAAAAACAAAGCGGCTAGTGAGCTCCTCAGGTTGTGTGGTGATTGGCGCTTGTTTTATTTTATTTATTAAATTAATAAACATAGCGGCCAGTAAAGAACCCAGGTTGTGTAGTGATCGTCACTTGTATTATTTTATTTATTCAATTAAAAAACAAAGCGGTCAGTATAGGCCCCAGGTTGTGTGGTGATGGGCACTTGTATTATTTTATTTAATCAATTAAAAAACAAAGCGGCTAGTGAGCTCCTCGGGTTGTGTGGTGATTGGCGCTTGTGTTATTTTATTTATTAAATTAATAAACATAGCGGCCGGTAAGCGCTCTGAGTTTTGTGGTGATTGGCGTTTGTGGTATTTTATTTATTAAAATAATATACAAAGTGGCTAGTAAGTGCTCTGGGTTTTGTGGTTATTGGCGCTTGTGGTATTTAATTTATTTATTTAATAAACGGAGCGGCCAGTGAGCACCCTGGGTTGTGTGGTGATTGGTGCTTGTGTTATTTTATTTATTAAATTAAGAACCAAAGCGGCCAGTAAACGCTTCAGGTTGTGTGGTGATGGGCACTTGTCTTATTTTATTTTTCAATTAAAAAACGAAGCGGCTAGTGAGCACCTCGGGTTGTGTGGTGATTGGCGCTTGTGTTATTTTATTTATTAAATTAATATACAAAGCGGCCGGTAAGCGCTCTGTGTTTTGTGGTGATTGGCGCTTGTTTCATTTTACTTATTCAATCAATAAACAAAGCAGCCAGTAAATGCCCCAGGTTGTGTGGTGATGGGCACTTGTCTTATTTTATTTTTTCAATTAAAAAACGAAGCGGCTAGTGAGCACCTCGGGTTGTGTGGTGATTGGCGCTTGTGTTATTTTATTTATTGAATTAATAATTAAAGTGGCAAGTAAGTGCTCTTGGTTCTGATGTTATTGGCCCTTGTGGTATTTTATTTATTTATATAATAAACAAAGTGGCCAGCGAGCACCCCGGGTTTTGTAGTAATTGACTCTTGTGTTATTTTATTTATTAAATTAATAAACAAAGGTGCTAGTAAGTGCTCTGGGCTTTGTGGTAATTGGCGCTTGTGTTATTTTATTTATTCAATCAATAAACAAAGCAGCCAGTAAATGCCCCAGGTTGTGTGGTGATGTGCACTTGTCTTATTTTATTTTTTCAATTAAAAAACGAAGCGGCTAGTGAGCAACTTGGGTTATGTGGTGATTGGCGCTTGTGTTATTTTATTTATTAAATTAATATACAAAGCGGCCGGTAAGCGCTCTGAGATTTGTAGTAATTGGCGCTTGTGGTATTCAATTTAATCAATTAGTAAACAAAGCAGCCAGTAAGCGCCCCGGGTTGTGTGGTAATGGGCACTTGTGTTATTTTGTTAATTTAATTCATGAACAAAGCAGCCAGTAAGCGCTCCAGGTTGTGTAGGGATGGGCACTTCTGTTATTTTATTTATTTAAGTAATTAACTAAGCGGCCAGTAAGCGCTCTGGGTTTTGTGGTGATTGGCGCTTGTAACATTTTATTTATTTCGTTAATAAACAAAGCTGCCAGTAAGCGCTCTGGGCTTTCTGGTAATTGGCGCTTGTGTTATTTTATTGATTCAATTAATAAACAAAGCAGCCAGTAAGCGCCCTGGATTGTGTGGTGATGGGCACTTGTGTAATTTTATTCATTTAATAAATAAAAAAAGCGGCCAGTAAGCACTTTAGATATTGTGGTGATTAGTGCTTGTGTTATTTTATTCATTAAGTTAATAAACAAAGCTGCCAGTAAGCACTCTAGGTTTGGAGGTAATTGGTGCTTGTGATATTTTATTTATTTAATTAATAAACAAAGTGGCCAGCGAGCACCCTGGGTTGAGTAGTAATTGACGCTTGTGTTATTTTATTTATTAAATTAATAAACAAAGCGGCCAGCGAGCACCCTGGGTTGTGTAGTAATTGACTCTTGTGTTATTTTATTTATTAAATTAATAAACATAGCGGCCGGTAAGCGCTCTAAATTTTGTGGTGATTGGCGTTTGGGGTGTTCAATTTATTCAAATAATGAACAAAGCGGCCAGTGAGCTACCTGAGTTGTGTGGTGATTTGTGCTTGTGTTATTTTATTTATCGAATTAATTAACAAAGCAGCCAGTAAGCACCCCGGGCTGTGTAGAGATTGGTACTTGTGTTATTTTATTTATTAAATTAATAAACAAAGCGGCCAGTAAAGAACCCAGGTTGTGTAGTGATTGTCACTTGTATTATTTTAATTATTCAATTAAAAAACAAAGCGGTCAGTAAAGGCCCCAGGTTGTGTGGTGATTGACGCTTGTGTTATTTTATTTTTTAAATTAATGAACACAGCGGCCGGGAAGCGCTCTGAGTTTTGTGGTGATTGGCGAGTGTGGCATTTAATTTATTCAATTAATAAACAAAGCGGACAGTGAGCACCCTGGGTTGTGTGGTGATTGGTGCTTGTGTCATTTTATTTATTTAATTAATAAACAAAGCAGCCAGTAAGCGCCCCAGATTGTGTTGTGATGGGCACTTGTGATATTGAATTCATTTAATTAATAAATAAAGCGGCCAGTAATCACTCTGGGTTTTGTGGTGATTGGCGAGTGTGGCATTTAATTTATTCAATTAATAAACAAAGCGGACAGTGAGCACCCTGGGTTGTGTGGTGATTGGTGCTTGTGTTATTTTATTTATTAAATTAAGAAACAAAGCGGCCAGTAAACGCTTTAGGGTTTGTGGTGATTGGCGTTTGTGTTATTTTATTTATTCAATTATTAAACAAAGCAGTAAGTAAGCGCCCTGGGTTGTGTAATAATGGGCACTTGTGTTATTTTATTCATCCAATTCATGAACAATGCGGCCAGTAACTCTTCCGGGTTGTGTAGGTAAAGCCACTTGTGTTATTCTATTTATTAAACTAATAAACAAAGCTTCCGGTAAGCGGTTTGGGTTTTGTGGTGATTGGCGCTTGTGTCATTTTATTTATTTAATAAATAAACAAAGCATTCACTAAGCGCCACAGATTGTGTGGTGATGGGCACTTGTGTAATTTAATTTATTTAATGAATAAACAAAGCGGCCTGTAAGCACTCTGGGTTTTGTGGTGATTGGCGTTTGTGGTATTGTCTTTATTTAAATAATATACAAAATGGCTAGTAAGTGCTCTGAGATTTGTAGTAATTGGCTCTTGTGAAATTTAATTTAATCAATTAGTAAACAAAGCAGCCAGTAAGCGCCCCGGGTTGTGTGGTAATGGGCACTTGTGTTATTTTATTTATTTAAGTAATTAACTAAGCGGCCAGTAAGCGCTCTGGGTTATGTGGTGATTGGCGCTTGTGTCATTTTATTTATTCCGTTAATAAACAAAGCTGCCAGTAAGCGCTGTGGGCTTTGTGGTAATTGGCACTTGTGTTATTTTATTCATTTAATAAATAAAAAAAGCGGCCAGTAAGCACTCTGGGTTTTGTGGTGATTAGTGCTTGTGTTATTTTATTCATTAAGTTAATAAACAAAGCTGCCAGTAAGCACTCTAGGTGTTGAGGTAATTGGTGCTTGTGGTATTTTATTTATTCAATTAATAAACAAAGCAGCCAGTAAACGCTCCAGGTTGCGTGGTAATGGGCGCTTGTTTTATTTTATTTAATCAATTAAAAAACAAAGCGGCTAGTGAGCACCTCGGGTTGTGTGGTGATTGGCGCTTGTGTTATTTTATTTTTTAAATTAATGAACACAGCGGCCGGGAAGCGCTCTGAGTTTTGTGGTGATTGGCGAGTGTGGCATTTAATTTATTCAATTAATAAACAAAGCGGACAGTGAGCACCCCGGGTTGTGAAGTGATTGGTGCTTGTGTCATTTTATTTATTTAATTAATAAACAAAGCAGCCAGTAAGCGCCCCAGATTGTGTTGTGATGGGCACTTGTGATATTGAATTCATTTAATTAATAAATAAAGCGGCCAGTAATCACTCTGGGTTTTGAGGTGATTGTCGACTGTGGCATTTAATTTATTCAATTAATAAACAAAGCGGACAGTGAGCACCCTGGGTCGTGTGGTGATTGGCGCTTGTGTTATTTTATTTATTAAATTAATAAACATAGGTGCCGGTAAGCGCCTTAAGTTTTGTGGTGATTGGCGCTTGTTTTATTTTAATTATTTAATTAATAAACAAAGCTGCCTGTAAGAGCTCTGGGCTTTGTGGTAATTGGCGCTTGTGTAATATTATTTATTCAATTAATAAACAAAGCAGCCAGTAAAGGCCCCAGGTTGTGTGGTGATGGGCACTTGTCTTATTTTATTAATTCAATTAAAAAACAAAGTGGCCAGTGAGCACCTTGGGTTGTGTGTTGATTGGTGCTTGTTTTATTTTATTTATTAAATAAATGAACAAACCGGCCGGTAAGCGCTCTGAGTTTTGTGGTGATTGGCGCTTGTGGTATTTAATTTATTTAATTAATAAACAAAGCGGCCAGTGAGCACCCTAGGTTATGTGGTGATTGGTGCTTGTGTTATATTATTTATTAAATAAAGAAACGAAGCGGCGAGTAAACGCTTTAGGGTTTGTGGTGATTGGCGTTTGTTTTATTTTATTTATTCGATTATTAAACAAAGCAGCCAGTAAGCGCCCTGGGTTGTGTAATAATGGGCACTTGTGTCAATTTATCTATTTAATTCATGAACATAGCGGCCAGTGAGCGCTCTGGGTTGTATGGGGATTGGCACTTGTGTTATTTTATTGATTTGATTAATAAACAAAGCAGCCAGTAAGCGCTTTGGGTTTTGTGAAGATTGGCGCTTGTGGTTTTCTATTTATTCAGTTAATAAACAAAGCAGCTAGTAAGCACCCCGGATTGTGTCGTGATGCGCACTTGTGTTATTGTAATTGTTTAATTAATAAACGAAGCGTCTAGTCAGCACTCTGGGTTTTGTGAAGATTGGCGATTGTGGTATTCAATTTATCTAATTAATAAACAAAGCGGCCAGTGAGCATTTTGAGTTGTGTGGTAATTAGTGCTTGTGTTATTTTATTTATTAATTTATTTAACAAAGTGGCCAGTAAACGTTTTAGGGTTTGTGATGATTGGCAATTGTGTTATTTTATTTATTTAATTATTAAACGAAGCTGCCAGTAAGTGCCTTGTGTTGTGTAATGTTGGGCACTTGTGTAATTTTATTTATTTAATTAATAAACAAAGCGGCCAGTGAGCGCCCCGGGTTGTGTGAGGATTAGCAATCGTGGTATTTTATTTATTCAATTAATAAACAGAGTAGCCAGTAAGCGCTTGGGTTGTATGGGGATTAGCGCTTGTGTCATTTTATTGATTTGATTAATAAACAAAGCAGCCAGTAAGCGCTTTGGGTTTTGTAAAGATTGGCGCTCGTAGTATTCTATTTATTCAATTAATAAACAAAGCAGCCAGTAACCGCCCCGAGTTGTGTGGTGATTGGTGCTTGTGTTCTTTTATTTATCAAATTATTTGACAAAGCAGCCTGTAAGTGCCCCGTATTGTGTAGGGATGGGCACTTGTGTTATTTTATTTACTAAATGAATAAACAAAGTGGCCAGTTAAGGCCCCAGGTTGTGTGGTGATGGGCACTTGTCTCATTTTATTTATTCAATTAAAAAAAAAAGCGGCCAGTCAAAGCCCGAGGTTGTGTGGTGTTGAGCACTTGTCTTTTTCTATTTATTTAATTAAAAAACAAAGTGGCCAGTTAAGGCCCCAGGTTGTGTGGTGATGGGCACTTGTCTCATTTTATTTATTCAATTAAAAAACAAAGCGGCAAGTGAGCACCCTGGGTTGTGTGGTGATTGGTGCTTGTGTTATTGTATTTAATAATTTAAAAAACGAAGCGTTCAGTAAACGCTTTAGGGTTTGTGGTGATTGGCGTTTGTGTTATTTTATTCATTCAATTATTAAACAGAGCAGCCAGTAAGCGCCCCGGGTTGTGTAATAATGGGCACTTGTGTTATTTTATTCATTAAATTCTTAAACAAAGCGGCCAGTAAGCGCTTCAGGTTGTGTTGGAATGGGCACTTGTGTTATTTTATTTATTTAATTAAAAAACAAAACGGCCAGTAAAGGCCCCAGGTTGTGTGGTGATGGGCACTTATCTTATTTTATTTATTTTATTTTATTTATTCCAATAAAAAACAAAGCAGCCAGTGAGCACCTCGGGTTGTATGGTCATTGGCGCTTGTGTTATTTAAATTATTTCATTAATAAACGAAGCTGCCTGTAAGAGCTCTGGGCTTTGTGGTAATTGGCGCTTGTGTTATTTTATTTATTCAATTAATAAACAAAGCAGCCAGTAAAGGCCCAAGGTTGTGTGGTGATGGGCACTTGTCTTATTTTATTTATTCAATTGAAAAACAAAGTGGCCAGTAAGCACCTCGGGTTGTGTGGTAAATGGCGCTTGTGTTATTTTATTAATTAAATTAATGAACAAAGCTGCCAGTAAGCGCTTTGAGTTCTGTGTTGATTGGCGCTTGTGTCATTTTATTTATTTAATGATTAAACAAAGCATCCACTAAGTGCTCCAGATTGTGTGGTGATGGGCACTTGTGTAATTTTATTTATTTAATAAATTAACAAAGCGGCCAGTAAGCACTCTGGGATTTGTGGTGATTGGCGCTTGTGGTGATTAATTTATTCATTTAATAAACAAAGCTGCCTGTAAGCGCTCTGGGTTTTGTGGTAATTGGCGCTTGTGTTATTTTATTTATTTAATTAATAAACAAAGCAGCCAGTAAATGCCCCAGGTTGTGTGGTGATGGGCACTTGTCTTATTTTATTTATTCAATTAAAAAACAAAGCGGCCAGTGAGCACCCTGGGTTGTGTAGTGATTGGTGCTTGTGTTATTTTATTTATTAAATTGAAAAACAAAGCGGCCAGTATACGCTTTAGGGTTTGTGGTGATTGGCGTTTGTGTTATTTTATTCATTTAATTATTAAACAGAGCAGCCAGTAAGCGCCCCTGGATGTGTAATAATGGGCACTTGTGTTATTTTATTTATTCAATTCATGTACAAAGCGGCCAGTATAGTTTCCGGTTAGTGTAGGAATGGGCACTTGTGTTATTTGATTTATTCAATTTATAATCTAAGCGGCCAGTAAGTGCTCTGGGTTGTGTGGTGATGGGCACTTATCTTATTTTATTTATTTTATTTTATTTATTCTATTGAAAAACAAAGCGGCCAGTGAGCACCTTGGGTTGTATGAACATTGGCGCTTGTGATATTTAAATTATTTAATAAATAAACAAAGCGGCCAGTAAGCACTCTGGGATTTGTGGTGATTGGCGCTTGTGGTGATTAATTTATTCATTTAATAAACAAAGCTGCCTGTAAGCGCTCTGGGTTTTGTGGTAATTGGCGCTTGTGTTATTTTATTTATTTAATTAATAAACAAAGCAGCCAGTAAATGCCCCAGGTTGTGTGGTGATGGGCACTTGTCTTATTTTATTTATTCAATTATTAAACAAAGCAGTCAGTAAGCGCCCTGGAATGTGTAATAATGGGCACTTGTGTTATTTTATTCATCCAATTCATGAACAATGCGGCCAGTAACTCTTCCGGGTTGTGTAGGTAAAGCCACTTGTGTTATTCTATTTATTAAACTAATAAACAAAGCTGCCGGTAAGCGGTTTGGGTTTTGTGGTGATTGGCGCTTGTGTCATTTTATTTATTTAATAAATAAACAAAGCATTCACTAAGCGCCACAGATTGTGTGGTGATGGGCACTTGTGTAATTTAATTTATTTAATGAATAAACAAAGCGGCCTGTAAGCACTCTGGGTTTTGTGGTGATTGGCGTTTGTGGTATTGTCTTTATTTAAATAATATACAAAATGGCTAGTAAGCGCTCTGAGATTTGTAGTAATTGGCTCTTGTGAAATTCAATTTAATCAATTAGTAAACAAAGCAGCCAGTAAGCGCCCCGGGTTGTGTGGTAATGGGCACTTGTGTTATTTTATTTATTTAAGTAATTAACTAAGCGGCCAGTAAGCGCTCTGGGTTATGTGGTGATTGGCGCTTGTGTCATTTTATTTATTCCGTTAATAAACAAAGCTGCCAGTAAGCGCTGTGGGCTTTGTGGTAATTGGCACTTGTGTTATTTTATTCATTTAATAAATAAAAAAAGCGGCCAGTAAGCACTCTGGGTTTTGTGGTGATTAGTGCTTGTGTTATTTTATTCATTAAGTTAATAAACAAAGCTGCCAGTAAGCACTCTAGGTGTTGAGGTAATTGGTGCTTGTGGTATTTTATTTATTCAATTAATAAACAAAGCAGCCAGTAAACGCTCCAGGTTGCGTGGTAATGGGCGCTTGTTTTATTTTATTTAATCAATTAAAAAACAAAGCGGCTAGTGAGCACCTCGGGTTGTGTGGTGATTGGCGCTTGTGTTATTTTATTTTTTAAATTAATGAACACAGCGGCCGGGAAGCGCTCTGAGTTTTGTGGTGATTGGCGAGTGTGGCATTTAATTTATTCAATTAATAAACAAAGCGGACAGTGAGCACCCCGGGTTGTGAAGTGATTGGTGCTTGTGTCATTTTATTTATTTAATTAATAAACAAAGCAGCCAGTAAGCGCCCCAGATTGTGTTGTGATGGGCACTTGTGATATTGAATTCATTTAATTAATAAATAAAGCGGCCAGTAATCACTCTGGGTTTTGAGGTGATTGTCGACTGTGGCATTTAATTTATTCAATTAATAAACAAAGCGGACAGTGAGCACCCTGGGTCGTGTGGTGATTGGCGCTAGTGTTATTTTATTTATTAAATTAATAAACATAGGTGCCGGTAAGCGCCTTAAGTTTTGTGGTGATTGGCGCTTGTTTTATTTTAATTATTTAATTAATAAACAAAGCTGCCTGTAAGAGCTCTGGGCTTTGTGGTAATTGGCGCTTGTGTAATATTATTTATTCAATTAATAAACAAAGCAGCCAGTAAAGGCCCCAGGTTGTGTGGTGATGGGCACTTGTCTTATTTTATTAATTCAATTAAAAAACAAAGTGGCCAGTGAGCACCTTGGGTTGTGTGTTGATTGGTGCTTGTTTAATTTTATTTATTAAATAAATGAACAAACCGGCCGGTAAGCGCTCTGAGTTTTGTGGTGATTGGCGCTTGTGGTATTTAATTTATTTAATTAATAAACAAAGCGGCCAGTGAGCACCCTAGGTTATGTGGTGATTGGTGCTTGTGTTATATTATTTATTAAATAAAGAAACGAAGCGGCGAGTAAACGCTTTAGGGTTTGTGGTGATTGGCGTTTGTTTTATTTTATTTATTCGATTATTAAACAAAGCAGCCAGTAAGCGCCCTGGGTTGTGTAATAATGGGCACTTGTGTCAATTTATCTATTTAATTCATGAACATAGCGGCCAGTGAGCGCTCTGGGTTGTATGGGGATTGGCACTTGTGTTATTTTATTGATTTGATTAATAAACAAAGCAGCCAGTAAGCGCTTTGGGTTTGGTGAAGATTGGCGCTTGTGGTTTTCTATTTATTCAGTTAATAAACAAAGCAGCTAGTAAGCACCCCGGATTGTGTCGTGATGCGCACTTGTGTTATTGTAATTGTTTAATTAATAAACGAAGCGTCTAGTCAGCACTCTGGGTTTTGTGAAGATTGGCGATTGTGGTATTCAATTTATCTAATTAATAAACAAAGCGGCCAGTGAGCATTTTGAGTTGTGTGGTAATTAGTGCTTGTGTTATTTTATTTATTAATTTATTTAACAAAGTGGCCAGTAAACGTTTTAGGGTTTGTGATGATTGGCAATTGTGTTATTTTATTTATTTAATTATTAAACGAAGCTGCCAGTAAGTGCCTTGTGTTGTGTAATGTTGGGCACTTGTGTAATTTTATTTATTTAATTAATAAACAAAGCGGCCAGTGAGCGCCCCGGGTTGTGTGAGGATTAGCGATCGTGGTATTTTATTTATTCAATTAATAAACAGAGTAGCCAGTAAGCGCTTGGGTTGTATGGGGATTAGCGCTTGTGTCATTTTATTGATTTGATTAATAAACAAAGCAGCCAGTAAGCGCTTTGGGTTTTGTAAAGATTGGCGCTCGTAGTATTCTATTTATTCAATTAATAAACAAAGCAGCCAGTAACCGCCCCGAGTTGTGTGGTGATTGGTGCTTGTGTTCTTTTATTTATCAAATTATTTGACAAAGCAGCCTGTAAGTGCCCCGTATTGTGTAGGGATGGGCACTTGTGTTATTTTATTTACTAAATGAATAAACAAAGTGGCCAGTTAAGGCCCCAGGTTGTGTGGTGATGGGCACTTGTCTCATTTTATTTATTCAATTAAAAAAAAAAGCGGCCAGTCAAAGCCCGAGGTTGTGTGGTGTTGAGCACTTGTCTTTTTCTATTTATTTAATTAAAAAACAAAGTGGCCAGTTAAGGCCCCAGGTTGTGTGGTGATGGGCACTTGTCTCATTTTATTTATTCAATTAAAAAACAAAGCGGCCAGTGAGCACCCTGGGTTGTGTGGTGATTGGTGCTTGTGTTATTGTATTTAATAATTTAAAAAACGAAGCGGCCAGTAAACGCTTTAGGGTTTGTGGTGATTGGCGTTTGTGTTATTTTATTCATTCAATTATTAAACAGAGCAGCCAGTAAGCGCCCCGGGTTGTGTAATAATGGGCACTTGTGTTATTTTATTTATTTAATTAAAAAACAAAACGGCCAGTAAAGGCCCCAGGTTGTGTGGTGATGGGCACTTATCTTATTTTATTTATTTTATTTTATTTATTCCAATAAAAAACAAAGCAGCCAGTGAGCACCTCGGGTTGTATGGTCATTGGCGCTTGTGTTATTTAAATTATTTCATTAATAAACGAAGCTGCCTGTAAGAGCTCTGGGCTTTGTGGTAATTGGCGCTTGTGTTATTTTATTTATTCAATTAATAAACAAAGCAGCCAGTAAAGGCCCAAGGTTGTGTGGTGATGGGCACTTGTCTTATTTTATTTATTCAATTGAAAAACAAAGTGGCCAGTAAGCACCTCGGGTTGTGTGGTAAATGGCGCTTGTGTTATTTTATTAATTAAATTAATGAACAAAGCTGCCAGTAAGCGCTTTGAGTTCTGTGTTGATTGGCGCTTGTGTCATTTTATTTATTTAATGATTAAACAAAGCATCCACTAAGTGCTCCAGATTGTGTGGTGATGGGCACTTGTGTAATTTTATTTATTTAATAAATTAACAAAGCGGCCAGTAAGCACTCTGGGATTTGTGGTGATTGGCGCTTGTGGTGATTAATTTATTCATTTAATAAACAAAGCTGCCTGTAAGCGCTCTGGGTTTTGTGGTAATTGGCGCTTGTGTTATTTTATTTATTTAATTAATAAACAAAGCAGCCAGTAAATGCCCCAGGTTGTGTGGTGATGGGCACTCGTCTTATTTTATTTATTCAATTAAAAAACAAAGCGGCCAGTGAGCACCCTGGGTTGTGTAGTGATTGGTGCTTGTGTTATTTTATTTATTAAATTGAAAAACAAAGCGGCCAGTATACGCTTTAGGGTTTGTGGTGATTGGCGTTTGTGTTATTTTATTCATTTAATTATTAAACAGAGCAGCCAGTAAGCGCCCCTGGATGTGTAATAATGGGCACTTGTGTTATTTTATTTATTCAATTCATGTACAAAGCGGCCAGTATAGTTTCCGGTTAGTGTAGGAATGGGCACTTGTGTTATTTGATTTATTCAATTTATAATCTAAGCGGCCAGTAAGTGCTCTGGGTTGTGTGGTGATGGGCACTTATCTTATTTTATTTATTTTATTTTATTTATTCTATTGAAAAACAAAGCGGCCAGTGAGCACCTTGGGTTGTATGAACATTGGCGCTTGTGATATTTAAATTATTTAATAAATAAACAAAGCGGCCAGTAAGCACTCTGGGATTTGTGGTGATTGGCGCTTGTGGTGATTAATTTATTCATTTAATAAACAAAGCTGCCTGTAAGCGCTCTGGGTTTTGTGGTAATTGGCGCTTGTGTTATTTTATTTATTTAATTAATAAACAAAGCAGCCAGTAAATGCCCCAGGTTGTGTGGTGATGGGCACTTGTCTTATTTTATTTATTCAATTATTAAACAAAGCAGTCAGTAAGCGCCCTGGAATGTGTAATAATGGGCACTTGTGTTATTTTATTCATCCAATTCATGAACAATGCGGCCAGTAACTCTTCCGGGTTGTGTAGGTAAAGCCACTTGTGTTATTCTATTTATTAAACTAATAAACAAAGCTGCCGGTAAGCGGTTTGGGTTTTGTGGTGATTGGCGCTTGTGTCATTTTATTTATTTAATAAATAAACAAAGCATTCACTAAGCGCCACAGATTGTGTGGTGATGGGCACTTGTGTAATTTAATTTATTTAATGAATAAACAAAGCGGCCTGTAAGCACTCTGGGTTTTGTGGTGATTGGCGTTTGTGGTATTGTCTTTATTTAAATAATATACAAAATGGCTAGTAAGCGCTCTGAGATTTGTAGTAATTGGCTCTTGTGAAATTCAATTTAATCAATTAGTAAACAAAGCAGCCAGTAAGCGCCCCGGGTTGTGTGGTAATGGGCACTTGTGTTATTTTATTTATTTAAGTAATTAACTAAGCGGCCAGTAAGCGCTCTGGGTTATGTGGTGATTGGCGCTTGTGTCATTTTATTTATTCCGTTAATAAACAAAGCTGCCAGTAAGCGCTGTGGGCTTTGTGGTAATTGGCACTTGTGTTATTTTATTCATTTAATAAATAAAAAAAGCGGCCAGTAAGCACTCTGGGTTTTGTGGTGATTAGTGCTTGTGTTATTTTATTCATTAAGTTAATAAACAAAGCTGCCAGTAAGCACTCTAGGTGTTGAGGTAATTGGTGCTTGTGGTATTTTATTTATTCAATTAATAAACAAAGCAGCCAGTAAACGCTCCAGGTTGCGTGGTAATGGGCGCTTGTTTTATTTTATTTAATCAATTAAAAAACAAAGCGGCTAGTGAGCACCTCGGGTTGTGTGGTGATTGGCGCTTGTGTTATTTTATTTTTTAAATTAATGAACACAGCGGCCGGGAAGCGCTCTGAGTTTTGTGGTGATTGGCGAGTGTGGCATTTAATTTATTCAATTAATAAACAAAGCGGACAGTGAGCACCCCGGGTTGTGAAGTGATTGGTGCTTGTGTCATTTTATTTATTTAATTAATAAACAAAGCAGCCAGTAAGCGCCCCAGATTGTGTTGTGATGGGCACTTGTGATATTGAATTCATTTAATTAATAAATAAAGCGGCCAGTAATCACTCTGGGTTTTGAGGTGATTGTCGACTGTGGCATTTAATTTATTCAATTAATAAACAAAGCGGACAGTGAGCACCCTGGGTCGTGTGGTGATTGGCGCTAGTGTTATTTTATTTATTAAATTAATAAACATAGGTGCCGGTAAGCGCCTTAAGTTTTGTGGTGATTGGCGCTTGTTTTATTTTAATTATTTAATTAATAAACAAAGCTGCCTGTAAGAGCTCTGGGCTTTGTGGTAATTGGCGCTTGTGTAATATTATTTATTCAATTAATAAACAAAGCAGCCAGTAAAGGCCCCAGGTTGTGTGGTGATGGGCACTTGTCTTATTTTATTAATTCAATTAAAAAACAAAGTGGCCAGTGAGCACCTTGGGTTGTGTGTTGATTGGTGCTTGTTTAATTTTATTTATTAAATAAATGAACAAACCGGCCGGTAAGCGCTCTGAGTTTTGTGGTGATTGGCGCTTGTGGTATTTAATTTATTTAATTAATAAACAAAGCGGCCAGTGAGCACCCTAGGTTATGTGGTGATTGGTGCTTGTGTTATATTATTTATTAAATAAAGAAACGAAGCGGCGAGTAAACGCTTTAGGGTTTGTGGTGATTGGCGTTTGTTTTATTTTATTTATTCGATTATTAAACAAAGCAGCCAGTAAGCGCCCTGGGTTGTGTAATAATGGGCACTTGTGTCAATTTATCTATTTAATTCATGAACATAGCGGCCAGTGAGCGCTCTGGGTTGTATGGGGATTGGCACTTGTGTTATTTTATTGATTTGATTAATAAACAAAGCAGCCAGTAAGCGCTTTGGGTTTGGTGAAGATTGGCGCTTGTGGTTTTCTATTTATTCAGTTAATAAACAAAGCAGCTAGTAAGCACCCCGGATTGTGTCGTGATGCGCACTTGTGTTATTGTAATTGTTTAATTAATAAACGAAGCGTCTAGTCAGCACTCTGGGTTTTGTGAAGATTGGCGATTGTGGTATTCAATTTATCTAATTAATAAACAAAGCGGCCAGTGAGCATTTTGAGTTGTGTGGTAATTAGTGCTTGTGTTATTTTATTTATTAATTTATTTAACAAAGTGGCCAGTAAACGTTTTAGGGTTTGTGATGATTGGCAATTGTGTTATTTTATTTATTTAATTATTAAACGAAGCTGCCAGTAAGTGCCTTGTGTTGTGTAATGTTGGGCACTTGTGTAATTTTATTTATTTAATTAATAAACAAAGCGGCCAGTGAGCGCCCCGGGTTGTGTGAGGATTAGCGATCGTGGTATTTTATTTATTCAATTAATAAACAGAGTAGCCAGTAAGCGCTTGGGTTGTATGGGGATTAGCGCTTGTGTCATTTTATTGATTTGATTAATAAACAAAGCAGCCAGTAAGCGCTTTGGGTTTTGTAAAGATTGGCGCTCGTAGTATTCTATTTATTCAATTAATAAACAAAGCAGCCAGTAACCGCCCCGAGTTGTGTGGTGATTGGTGCTTGTGTTCTTTTATTTATCAAATTATTTGACAAAGCAGCCTGTAAGTGCCCCGTATTGTGTAGGGATGGGCACTTGTGTTATTTTATTTACTAAATGAATAAACAAAGTGGCCAGTTAAGGCCCCAGGTTGTGTGGTGATGGGCACTTGTCTCATTTTATTTATTCAATTAAAAAAAAAAGCGGCCAGTCAAAGCCCGAGGTTGTGTGGTGTTGAGCACTTGTCTTTTTCTATTTATTTAATTAAAAAACAAAGTGGCCAGTTAAGGCCCCAGGTTGTGTGGTGATGGGCACTTGTCTCATTTTATTTATTCAATTAAAAAACAAAGCGGCCAGTGAGCACCCTGGGTTGTGTGGTGATTGGTGCTTGTGTTATTGTATTTAATAATTTAAAAAACGAAGCGGCCAGTAAACGCTTTAGGGTTTGTGGTGATTGGCGTTTGTGTTATTTTATTCATTCAATTATTAAACAGAGCAGCCAGTAAGCGCCCCGGGTTGTGTAATAATGGGCACTTGTGTTATTTTATTTATTTAATTAAAAAACAAAACGGCCAGTAAAGGCCCCAGGTTGTGTGGTGATGGGCACTTATCTTATTTTATTTATTTTATTTTATTTATTCCAATAAAAAACAAAGCAGCCAGTGAGCACCTCGGGTTGTATGGTCATTGGCGCTTGTGTTATTTAAATTATTTCATTAATAAACGAAGCTGCCTGTAAGAGCTCTGGGCTTTGTGGTAATTGGCGCTTGTGTTATTTTATTTATTCAATTAATAAACAAAGCAGCCAGTAAAGGCCCAAGGTTGTGTGGTGATGGGCACTTGTCTTATTTTATTTATTCAATTGAAAAACAAAGTGGCCAGTAAGCACCTCGGGTTGTGTGGTAAATGGCGCTTGTGTTATTTTATTAATTAAATTAATGAACAAAGCTGCCAGTAAGCGCTTTGAGTTCTGTGTTGATTGGCGCTTGTGTCATTTTATTTATTTAATGTTTAAACAAAGCATCCACTAAGTGCTCCAGATTGTGTGGTGATGGGCACTTGTGTAATTTTATTTATTTAATAAATTAACAAAGCGGCCAGTAAGCACTCTGGGATTTGTGGTGATTGGCGCTTGTGGTGATTAATTTATTCATTTAATAAACAAAGCTGCCTGTAAGCGCTCTGGGTTTTGTGGTAATTGGCGCTTGTGTTATTTTATTTATTTAATTAATAAACAAAGCAGCCAGTAAATGCCCCAGGTTGTGTGGTGATGGGCACTTGTCTTATTTTATTTATTCAATTAAAAAACAAAGCGGCCAGTGAGCACCCTGGGTTGTGTAGTGATTGGTGCTTGTGTTATTTTATTTATTAAATTAAAAAACAAAGCGGCCAGTATACGCTTTAGGGTTTGTGGTGATTGGCGTTTGTGTTATTTTATTCATTTAATTATTAAACAGAGCAGCCAGTAAGCGCCCCTGGATGTGTAATAATGGGCACTTGTGTTATTTTATTTATTCAATTCATGTACAAAGCGGCCAGTATAGTTTCCGGTTAGTGTAGGAATGGGCACTTGTGTTATTTGATTTATTCAATTTATAATCTAAGCGGCCAGTAAGTGCTCTGGGTTGTGTGGTGATGGGCACTTATCTTATTTTATTTATTTTATTTTATTTATTCTATTGAAAAACAAAGCGGCCAGTGAGCACCTCGGGTTGTATGAACATTGGCGCTTGTGATATTTAAATTATTTAATAAATAAACAACGCGGCCGGTAAGTGCTCTAGGTTTTGTGATGATTGGCGCTTGTGGTATTTTATTTATTAAATTAAAAACCAAAGCGGCGAGTAAGCACTTCGCGTCGTGTGGTGAATGGCGCTTGTGTCATTTTATTTATTTAATCAATAAACGAAGCGGCCAGTAAGCGCCCCGGATTGTGTGGTAATGGGCGCTTCTGTTATTTTAATTATTAAATTAATAAACAAAGCTGCCTGTAAGAGCTCTGGGCTTTTTGGTAATTGGCACTTGTGTTTTTTTATTTATTTAATTATTAAACAAATCAGCCAGTAAAGGCCCTAGGTTGCGTGGTAATGGGAACTTGTCTCATTTTATTTATTTAATTAAAAAACAAAGCGGCCAGAAAAGGCCCCAGGTTGTGTGGTGATGAGCACTTGTCTTTTTTTATTTATTTAATTTAAAAACAAAGCGGCCAGTAAAGGCCCTAGGTTGTGTAATGAGGGGCACTTATCTTATTTTATTTATTTATTTTATTTATTTGATTAAAAAACAAAAAGGCCAGTAAATGCCCCAGGTTGTGTGGTGATGGGCACTTGTCTTATTTTATTTATTCAATTAAAAAACGAAGTGGCTAGTGAGCACCTCGGGTTGTGTGGTGATTGGCGCTTGTGTTATTTTATTTATTAAATTAATATACAAAGCGGCCGGTAAGCGCTCTGTGTTTTGTGGTAATTGGCGCTTGTGGTGATTAATTTATTCATTTAATAAACAAAGCTGCCTGTAAGTGCTCTGGGCTTTGTGGTAATTGGCGCTTGTGTTATTTTATTTATTCAATTAATAAACAAAGCAGCCAGTAAATGCCCCAGGTTGTGTGGTGATGGGCACTTGTCTTATTTTATTTATTCAATTAAAAAACAAAGCGGCCAGTGAGCACCCTGGGTTGTGTAGTGATTGATGCTTGTGTTATTTTATTTATTAAATTAAAAAACAAAGCGGCCAGTATACGCTTTAGGGTTTGTGGTGATTAGCGTTTGTGTTATTTTATTCATTTAATTATTAAACAGAGCAGCCAGTAAGCGCCCCTGGTTGTGTAATAATGGGCACTTGGGTTATTTTATTTATTTAATTCATGTACAAAGCGGCCAGTATAGTCTCCGGTTAGTGTAGGAATGGGCACTTGTGTTATTTTATTTATTCAATTAGTAATCTAAGCGGCCAGTAAGTGCTCTGGGTTGTGTGGTGATGGGCACTTATCTTATTTTATTTATTTTATTTTATTTATTCTATTAAAAAACAAAGCGGCCAGTGAGTACCTCGGGTTGTATGAACATTGGCGCTTGTGATATTTAAATTATTTAATAAATAAACAAAGCGGCCAGTAAGTGCTCTAGGTTTTGTGATGATTGGCGCTTGTGGTATTTTATTTATTGAATTCAAAAACAAAGCGGCGAGTAAGCACTTCGCGTCGTGTGGTGAATGGCGCTTGTGTCATTTTATTTACTTAATCAATAAACGAAGCGGCCAGTAAGCGCCCCGGATTGTGTGGTAATGGGCGCTTGTGTTATTTTAATTATTTAATTAATAAACAAAGCTGCCTGTAAGAGCTCTGGGCTTTTTGGTAATTGGCACTTGTGTTTTTTTATTTATTCAATTATTAAACAAATCAGCTAGTAAAGGCCCTAGGTTGCGTGGTAATGGGCAATTGTCTCATTTTATTTATTTAATTAAAAAACAAAGCGGACAGAAAAGGCCCCAGGTTGTGTGGTGATGAGCACTTGTCTTTTTTTATTTATTTAATTTAAAAACAAAGCGGCCAGTAAAGGCCCTAGGTTGTGTGGTGAGGGGCACCTATCTTATTTTATTTATTTATTTTATTTATTTAATCAAAAAACAAAGCGGCCAGTAAATGCCCCAGGTTGTGTGGTGATGGGCACTTGTCTTATTTTATTTATTCAATTAAAAAACGAAGCGGCTAGTGAGCACCTCGGGTTGTGTGGTGATTGGCGCTTGTGTTATTTTATTTATTAAATTAATATACAAAGCGGCCGGTAAGCGCTCTGTGTTTTGTGGTAATTGGCGCTTGTGTTATTTTATTCATTCAATTAATAAACAGAGCAGCCAGTAAGCGCCCTGGATTGTGTGGTGATGGGCACTTGTGTAATTTTATTTATTTAATAAATAAAAAAAGCGGCCAGTAAGCACTCTGGGTTTTGTGGTGATTAGTGCTTGTGTTATTTTATTTATTAAGTTAATAAACCAAGCTGCCAGTAAGCACTTTAGGTTTTGAGGTAATTGGTGCTTGTGGTATTTTTTTTATTCAATTATTAAACAAAGCGGCCAGCGATCACCCTGGGTTGTGTAGTAATTGACGCTTGTGTTATTTTATTTATTAAATTAATAAACAAAGCTGCTAGTAAGTACTCTGGGCTTTGTGGTTATTGGCGCTAGTGTTATTTTATTCATTCAATTAATAAACAAAGCAGCCAGTGAACGCTCCAGGTTGCGTGGTAATGGGCACTTGTTTTATTTTATTTAATCAATTAAAAAACAAAGCGGCAAGTGAGCACCTCGGGTTGTGTGGTAAATGGCGCTTGTGTTATTTTATTAATTAAATTAATGAACAAAGCTGCCAGTAAGCGCCTTGAGTTTTGTGATGATTGGCGCTTGTTTTATTTTAATTATTTAATTAATATACAAAGCTGCCTGTAAGAGCTCTGGGCTTTGTGAAAATTGGCGCTTGTGTTATTTTATTGATTCAATTAATAAAAAAAGCAGCCAGTAAAGGCTTCAGGTTGTGTGGTGATGGGCACTTGTCTTATTTTATTTATTCAATTAAAAAACAAAGCGGCTAGTGAGCACCTCGGATTGTGTGGTGATTGGCTTTTGTGTTATTTTATTTTTTAAATAAATAAACAAAGCGGCTGGTAAGCGCTCTGAGTTTTGTGGTGATTGGCGCTTGTGTCATTTTATTTATTTAATTAATAAATAAAGCGGCCAGTAAGCACTTTGGGTTATGTGGTGGTTGGCGAGTGTGGCATTTAATTTATTCAATTAATAAACAGAGCGGCCAGTGAGCACCCTGGGTTGTGTGGTGATTGATGCTTGTGTTATTTTATTTATTAATTTAAGAAACAAAGCGGCCAGTAAACGCTTTAGGGTTTGTTGTGATTGGCGTTTGTATTATTTTATTTATTCAATTATTAAACAAAGCAGTCAGTAAGCGCCCTGGGTTGTGTAATAATGGGCACTTGTGTTATTTTATTTATTTAATTCATGAACAAAGCGGCCAGTAACTGCTCTGGGTTGTGTGGTGATGAGCACTTGTCTTATTTTATTTATTCAATTAAAAAACAAAGTGGCCAGTTAAGGCCCCAGGTTGTGTGGTAATAGGCACTTATCTTATTTTATTTATTTTATTTTATTTATTCAACTAAAAAACAAAGCGGCCAGTGAGCACATTGTGTTGTGTGGTGATTGGCGCTCGTGTTATTTTAATTATTTAATTAATAAACAAAGCTTCCTGTTAGAGCTCTGGGCTTTGTGGTAATTGGCGATTGTGTTATTTTATTTATTCAATTAATAAACAAAGCAGCCAGTAAAGGCCCCAAGTTGTGTGGTGATGGGCACTTGTCTTATTTTATTTATTCAATTAGAAAACAAAGTGGCCAGTGAGCACCCTAGGTTATGTGGTAATTGGTGATTGTGTTATATTATTTATTAAATGAAGAAACGAAGCAGCCAGTAAACGCTTTAGGGTTTGTGGTGATTGGCGTTTGTTTTATTTTATTTATTCAATTATTAAACAAAGCAGCCAGTAAGCGCCCTGGGTTGTGTAATAATGGGCACTTGTGTTAATTTATTTATTTAATTCATGAACATAGCGGCCAGTGAGCGCTCTGGGTTGTGTAGGCATGGGCACTTGTGTTATTTTATTTTTTCAATTAATAAAAAAAGCTGCCAGAAAGTGCTCTGGGTTTTGTGGTGATTGGCGCTTGTGTTATTTTAATTATTCAGTTAATAAACAAAGCAGCCAGTAAGCGCCTCGGATTGTGTGGTGATGCGCACTTGTGTTATTGTACTTGTTTAATTAATAGACGAAGCGTCCAGTAAGCACTGTGGGTTGTGTGGTAATTGGCGCTTGTGTTATTTTATTTATTTAATTCATGAACAAAGCGGTCAGTTAGTGCTCCGGGTTGTGTAGGAATAGGCATTTGTGTTATTTTATTTATTTAGATATTGAACAAAGCGGCCAGTGAGCACCCTGGGTTGTGTGGTGTTTAGTGCTTGTGTTATTTTATTTATTAATTTATTAAACAAAGTGGCCAGTAAACGTTTTAGGGTTTGTGATGATTGGCAATTGTGTTATTATATTCATTTAATTATTAAACGATGCAGCCAGTAAGTGCCTCGTGTTGTGTAATGTTGGGCACTTGTGAAATTTTATTTATTTAATTAATAAACAACGCGGCCAGTGAGCGCCCTGGGTTGAGTGAGGATTAGCGATCGTGATATTTTATTTATTCAATTAATAATCTGAGTAGCCAGTAAGCGCTCTAGGTTGTATGGGGATTGGCACTTGTGTTATTATATTAATTTGATTAATAAACAAAGCAGCCAGTAAGCGCTCTGGGTTTTGTAAAGATTGGCGCTTGTGGTATTCTATTTATTCAGTTAATAAACAAAGCAGCTAGTAAGCGCCCCGGATTGTGTCGTGATGCGCACTTGTGTTATTGTTATTGTTTAATTAATAAACGAAGCGTCCAGTCAGCACTCTGGGTTGTGTGGTAATTGGCGCTTGTGTTATTTTATTTATTTAATTTATGATCAAAGCGGCCAGTTAGTGCTCCAGGTTGTGTAGGGATAGGCACTTAAGTTATTTTATTTATTTAATTATTTAACAAAGCAACCAGTGATCATCCCGGGTTGTGTGGTGATTGGTGCTTGTGTTATTTTATTAATAAAATTATTTGACAAAGCAGCCTGTAAGCGCCCCGTATTGTGTAGGGATGGGCACTTGTGTTATTTTATTTACTAAATGAATAAACAAAGTGGCCAGTTAAGGCCCCAGGTTGTGTGGTGATGGGCACTTGTCTTATTTTATTTATTCAATTAAAAAAAAAAGCGGCCAGTAAAAGCCCGAGGTTGTGTGGTGTTGAGCACTTATCTTATTTTATTTATTTTATTTTATTTATTCGATTAAAAAACAAAGCGGCCAGTGAGCACCTCGGGTTGTGTGGTGATTGGCGCTTGTGTTATTTTAATTATTTAATTAATAAACAAAGCTGCCTGTAAGAGCTCTTGGCTTTATGGTAATTGGCGATTGTGTTATTTTATTTATTCAATTAAAAAACAAAGCAGCCAGTAAACGCCCCACGTTAGGTGGTGATTGGAGCTTGTGTTGTTTTATTTATTAAATTAATGAACAAAGCGGCCGGTAAGCGCTCTGAGTTTTGTGGTGTTTGGCGCTTGTGTCATTTTATTTATTTAATTAATAAACAAAGCAGCCAGTAAGCGCTTTAATTTGTGTGGCGATGGGCACTTGTCTTATTTTATTTTTTAAATTAAAAAACAAAGCGGCAAGTGAGCACCCCAGGTTGTGTTATGATTGGCGTTTATGGTATTTTATTTATACAATTAATAAACAAAGTGGCCAGTGAGCACCCTGGGTTGTGTGGTGATTAGTGCTTGTGTTATATTATTTATTAAATTAAGAACTAAAGCGGCCAGTAAACGCTTTAGGGTCTGGGGTGATTGGCGTTTGTGTTATTTTATTTATATAATTATTAAACAAAGCAGCCAGTGAGCGTCCCGGGTTTTGTAATAATGGGCACTTGTGTTAATTTATTTATTTAATTCACAAACAAAGCGGCCAGTAAGCGCTCCGTGTTGTGTAGGGATGGGCACTTGTGTTATTTTATTTTTTCAATTAATAAAAAAAGCGGCCAGTAAGTGCTCTGGGTTTTGTGGTGATTGGCGCTTGTGTCATTTCAATTATTCAGTTAATAAACAAAGCAGCCAGTAAGCGCCCCGGATTGTGTGGTGATGCGCACTTGTGTTATTTTATTTGTTTAATTAATAAACAAAGCGTCCAGTAAGCACTCTGGGTCGCGTGATAATTGGCGCTTGTGTTATTTTATTTATTTAATTCATGAACAAAGCGGCCAGTTAGCGCTCCGGGTTGTGTGAGGATTAGCGCTTGTGGTATTTTATTTATTCAATTAATAAACAGAGTTGCCAGCGAGCGCTCTTGGTTGTATGGTGATTAGCGCTTGTGTCATTTTATTGATTTAATTAATAAACAAAGCAGCCAGTAAGTGCTCTGGGTTTTGTGAAGATTGGCGCTTATGGTATTCTATTTATTCAATTAATAAACAAAGCAGCCAATAAGCGCCCTGGATTGTGTGGTGATGGGCACTTGTGTAATTTTATTTATTTAATTAATAAACAAAGCGGTCAGTGAGCACCATAAGTCGTGCGGTAATTGTTGCCTGTGTTATTTTATTTATTTAATTAATAAACAAAACGGACAGTAAGCGCCCCGGGTTGTGTGTTAATGAGCCAATGTGTTATTTTATTTAATTTATTAATAAACGGACGGCCAGTAAGCACCCCGGGTTGTGTGTTGATGAGCACTTGTGTTATTTTATTTATTTAATTAATAAAAAAAGCAGACAGTAAGCGCTCCGGATTGTGTGGTGATGGGCACTTGTGTTATTTTATTTATTTAATTAATAACCAAAGTGGCCAGTATGCGCTCTGGGTTTTGTGGGAATTGGCGCTTGTGGTATTTTATTTATTCAATGAATGAACAAAGCGCTCAGTGAGCACCTCAGGTTGTGTTGTAATTGGCAATTGTGCTATTTTATTCATTTAATTAATAAACAAAGCAGCCAGTAAACGCTCCGGGTTGTGTTTATGGGCACATGTGTTATTTTATTCATTTAATCAATAAACAAAGAGGCCAGTAAGCGCTCTGGGTTTTGTGGTGATTGGCGCTTGTGTCATTTTTTTTATTCAATAAATAAACAAAGCAGCCAGTAAGCGCCCCAAATTGTGTGGTGATGGGCACTTGTGTTATTTTATTTATATAATTGATAACCAAAGTGGCCAGTAAGCGCTCTGGGTTTTGTGGGGATTGGCGCTTGTGGTATTTTATTTATTCAATAAATGAATAAAGCGCCTAGTGAGCACCTCAGCGTGTGTGGTGATTGGCAATTGTGTCATTTTATTTATTTAAATGATAAACAAAGCAGCCAGTAAGCGCCCCGGATTGTGTTTATGGGCACATGTATTATTTTATTTATTCAATCAATAAACAAAGTGGCCAGTAAGCTCTCTGGGTTTTGTGGTGATTGGTGCTTGTGGTGTTAAATTTAATTAATTAATAAACAAAACGTCCAGTGAGCACCCTGAGTTGTGTGGTGATTGGTACTTGTGTTATTCTATTTATCAAATTGATAAACAAAGTGGCCAGTAAGCGCCTAGGGTTGTGTAGGAATGGGCACTTGTATTAATTTATTTATTAAATCAATAAACAAAGCGGCCAGTAAGAGCTCTGGGGTTTGTAATAATTAGCACTTGTGTTATTTTATTCATTTAGTTGATAAACAAAGCAGCCAGTAAGCACCCCGGGTTGTGTTGGGTTGGACACGTGTGTTATTTTATTTATTCAATTAATAAACAAACCAGCCAGTGAGCGCCTAGAGTTGTGTAATGAACGGCATTTGTGTTATTTTATGTATTCAATGAATAAACAAAACGTCCAGTGAGCACCCTGAGTTGTGTGGTGATTGGCGCTTGTGTTATTTTTTTTATTTAATTTATAAACAAAGTGGCCAGTGAGCGCCCCAGGTTGTGTGGTGATGGGCACTTTTGTTATTTTATTTATTCAATTGATAAACAAAGCAGCCAGTAATCGCCATGGGTTGTGTGGTATTGGGCATTTGTGTTATTTTGTTTATTAAATTAATAAACAAAGCGGCCAGTAAGCACCTTGGCTTGTGTAGTGATTGGCGCTTGTGTCATTTTATTTATTCAAATAATAAACAAAGCAGCCAGTAAGTGCCCTAGGTTGTGCTTATGAGCCCATGTGTTATTTTATTTAATCAATTAATAAACAAAGTTGCCAGTAATCACCTAGAGTTGTGTGGTGATTGGCGCTTAAATTATTTTATTTATTTGATTAATGAACAAAGCAGCCAGTAAGCGCCCCGGGTTGTGTGTTAATAAGCACTTGTGTTATTTTATTTATTTAATTAATAAACGAAGCGGCCAGTAAGCACCCTGCGTTGTGTGGTGATTGGCGCTTGTGTCATTTTATTTATTTATTTATCAACAGAAAGCAGCCAGTAAGCGCCCCGGGTTTTGTTTATGGGCACATGTGTTATTTAATTTATTTGAATAATAAACAAAGCGGCTAGTAAGCGCTCTGGGGTTTGTGGTAATTGGCGCTTGTGTTATTTTATTTATTTAATCGATGATTAAAGCAGCCAGTAAGTGCCCCAGGTTGTGTAGTGATACGCACTTAAGTTGTTTTATTTATTTAACTATTAAACGAAGCGGCCAGTAAGCACTCCGCGTTGTGTGGTGGTTGGCGCTTGCGTCATTTTGTTTATTTGATTTATAAACCAAGAAGCCAGTAATCGCCCTGGATTGTGTGGTAATGGGCACTTGTGTTCTTAATCTTATTCAATTAATAAACAAAATGGGTAGTAAGCGCCCTTGGTTTTGTGGTGATTGGCGCTTGTGGTTTTTAATTTATTTAATTAATAAACAAAGCGCCTAGTGAGCACCTTACGTTGTGTGATGATTGGCGCTTTTGTCATTTTATTTTTTTAATTAATAAACAAAGAAGCCAGTAAGCGCCCCAGGTTTCGTTCATGGGCACATGTGTTATTTTATTTATTTAAATAATTACCAAAGCGGCCAGTAAGCTCTCTGGGGTTTGTAATAATTGCCACTTGTGTTAATTTACTTATTTAATTAATAAACAAAGAAGCCAGTAAGTGCCCCGGGTTGTGTGGGATTTACCGCTTGCGTTATTTTATTTATTCAATTATCAAACAAAGTTGCCAGTAAGCGCCCCGGATTGTCCGGTTTGGGCACTTGTGTTGTTTCATTTATTTAATTAATAAACAAAGATGCCAGTAAGCGCCCCGGGTCTTGTGGTAATGGGCACTTGTGTTATTTTATTTATTTAATTAATAAACAAAGCAGCCAGTAAGTGCTCCCGGGTTGTGTAGTGATGGGCACTTGTGTTATTTTATTTATTTAAATAATAAACAAAGCTGCCAGTAAGCACCCCGCGTTGTGTTGTGATTTGCGCTTGCGTCATTTTATTTATTTGATTAATAAACAAAGCAGCCAGTAAGCGCCCCGGATTGTGTGGTGATGGGCATTTGTGTTATTTTATTTATTCAATTAATAATCAAAGCGGCCAGTAAGCGCTCTGGTTTGTGTGGTAATGCGCACTTGTGTTATTTTATTTATTAAATTAATAAACAAAGCAGCCGGTAAGCGCCCCGGATTGTGTGGTGATGGGCATTTGTGTTATTTTATTTATCAAATTGATGAACAAAGTGGCCAGTAAGCGCCCTGGGTTGTGTAGGGATGGGCACTTGTATTGATTTATTTATTAAATCAATAAACAAAGCGGCCAGTAAGAGCTCTGGGGTTTGTAATAATTAGCACATGTGTTATTTTATTTATTAAATTAATAAACAAAGCAGCCAGTAAGCGCCCCGGGTTGTGTGGAATTTAGCGCTTGCGTTGCTTTATTTATTCAATTATCAAACAAAGTGGCCAGTAAGCGCCCCGGATTGTGTGGTGATTGACACTTGTGTTCTTTTATTTATTTAATTAATAAACAGAGCAGCCAGTACACGCCCCGGATTGTCCGAAGGTGGGCACTTGTGTTGTTTTATTTAATTAATTAATAAACAAAACGTCTAGTGAGCACCCTGAGTTGTGTGGTGATTGGTACTTGTGTTATTCTATTTATTGAATTAATAAACAAAGCGGCCAGTGAGCGCCCTGGGTTGTGTTGGGTTAAACACGTGTGTTATTTAATTTATTCAATTAATAAACAAACTAGCCAGTGAGCGCCTAGAGTTGTGTGATGATGGTTATTTGTGTTATTTTATGTATTCAATGAATAAACAAAGCAGCCGGTAGGCGCCCCGGATTGTGTGGTGATGGGCATTTGTGTTATTTTATTTATTGAATTGTTAAACAAAAAGGCCAGTAAGCGCCCCGGGTTGTGTAGGGATGGGCACTTGTATTGATTTATTTATTAAATCAATAAACAAAGCGGCCAGTAAGAGCTCTGGGGTTTGTAATAATTAGCACTTGTGTTAATTAATTACTAAACGAAGCGGCCAGTTAGCACCCCGCGTTGTGTGGTGATTTGCGCTTGCGTCATTTTATTTATTTGATTAATAAACAAAGCAGCCAGTAAGCGCCCCGGATTGTGTGGTGATGGGCATTTTTGTTATTTTATTTATTCAATTAATAAACAAAGAAGCCAGCAAGCGCCCTGGGTTGTGTGTTAATGAGCACTTGTGTTATTTTATTTATTTAATTAATAAAAAAAGCAGCCAGTAAGCGCCCCGTGTTGTGTGGTGATTGGCACTTGAGTTATTTTATTTATTCAATTTATAAACAGATTGGGCAGTGAGCGCCCCAGGTTGTATGGTGATGGGCACTTTTGTTATTTTATTTATTTAATTGATAAACAAAGCAGCCAGTAATCGCCATGGGTTGTGTGGTAATGGGCATTTTTGTTATTTTGTTTCTTAAATTAATAAACAAAGTGGCTAGTGAGCACCTTGGCTTGTGTAGTGATTAGCGCTTGTGTCATTTTATTTATTCAATCAATAAACAAAGCAGCCAGTAAGTGCCCTAGGTTGTGCTTATGGGCACATGTGTTATTTTATTTAATCAATTAATAAACAAAGTGGCCAGTAAGCACCTCGAGTTGTGTTGTGATTAGGCACATGTGTTATTATATTTAATCAATTTATGAACAAAGTGGCCAGTAAGTACCTCGAATTGTGTGGTGATCGGCACTTGTGTCATTTTATTTATTTAATTATTAACAGAAAGCAGCAAGTAAGCGCCCCGGGTTTTGCTTATAGGCATTTGTGTTATTTAATTTATTTAAATAATTTACAAAGTGGCCAGTAAGCGCTCTGGGGTTTGTGGTGATTGGTGCTTGTGTTATTTTATTTATTTAATTGATGAACAAAGCAGCCAGTGAGCGCCCTGGTTTGTGTAGTGATGGGCACTTTCGTTATTTTATTTATATAATTAATAAACAAAGAAGCCAGTAAGCGCCTCGGGTTGTGTGGGATTTAGCGCTTGCGTTATTTTATTTATTTAATTATCAAACAAAGTGGCCAGTAAGCGCCCTGGATTGTGTGGTGATTGGCACTTGTGTTATTTTATTTATTTAATTAATATACAAAGCAGCCAGTGAGCGCCCCGGGTTTTGTGGTAATGGGCACTTGTGTTATTTTATTTATTTAATTAATAAACAAAGCAGCCAGTGAGCGCCCTGGGTTGTGTAGTGATGGGCACTTGTGTTATTTTATTTATTTAAATAATAAACAAAGCTGCCAGTAAGCACTTTACGGTGTGTGGTGATTGGCGCTTGCGTCATTTTATTCATTTGATTAATAAACAAAGCAGCTTGTACGCGCCCCGGATTGTCCAGTGGTGGGCACTTGTGTTGTTTTATTTATTTAATTAATATACAAAGTGGCCAGTAAGCGCCCCGGGTTGTGTTTATGGGCACATGTATTATTTAATTTATTTAATCAATAAACAAAGCAGCCAGTAAGCGCCCCGGGTTGTGTGTTAATAAGCACTTGTGTTATTTTATTTATTTAATTAATAAACGAAGCGGCCAGTAAGCACCCTGCGTTGTGTGGTGATTGGCGCTTGTGTCATTTTATTTATTTATTTATCAACAGAAAGCAGCCAGTAAGCGCCCCGGGTTTTGTTTATGGGCACATGTGTTATTTAATTTATTTGAATAATAAACAAAGCGGCTAGTAAGCGCTCTGGGGTTTGTGGTAATTGGCGCTTGTGTTATTTTATTTATTTAATCGATGATTAAAGCAGCCAGTAAGTGCCCCAGGTTGTGTAGTGATACGCACTTAAGTTGTTTTATTTATTTAACTATTAAACGAAGCGGCCAGTAAGCACTCCGCGTTGTGTGGTGGTTGGCGCTTGCGTCATTTTGTTTATTTGATTTATAAACCAAGAATCCAGTAATCGCCCTGGATTGTGTGGTAATGGGCACTTGTGTTCTTAATCTTATTCAATTAATAAACAAAATGGGTAGTAAGCGCCCTTGGTTTTGTGGTGATTGGCGCTTGTGGTTTTTAATTTATTTAATTAATAAACAAAGCGCCTAGTGAGCACCTTACGTTGTGTGATGATTGGCGCTTTTGTCATTTTATTTTTTTAATTAATAAACAAAGAAGCCAGTAAGCGCCCCAGGTTTCGTTCATGGGCACATGTGTTATTTTATTTATTTAAATAATTACCAAAGCGGCCAGTAAGCTCTCTGGGGTTTGTAATAATTGCCACTTGTGTTAATTTACTTATTTAATTAATAAACAAAGAAGCCAGTAAGTGCCCCGGGTTGTGTGGGATTTACCGCTTGCGTTATTTTATTTATTCAATTATCAAACAAAGTTGCCAGTAAGCGCCCCGGATTGTCCGGTTTGGGCACTTGTGTTGTTTCATTTATTTAATTAATAAACAAAGATGCCAGTAAGCGCCCCGGGTCTTGTGGTAATGGGCACTTGTGTTATTTTATTTATTTAATTAATAAACAAAGCAGCCAGTAAGTGCTCCCGGGTTGTGTAGTGATGGGCACTTGTGTTATTTTATTTATTTAAATAATAAACAAAGCTGCCAGTAAGCACCCCGCGTTGTGTTGTGATTTGCGCTTGCGTCATTTTATTTATTTGATTAATAAACAAAGCAGCCAGTAAGCGCCCCGGATTGTGTGGTGATGGGCATTTGTGTTATTTTATTTATTCAATTAATAATCAAAGCGGCCAGTAAGCGCTCTGGTTTGTGTGGTAATGCGCACTTGTGTTATTTTATTTATTAAATTAATAAACAAAGCAGCCGGTAAGCGCCCCGGATTGTGTGGTGATGGGCATTTGTGTTATTTTATTTATCAAATTGATGAACAAAGTGGCCAGTAAGCGCCCTGGGTTGTGTAGGGATGGGCACTTGTATTGATTTATTTATTAAATCAATAAACAAAGCGGCCAGTAAGAGCTCTGGGGTTTGTAATAATTAGCACATGTGTTATTTTATTTATTAAATTAATAAACAAAGCAGCCAGTAAGCGCCCCGGGTTGTGTGGAATTTAGCGCTTGCGTTGCTTTATTTATTCAATTATCAAACAAAGTGGCCAGTAAGCGCCCCGGATTGTGTGGTGATTGACACTTGTGTTCTTTTATTTATTTAATTAATAAACAGAGCAGCCAGTACACGCCCCGGATTGTCCGAAGGTGGGCACTTGTGTTGTTTTATTTAATTAATTAATAAACAAAACGTCTAGTGAGCACCCTGAGTTGTGTGGTGATTGGTACTTGTGTTATTCTATTTATTGAATTAATAAACAAAGCGGCCAGTGAGCGCCCTGGGTTGTGTTGGGTTAAACACGTGTGTTATTTAATTTATTCAATTAATAAACAAACTAGCCAGTGAGCGCCTAGAGTTGTGTGATGATGGTTATTTGTGTTATTTTATGTATTCAATGAATAAACAAAGCAGCCGGTAGGCGCCCCGGATTGTGTGGTGATGGGCATTTGTGTTATTTTATTTATTGAATTGTTAAACAAAAAGGCCAGTAAGCGCCCCGGGTTGTGTAGGGATGGGCACTTGTATTGATTTATTTATTAAATCAATAAACAAAGCGGCCAGTAAGAGCTCTGGGGTTTGTAATAATTAGCACTTGTGTTAATTAATTACTAAACGAAGCGGCCAGTTAGCACCCCGCGTTGTGTGGTGATTTGCGCTTGCGTCATTTTATTTATTTGATTAATAAACAAAGCAGCCAGTAAGCGCCCCGGATTGTGTGGTGATGGGCATTTTTGTTATTTTATTTATTCAATTAATAAACAAAGAAGCCAGCAAGCGCCCTGGGTTGTGTGTTAATGAGCACTTGTGTTATTTTATTTATTTAATTAATAAAAAAAGCAGCCAGTAAGCGCCCCGTGTTGTGTGGTGATTGGCACTTGAGTTATTTTATTTATTCAATTTATAAACAGATTGGGCAGTGAGCGCCCCAGGTTGTATGGTGATGGGCACTTTTGTTATTTTATTTATTTAATTGATAAACAAAGCAGCCAGTAATCGCCATGGGTTGTGTGGTAATGGGCATTTTTGTTATTTTGTTTCTTAAATTAATAAACAAAGTGGCTAGTGAGCACCTTGGCTTGTGTAGTGATTAGCGCTTGTGTCATTTTATTTATTCAATCAATAAACAAAGCAGCCAGTAAGTGCCCTAGGTTGTGCTTATGGGCACATGTGTTATTTTATTTAATCAATTAATAAACAAAGTGGCCAGTAAGCACCTCGAGTTGTGTTGTGATTAGGCACATGTGTTATTATATTTAATCAATTTATGAACAAAGTGGCCAGTAAGTACCTCGAATTGTGTGGTGATCGGCACTTGTGTCATTTTATTTATTTAATTATTAACAGAAAGCAGCAAGTAAGCGCCCCGGGTTTTGCTTATAGGCATTTGTGTTATTTAATTTATTTAAATAATTTACAAAGTGGCCAGTAAGCGCTCTGGGGTTTGTGGTGATTGGTGCTTGTGTTATTTTATTTATTTAATTGATGAACAAAGCAGCCAGTGAGCGCCCTGGTTTGTGTAGTGATGGGCACTTTCGTTATTTTATTTATATAATTAATAAACAAAGAAGCCAGTAAGCGCCTCGGGTTGTGTGGGATTTAGCGCTTGCGTTATTTTATTTATTTAATTATCAAACAAAGTGGCCAGTAAGCGCCCTGGATTGTGTGGTGATTGGCACTTGTGTTATTTTATTTATTTAATTAATATACAAAGCAGCCAGTGAGCGCCCCGGGTTTTGTGGTAATGGGCACTTGTGTTATTTTATTTATTTAATTAATAAACAAAGCAGCCAGTGAGCGCCCTGGGTTGTGTAGTGATGGGCACTTGTGTTATTTTATTTATTTAAATAATAAACAAAGCTGCCAGTAAGCACTTTACGGTGTGTGGTGATTGGCGCTTGCGTCATTTTATTCATTTGATTAATAAACAAAGCAGCTTGTACGCGCCCCGGATTGTCCAGTGGTGGGCACTTGTGTTGTTTTATTTATTTAATTAATATACAAAGTGGCCAGTAAGCGCCCCGGGTTGTGTTTATGGGCACATGTATTATTTAATTTATTTAATCAATAAACAAAGCGGCCAGTAAGTGCTCTGGGTTTTGTGGTGATTGGTGCTTATAAAGTTAAATTTAATTAATTAATAAACAAAGCGTCCAGTGAGCACCCTGAGTTATGTGGTGATTGGTGCTTGTGTTATTTTATTTATTGAATTAATAAACAAAGCGGCCAGTAAGCGCCCCGGGTTGTGTTGGGATGGGCACTTGTATTAATTTATTTATTTTATCAATAAACAAAGCGGCTAGTAAGAGCTCTGGGGTTTGTAATAATTAGCACTTGTGTTATTTCATTTATTCAATTTATTAACAAAGTGGCCAGTGAGCGCCCCGGGTTGTGTAGTGATTGGCGCTTGTGTAATTTTGTTTATTTAATTAATAAACAAAGCAGCCAGTAAGTGCTCTAGGTTGTGCTTATTAGCACATGTGTTATTTTATTTAATCAATTAATAAACAAAGTGGCCCGTAAGCACCTCGAGTTGTGTGGTGATTAGGCACATGTGTTATTTTATTTAATCAATAAATAAACAAAGTGGCCAGTAAGCACCTCGAGTTGTGTGGTGATTGGCGCTTGCGTCATTTTGTTTATTTGATTTATAAACCAAGTAGCCAGTAAGCGTCCCAGATAGTGTGGTAATGGGCACTAGTGTTTTTATTCGAATTCAATTAATAAACAAAGTGGTAAGTAAGTACTCCGGAGTTGTGGTGATTAACGCTTGTGGTGTTTGATTTATTCAATTAATAAACAAAGCGCCCAGTTAGCGCCCTGGGTTGTGTGGTGATGGGCTTTTTTGTTATTTTTTAATGTTTTGAAAAACAAAGCAGCCAGTAAGCGCCCCAGGTTTCGTTTATGGGCACATGTGTTATTTTATTTATTCAAATAATTAACAAAGCGGCCAGTAAGCGATCTAGGGTTTGTAATAATTGGCGCTTGTGATATTTTATTAATTTAAATTATAATCAAAGTGGCCAGTGAGCGCCCCGGGTTGTGTGGATTGGCGCTTGTGTTATTTTATTTATCAAATAAATAAACAAAGCGGCCAGTAAACGCTCTGGGGTTTGTGATGATTTACGCTTGTGTTATTTTATTTATTCAATTAATAAACAAAGCGCCCAGTGAGCACCCCGAGTTGTGTGATGATTGGCGCTTGTGTCATTTTATTTTTTCAATTAATAAACAAAGCAACCAGTAAGCACCCCAGGTTTCGTTTATGGGCACATGTGTTATTTTATTCATTTAAATAATTATCAAAGCGGCCAGTAAGCTATCTGGGGTTTGTTATAATTGGCACTTGTGTTATTTTATTTATTTAATTAATATACAAAGAAGCCAGTAAGCGCCCCTGGTTGTGTGGGATTTAGCGCTTGCGTTATTTCATTTATTTAATTATCAAAAAAAGTGGCCAGTAAGCGCCCCGGATTGTGTGGTGATTGGCACTTGTGTTCTTTTATTCATTTAATTAATAAACAAAGCAGCCAGTACGTGCCCCGGGTCTTGTGGTAATGGGCACTTGTGTTATTTTATTTATTTAATTGATAAACAAAGCAGCCAGTAAGCGCCCCGGGTTGTGTAGTGATGGGCACTTGTGTTACTTTATTTATTTAATTAATAAACAAAGCTGCCAGTAAGCACCCCGCGTTGTGTGGTGATTGGCGCTTGCGTCATTTCATTTATTTGATTAATAAACAAAGCAGCTAGTGAGCGCCCCGGATTGTGTGGTGATGAGCATTTGTGTTATTTTATTTATTTAAATTATAAACAAAGCGGCCAGTAAGCGCTCTGGTTTGTGTGGTGATGGGCACTTGTGTTATTTTATTTATTTAATTAATAAACAAAGATGCCAGTGAGCAGCCTGGGTTGTGTGCTGATTGGTGCTTGTATTATTCTATTTATTAAATTAATAAACAAAGCAGCCAGCAAGTGCTCTGGGTTTTGTGGTGATTGGCGCTGTGTTATTTTATTTATTTAAGCATTAAAGAAAGCGGCCAGTAAGCGCTCTGGGTTTCGTGGTGATTGGCGCTTGTGTTATTTCAATTATTCAATGAATAAACAAAGCACCCAGTGAGCACCTTGGGTTGTGTGGTGATTGGCAGTTGTGTCATTTTATTTATTTAAATGATAAACAAAGCAGCCAGTAAGCGCCCTGGATTGTGTTTATGGGCATATTTATTATTTTATTTATTCAATCAATAAACAAAGCGGCCAGTAAGTGCTCTGGGTTTTGTGGTGATTGGTGCTTGTGGTGTTTAATTTATTCAATTAATAAACAAAGCGTTCAGTGAGCACCCCAAATTGACTGGTTATTGGTGCTTGTGTTATTTTATTTTTTAAATTAATAAACAAAGCGGCCAGTAAGCGCCCCGGGTTGTGTAGGGTTGGGCACTTGTGTTATTTTATTTATTTAATTAATAATGAAAGCAGCCAGTGAGCGCCTCGAATTGTGTGGTGATGGGCATTTGTGTTATTTTATGTATTTAATGAATAAACAAAGCACCTAGTGAGCACCCCGAGTTGTGTGGTGATTGATGCTTGTGTTATTTTATTTATCAAATTAATAAACAAAGTGGCCAGTAAGCGCCCCGGGTTGTGTAGGGATGGGCACTTGTTTTAATTTATTCATTCAATGAATAAACAAAGGGGCCAGTAAGATTTTTGCGGTTTGTAATAATTGGCACTTGTGTTATTTTATTTTCTCAATTAATAAAAAAAGCGGCCACTAAGTGCGCTGGGTTTTGTGGTAATTGGCGCTTGTGTCATTTCAATTATTCAGTTAATAAACAAAGCAGCCAGTAAGCGCCCTGGATTATGAGGTAATGCGCACTTGTGTTATATTATTTGTTTAATTAATAAACAAAGCGTCCAGTTAGCACTCTGGGTTGTGTGATAATTGGCGCTTGTGTTATTTTATTCATTTAATTCATGAACAAAGCGGCCAGTTAGCACTCCGGGTTGTGTAGGGATGGGCACTTGTGTTATTTTATTTATTTAATTATTAAACAAAGCGGCCAGTAATCATCCCGGGTTGTGTGGTGATTGACGCTTGTGTTATTTTATTTATTTAAATAATAAACAAACTGGTTAGTAAGCGCTCTGGGTTTTGTGAAGATTGGCGCTTGTGGTATTCAATTTATTTAATTAATAAACAAAGCGGCGAGTTAGCACCCTGGGTTGTGTGGTGATTAGTGCTTGTGTTATTTTAATTATTAAATTATTGAACAAAGTGGCCAGTAAACGTTTTAGGGTTTGTAATGATTGGCAATTGTGTTATTTTATTTATTTAAATATTAAACAAAGCAGCCAGTAAGTTTTCCGTGTTGTGTAATGTTGGGCACTTGTGTAATTTTATTTATTTGATTAATAAACATAGCGGCCAGTAAGCGCCCCAGGTTGTGTGAGGATTAGCGCTTGTGGTATTTCATTTATTCAATTAATAAACAAAGCAGCCAATGAGCGCCCTGGATTGTATGGTGATTGGTGCTTGTGTAATTTTATTGATTTGATTAATAAACAAAGCAGCCAGTAAGCGCTCTGGGTTTTGTAAAGATTGGCGCTTTTGCTATTCTATTTATTCAATTAATAAACAAAGCAGCCAATGAGGGCCCTGGATTGTGTGGTGATGGGCACTTGTGTAGTTTTATTTATTTAATAAATAAACAAAGCGGCCTGTGAGCACCATAAGTATTGCGATAATTGGTGCCTGTGTTATTTTATTTATTCAATAAATAAACAAAACGGCCAGTAAGCTCCCCGGGTTGTGTGTTGATGAGCACTTGTATCATTTTATTCAATTAATTAATAAACGGACAGCCAGTAAGCGCCCCGGGTTGTGAGTTAATGAGCACTTGTGTTATTTTATTTATTTATTTAATAAAAAAAGCAGACAGTAAGCGCTCTGGATTGTGTGGTGATAGTCACTTGTGTTATTTTATTAATTTATTTAATAACCAAAGTGGCCAGTAAGCGCTCTGGGTTTTGTGGGGATTGGCGTTTGTGGTATTTTATTTATTCAATGAATAAACAAAGCGCTTTGTGAGAACCTTGGGTTGTGTTGTGATTGGCAATTGTGTCATTTTATTCATTTAATTAATAAACAAAGCAGCCAGTAAGCGCTCCGGGTTGTGTGGTAATGGGCACTTGTGTTCTTATTCTTATTCAATTAATAAACAAAGTGGGTAGTAAGCGCTCTGGGTTTTGTGGTGATTGGCGCTTGTGGTGTTTAATTAATTCAATTAATAAACGAAGCGTCCAGTGCGCACCCCGAGATGTGTGGTGATTGGTGCTTGTGTTATTTTATTAATCAAATTGATAATTAAAGCGGCCAGCAAGCACCCCATGTTGTGTAGAGATGTGCATTTGTGTTATCTTACTTATTTAATTAATAAACAAAGCGGCCAGTGAGCACCTTAGGTTGTGTGATGATTGGCGCTTGTGTCATTTTATTTTTTTAATTAATAAACAAAGAAGCCAGTAAGCGCCCCAGGTTTCGTTCATGGGCACATGTGTTATTTTATTTATTCGAATAATTATCAAAGCGGCCAGTAAGCTCTCTGGGGTTTGTAATAATTGACACTTGTGTTGTTTTATTTATTTAATTAATAAACAAAGTAGCCAGTAAGCGCCCCGGGTCTTGTGGTAAAGGGCACTTGTGTTATTTTATTTATTTAATTAATAAACAAAGCAGCCAGTGAGCGCCCCGGGTTGTGTAGTGATGGGCACTTGTGTTATTTTATTAATCCAAATAATAAACAAAGCTGCCAGTAAGCACCCCGCGTTGTGTGGTGATTGGCGCTTGCGTCATTTTATTTATTTGATTAATAAACAAAGCAGCCAGTAAGCGCCCCGGATTGTGTGGTGATAGGCATCTGTGTTATTTTATTTATTCAATTAATAAACAAAGCAGCCAGTAAGCACCTTGGGTTGTGTGCTGATTGGTGCTTGTATTATTATATTTATTAAATTAATAAACAAAGCAGCCAGCAAGTGCTCTGGGTTTTGTGGTGATAGCGCTTGTGTTATTTTATTTATTTAAGCAATAAACAAAGCGGCCAGTAAGCGCTCTGGGTTTCGTAATGATTGGCGCTTGTGTTATTTTATTTATTCAATGAATAAACAAAGCGTCTAGTAAGCACCTCGGGTTGTGTGGTGATTGGTGCTTGTGTTATTTTATTTATTAAATTAATAAACAAAGCGGCCAGTAAACGCTCTAAGGTTTTGTGTCGATTCGCGCTTGTGTTTTTTTATTTATTTAATTAATAAACAAAGCAGCAAGTAAGCGCCCAAGGTTGTGCTTATGGGCACATGTGTTATTTTATTTATTCAATTATCAAACAAAGTGGCCAGTACGCGCCCTGGATTGTGTGGTGATTGACACTTGTGTTCTATTATTTATTTAATTAATAAACAGAGCAGCCAGTACGCGCCCCGGATTGTCTGGTGGTGGGCACTTGTGTTGTTTTATTTATTTAATTAATAAACAAAGCAGCCAGCAACTGCTCTGGGTTTTGTGGTAATAGCGCTTGTGTTATCTTATTTATTTAAGCAATAAACAAAGCGGCCTGTAAGCGCTCTGGGTTTCGTAATGATTGGCGCTCGTGTTATTTTATTTATTCAATGAATAAACAAAGCTGCCAGTAAGCACCCCGCGTTGTGTGGTGATTGGCGCTTGCGTCATTTTATTTATTTGATTAATAAACAATGCAGCCAGTAAGCGCCCCGGATTGTGTGGTGATAGGCATTTGTGTTATTTTATTTATTTAATTAATAAACAAAGCAGCCAGTAAGCACCTTGGGTTGTGTGCTGATTGGTGCTTGTATTATTTTATTTATTAAATTAATAAACAAAGCAGCCAGCAAGTGCTCTGGGTTTTGTGGTGATAGCGCTTGTGTTATTTTATTTATTTAAGCAATAAACAAAGCGGCCAGTAAGCGCTCTGGGTTTCGTAATGATTGGCGCTCGTGTTATTTTATTTATTTAATGAATAAACAAAGCTGCCAGTAAGCACCCCGCGTTGTGTGGTGATTGGCGCTTGCGTCATTTTATTTATTTGATTAATAAACAATGCAGCCAGTAAGCGCCCCGGATTGTGTGGTGATAGGCATTTGTGTTATTTTATTTATTCAATTAATAAACAAAGCAGCCAGTAAGCACCTTGGGTTGTGTGCTGATTGGCGTTTGTGTTATTTTATTTTTTCAATTAATAAACAAAGCAACCAGTAAGCGCCCCAGGTTTCGTTTATGGGCACATGTGTTATTTTATTCATTTAAATAATTACCAAAGCGGCCAGTAAGCTATCTGGGGTTTGTTATAATTGGCACTTGTGTTATTTTATTTATTTAATTAATATACAAAGAAGCCAGTAAGCGCCCCTGGTTGTGTGGGATTTAGCGCTTGCGTTATTTCATTTATTTAATTATCAAAAAAAGTGGCCAGTAAGCGCCCCGGATTGTGTGGTGATTGGCACTTGTGTTCTTTTATTCATTTAATTAATAAACAAAGCAGCCAGTACGCGCCCCGGATTGACCGGTGGTAGGCACTTGTGTTGTTTTATTTATTTAATTAATAAACAGAGCAGCCAGTGAGCGCCCCGGGTCTTGTGGTAATGGGCACTTGTGTTATTTTATTTATTTAATTGATAAACAAAGCAGCCAGTAAGCGCCCCGGGTTGTGTAGTGATGAGCACTTGTGTTACTTTATTTATTTAATTAATAAACAAAGCTGCCAGTAAGCGACCCGCGTTGTGTGGTGATTGGCGCTTGCGTCATTTCATTTATTTGATTAATAAACAAAGCAGCTAGTGAGCGCCCCGGATTGTGTGGTAATGAGCATTTGTGTTATTTTATTTATTTAAATTATAAACAAAGCGGCCAGTAAGCGCTCTGGTTTGTGTGGTGATGGGCACTTGTGTTATTTTATTTATTAAATTAATAAACAAAGATGCCAGTGAGCAGCCTGGGTTGTGTGCTGATTGGTGCTTGTATTATTTTATTTATTAAATTAATAAACAAAGCAGCCAGCAAGTGCTCTGGGTTTTGTGGTGATTGGCGCTGTGTTATTTTATTTATTTAAGCAATAAAGAAAGCGGCCAGTAAGCGCTCTGGGTTTCGTGGTGATTGGCGCTTGTGTTATTTCAATTATTCAATGAATAAACAAAGCGCCCAGTGAGCACCTTGGGTTGTGTGGTGATTGGCAGTTGTGTCATTTTATTTATTTAAATGATAAACAAAGCAGACAGTAAGCGCCCCGGATTGCGTTTATGGGCATATTTATTATTTTATTTATTCAATCAATAAACAAAGCGGCCAGTAAGTGCTCTGGGTTTTGTGGTGATTGGTGCTTGTGGTGTTTAATTTATTCAATTAATAAACAAAGCGTCCAGTGAGCACCCCGAGTTGACTGGTTATTGGTGCTTGTGTTATCTTATTTTTTAAATTAATAAACAAAGCGGCCAGTAAGTGCCCCGGGTTGTGTAGGGTTGGGCACTTGTGTTATTTTATTTATTTAATTAATAATGAAAGCAGCCAGTGAGCGCCTCGAATTGTGTGGTGATGGGCATTTGTGTTATTTTATGTATTTAATGAATAAACAAAGCACCTAGTGAGCACCCCGAGTTGTGTGGTGATTGATGCTTGTGTTATTTTATTTATCAAATTAATAAACAAAGTGGCCAGTAAGCGCCCCGGGTTGTGTAGGGATGGGCACTTGTTTTAATTTATTCATTCAATCAATAAACAAAGGGGCCAGTAAGATTTTTGCAGTTTGTAATAATTGGCACTTGTGTTATTTTATTTTCTCAATTAATAAAAAAAGCGGACAGTAAGTGCTCTGGGTTTTGTGGTAATTGGCGCTTGTGTCATTTCAATTATTCAGTTAATAAACAAAGCAGCCAGTAAGCGCCCTGAATTATGAGCTAATGCGCGCTTGTCTTATATTATTTGTTTAATTAATAAACAAAGCGTCCAGTAAGCACTCTGGGTTGTGTGATAATTGGCGCTTGTGTTATTTTATTCATTTAATTTATGAACAAAGCGGCCAGTTAGCACTCCGGGTTGTGTAGGGATGGGCACTTGTGTTATTTTATTTATTTAATTATTAAACAAAGCGGCCAGTGATAATCCCGGGTTGTGTGGTGATTGACGCTTGTGTTATTTTATTTATTCAAATAATAAACAAACTGGTTAGTAAGCGCTCTGGGTTTTGTGAAGATTGGCGCTTGTGGTATTCAATTTATTTAATTATTAAACAAAGCGGCGAGTAAGCACCCTGGGTTGTGTGGTGATTAGTGCTTGTGTTATTTTATTTATTAAATTATTGAACAAAGTGGCCAGTTAACGTTTTAGGGTTTGTAATGATTGGCAATTGTGTTATTTTATTTATTTAATTATTAAACAAAGCAGCCAGTAAGTTTTCCGTGTTGTGTAATGTTGGGCACTTGTGTAATTTTATTTATTTGATTAATAAACATAGCGGCCAGTGAGCGCCCCAGGTTGTGTGAGGATTAGCGCTTGTGGTATTTCATTTATTCAATTAATAAACAAAGCAGCCAATGAGCGCCCTGGATTGTATGGTGATTGGTGCTTGTGTAATTTTATTGATTTGATTAATAAACAAAGCAGCCAGTAAGCGCTCTGGGTTTTGTGAAGATTGGCGCTTTTGGTATTCTATTTATTCAATTAATAAACAAAGCAGCCAATGAGCGCCCTGGATTGTGTAGTGATAGGCACTTGTGTAGTTTTATTCATTTAATAAATAAACAAAACGGCCAGTAAGCGCCCCGGGTTGTGTGTTGATGGGCACTTGTGTTATTTTATTCAATTAATTAATAAACGGACAGCCAGTAAGCGCCCCGGGTTGTGAGTTAATGAGCACTTGTGTTATTTTATTTATTTATTTAATAAAAAAAGCAGACAGAAAGCGCTCCGGATTGTGTGGTGATAGGCACTTGTGTTATTTTATTAATTTATTTAATAACCAAAGTGGCCAGTAAGCGCTCTGGGTTTTGTGGGGATTGGCGTTTGTGGTATTTTATTTATTCAATGAATAAACAAAGCGCTTTGTGAGAACCTTGGGTTGTGTTGTGATTGGCAATTGTGTCATTTTATTCATTTAATTAATAAACAAAGCAGCCAGTAAGCGCTCCGGATTGTGTGGTAATGGGCACTTGTGTTCTTATTCTTATTCAATTAATAAACAAAGTGGGTAGTAAGCGCTCTGGGTTTTGTGGTGATTGGCGCTTGTGGTGTTTAATTAATTCAATTAATAAACAAAGCGCACAGTGCGCACCCCGAGATGTGTGGTGATTGGTGCTTGTGTTATTTTATTTATCAAATTGATAATTAAAGCGGCCAGCAAGCACCCCATGTTGTGTAGAGATGTGCATTTGTGATATCTTACTTATTTAATTAATAAACAAAGCGGCCAGTGAGCACCTTAGGTTGTGTGATGATTCGCGCTTGTGTCATTTTATTTTTTTAATTAATAAACAAAGAAGCCAGTAAGCGCCCCAGGTTTCGTTCATGGGCACATGTGTTATTTTATTTATTCGAATAATTATCAAAGTGGCCAGTAAGCTCTCTGGGGTTTGTAATAATTGGCACTTGTGTTATTTTATTTATTTGATTAATAAACAAAGAAGCCAGTAAGCGCCCCGGGTTATGATGGATTTAGCGCTTGCGTTATTTTATTTATTTAATTATCAAACAAAGTGGCCAGTACGCGCCCTGGATTGTGTGGTGATTGACACTTGGGTTCTTTTATTTATTTAATTAATAAACAGAGCAGCCAGTACGCGCCCCGGATTGTCTGGTGGTGGGCACTTGTGTTGTTTTATTTATTTAATTAATAAACAAAGTAGCCAGTAAGCGCCCCGGGTCTTGTGGTAAAGGGCACTTGTATTATTATATTTATTAAATTAATAAACAAAGCGGCCAGTAAGCGCTCTGGGTTTCGTAATGATTGGCGCTTGTGTTATTTTATTTATTCAATGAATAAACAAAGCGTCTAGTAAGCACCTCGGGTTGTGTGGTGATTGGTGCTTGTGTTATTTTATTTATTAAATTAATAAACAAAGCGGCCAGTAAACGTTCTAAGGTTTTGTGTCGATTCGCGCTTGTGTTATTTTATTTATTTAATTAATAAACAAAGCAGCAAGTAAGCGCCCAAGGTTGTGCTTATGGGCACATGTGTTATTTTGTTTATTCAATTATCAAACAAAGTGGCCAGTACGCGCCCTGGATTGTGTGGTGATTGACACTTGTGTTCTTTTATTTATTTAATTAATAAACAAAGCAGCCAGTACGCGCCCCGGATTGTCTGGTGGTGGGCACTTGTGTTGTTTTATTCATTTAATTAATAAACAAAGCAGCCAGCAAGTGCTCTGGGTTTTGTGGTAATAGCGCTTGTGTTATTTTATTTATTTAAGCAATAAACAAAGCGGCCAGTAAGCGCTCTGGGTTTCGTAATGATTGGCGCTCGTGTTATTTTATTTATTCAATGAATAAACAAAGCTGCTAGTAAGCACCCCGCGTTGTGTGGTGATTGGCGCTTGCGTCATTTTATTTATTTGATTAATAAACAATGCAGCCAGTAAGCGCCCCGGATTGTGTGGTGATAGGCATTTGTGTTATTTTATTTATTCAATTAATAAACAAAGCAGCCAGTAAGCACCTTGGATTGTGTGCTGATTGGTGCTTGTATTATTTTATTTATTAAATTAATAAACAAAGCAGCCAGCAAGTGCTCTGGGTTTTGTGGTGATAGCGCTTGTGTTATTTTATTTATTTAAGCAATAAACAAAGCGGCCAGTAAGCGCTCTGGGTTTCGTAATGATTGGCGCTTGTGTTATTTTATTTATTCAAATAATAAACAAACTGGTTAGTAAGCGCTCTGGGTTTTGTGAAGATTGGCGCTTGTGGTATTTAATTTATTTAATTAATAAACAAAGCGGCGAGTTAGCACCCTGGGTTGTGTGGTGATTAGTGCTTGTGTTATTTTAATTATTAAATTATTGAACAAAGTGGCCAGTAAACGTTTTAGGGTTTGTAATGATTGGCAACTGTGTTATTTTATTTATTTAATTATTAAACAAAGCAGCCAGTAAGTTTTTCGTGTTGTGTAATGTTGGGCACTTGTGTAATTTTATTTATTTGATTAATAAACATAGCGGCCAGTGAGCGCCCCAGGTTGTGTGAGGATTAGCGCTTGTGGTATTTCATTTATTCAATTAATAAACAAAGCAGCCAATGAGCGCCCTGGATTGTATGGTGATTGGTGCTTGTGTAATTTTATTGATTTGATTAATAAACAAAGCAGCCAGTAAGCGCTCTGGGTTTTGTGAAGATTGGCGCTTTTGGTATTCTATTTATTCAATTAATAAACAAAGCAGCCAATGAGCGCCCTGGATTGTGTAGTGATAGGCACTTGTGTAGTTTTATTCATTTAATAAATAAACAAAACGGCCAGTAAGCGCCCCGGGTTGTGTGTTGATGAGCACTTGTGTTATTTTATTCAATTAATTAATAAACGGACAGCCAGTAAGCGCCCCGGGTTGTGAGTTAATGAGCACTTGTGTTATTTTATTTATTTATTTAATAAAAAAAGCAGACAGTAAGCGCTCCAGATTGTGTGGTGATAGGCACTTGTGTTATTTTATTAATTTATTTAATAACCAAAGTGGCCAGTAAGCGCTCTGGATTTTGTGGGGATTGGCGTTTGTGGTATTTTATTTATTCAATGAATAAACAAAGCGCTTTGTGAGAACCTTGGGTTGTGTTGTGATTGGCAATTGTGTCATTTTATTAATTTAATTAATAAACAAAGCAGCCAGTAAGCGCTCCGGGTTGTGTGGTAATGGGCACTTGTGTTCTTATTCTTATTCAATTAATAAACAAAGTGGGTAGTAAGCGCTCTGGGTTTTGTGGTGATTGGCGCTTGTGGTGTTAAATTAATTCAATTAATAAACAAAGCGCACAGTGCGCACCCCGAGATGTGTGGTGATTGGTGCTTGTGTTATTTTATTTATCAAATTGATAATTAAAGCGGCCAGCAAGCACCCCATGTTGTGTAGAGATGTGCATTTGTGTTATCTTACTTATTTAATTAATAAACAAAGCGGCCAGTGAGCACCTTAGGTTGTGTGATGATTGGCGCTTGTGTCATTTTATTTTTTTAATTAATAAACAAAGAAGCCAGTAAGCGCCCTAGGTTTCGTTCATGGGCACATGTGTTATTTTATTTATTCGAATAATTATCAAAGTGGCCAGTAAGCTTTCTGGGGTTTGTAATAATTGGCACTTGTGTTATTTTATTTATTTGATTAATAAACAAAGAAGCCAGTAAGCGCCCCGGGTTATGATGGATTTAGCGCTTGCGTTATTTTATTTATTTAATTATCAAACAAAGTGGCCAGTACGCGCCCTGGATTGTGTGGTGATTGACACTTGGGTTCTTTTATTTATTTAATTAATAAACAGAGCAGCCAGTACGCGCCCCGGATTGTCTGGTGGTGGGCACTTGTGTTGTTTTATTTATTTAATTAATAAACAAAGTAGCCAGTAAGCGCCCCGGGTCTTGTGGTAAAGGGCACTTGTATTATTATATTTATTAAATTAATAAACAAAGCAGCCAGCAAGTGCTCTGGGTTTTGTGGTGATAGCGCTTGTGTTATTTTATTTATTTAAGCAATAAACAAAGCGGCCAGTAAGCGCTCTGGGTTTCGTAATGATTGGCGCTTGTGTTATTTTATTTATTCAATGAATAAACAAAGCGTCTAGTAAGCACCTCGGGTTGTGTGGTGATTGGTGCTTGTGTTATTTTATTTATTAAATTAATAAACAAAGCGGCCAGTAAACGTTCTAAGGTTTTGTGTCGATTCGCGCTTGTGTTATTTTATTTATTTAATTAATAAACAAAGCAGCAAGTAAGCGCCCAAGGTTGTGCTTATGGGCACATGTGTTATTCTATTTATTCAATTATCAAACAAAGTGGCCAGTACGCGCCCTGGATTGTGTGGTGATTAACACTTGTGTTCTTTTATTTATTTAATTAATAAACAAAGCAGCCAGTACGCGCCCCGGATTGTCTGGTGGTGGGCACTTGTGTTATTTTATTTATTTAATTAATAAACAAAGCAGACAGCAAGTGCTCTGGGTTTTGTGGTAATAGCGCTTGTGTTATTTTATTTATTTAAGCAATAAACAAAGCGGCCAGTAAGCGCTCTGGGTTTCGTAATGATTGGCGCTCGTGTTATTTTATTTATTCAATGAATAAACAAAGCTGCTAGTAAGCACCCCGCGTTGTGTGGTGATTGGCGCTTGCGTCATTTTATTTATTTGATTAATAAACAATGCAGCCAGTAAGCGCCCCGGATTCTGTGGTGATAGGCATTTGTGTTATTTTATTTATTCAATTAATAAACAAAGCAGCCAGTAAGCACCTTGGATTGTGTGCTGATTGGTGCTTGTATTATTTTATTTATTAAATTAATAAACAAAGCAGCCAGCAAGTGCTCTGGGTTTTGTGGTGATAGCGCTTGTGTTATTTTATTAATTTAAGCAATAAACAAAGCGGCCAGTAAGCGCTCTGGGTTTCGTAATGATTGGCGCTTGTGTTATTTTATTTATTCAATGAATAAACAAAGCGTCCAGTTAGCACCTCGGGTTGTGTGGTGATTGGTGCTTGTGTTATTTTATTTATGAAATTAATAAACAAAGCGGCCAGTAAACGCTCTGAGGTTTTGTGTCGATTCGCGCTTGTGTTATTTTATTTATTTAATTAATAAACAAAGCAGCAAGTAAGCGCCCAAGGTTGTGCTTATGGGCACATGTGTTATTTTATTTATTCAACTAATAAACAAAACAGCCAGTAAGAGCTTTAGGGTTTCTAATAATTGGCGTTTGAGTTATTTTATATATTTAATTAATAAACAAAGCAGCCAGTTAGCGCCCCGGGTTGTGTGTTAATGAGCACATGTGTTATTTTATTTATTTGATTAATAAACGAAGCGTCCAGTAAGCGCCCCGGGTTGTGTGTTGATGAGCACTTGTGTTATTTTATTTATTTAATTAATACAAAAATCAGCCAGTATCCGCCCTGGATTGTGTGGTGATGGGCACTTGTGTTATTTTATTTATTTAATTAATAACCAAAGTGGCCGGTAAGCGCTCTGGTTTTTGTGGGGATTGGCGGTTGTGGTATTTTTTTTATTCATTGAATAAGCAAAGCGCTCAGTGAGCCCCTCGGGTTGTGTGGTGATTGGCAATTGTGTCATTTTATTCATTTAATTAATAAACAAAGCAGCCAGTAAGGGCTCCGGGTTGTGTTTATGGGCACATGTGTTATTTTATTCATTCTATCAATAAACAAAGCGGCCAGTAAGCGCTCTGGGTTTTGTGGTGATTGGCGCTTGCGTCATTTTATTTATTCAATAAATAAACAAAGCAGCCAGTAAGCGCCCCAAATTGTGTGGTGATGGGCACTTGTGTTATTTTATTTATATAATTGATAACCAAAGTGGCCAGTAAGCGCTCTGGGTTTTGTGGGGATTGGCGCTTGTGGTATTTTATTTATTCAATAAATGAATAAAGCGCCCAGTGAGCACCTCAACGTGTGTGGTGATTGGCAATTGTGTCATTTTATTTATTTAATTAATAAACAAAGCAGCCAGTAAGCGCTCCGTGTTGTGTTTATGGGCACATGTGTTATTTTATTTATTTAATCAATAAACAAAGCGGCCAGTAAGCGCTTAGGGTTTCGTGTTGATTGGCGCTTGTGTTATTTCATTTATTTAATAAATAAAACAAAGCGCCCAGTGAGCACCATGGGTTGTGTGATGATTGGCAATTGTGTCATTTCATTTATTTAAATGATAAACAAAGCAGCCAGTAAGCGCCCTAGGTGGTGTTTATGGGCACATGTATTATTTTATTTATTCAATCAATAAACAATGCGGCCAGTAAGTGCTCTGGGTTTTGTGGTGATTGGTGCTTGTTGTGTTTAATTTTATTAATTAATAAACAAAGCGTCCAGTGAGCACCATGAGATGTGTGGTGATTGATGCTTGTGTTATTTTATTCATCAAATTAATGAACAAAGCGGCCAGCAAGCGCCCCGGGTTGTGTGGGGATGGGCACTTGTTTTAATTTATTTATTCAATCGAAAAACAAAGGGGCCAGTAAGAGCTTTGGGGTTTGTAATAATTGGCACTTGTGTTATTTTATTTATTCAATTGATAAACAAAGCAGCCAGTAAGTGCCCTAGGTTGTGCTTATGGATACATTTGTTATTTTATTTAATCAATTAATAAACAAAGTGGCCAGTAAGCACCCCGCGTTGTGTGGTGATTGGCGCTTGAGTTATTTTATTTATTTGATTAATAAACAAAGCAGCCAGTAAGCGCCCTAGGTTGTGCTTATGGGCACATTTGTTATTTTATTTGTTTAATTAATAATCAAAGCAGCCAGTTAGTGCCCCAAGTTGTGTGGTAATAGGCACTTAAGTTATTTTATTTATTTAATTATCAAACGAAGCGGCCAGTAAGCACTCCGCGTTTCGTGGTGGTTGGCGCTTTCGTCATTTTGTTTATTTGATTTATAAACCAAGGAGCCAGTAAGCGTCCCGGATTGTGTGGTAATAGGCACTTGTGTCCTTATTCTTATTCAATTAATAAACAAAGTGGGTAGTAAGCGCTCTGGGTTTTGTGGTGATTGGCACTTGTGGTGTTTAATTTATTCAATTAATAAACTAAGCGCCCAGTGAGCACCCCGAGTTGTGTGGTGATTGGTGCTTGTGTTATTTTATTTATTAAATTAATGAACAAAGCGGCCAGCAAGCGCCTTGAGTTGTGTGGTGATTGGCACTTGTATTTTTTTATTTATTTAATTAATAAACAAAGCAGCCAGTGAGCACCCTAAATCTTGTAGTAATGGGCACTTGTGTTATTTTATTTATTTAATTAATAAACAAAGCAGCCAGTAAGCGCCCCGGGTTGTGTAGTGATAAGCACTTGTGTTATTTTATTAATTTAATTAATAAACAAAGCTGCCAGTAAGCACCCCGCGTTGTGTGGTGATTGGCGCTTGCGTCATTTTATTTATTTGATTCATAAACAAAGCAGCCAGTAAGCGCCCCGGATTGTGTGGTGATGGGCATTTGTGTTATTTTTTTTATTCAATTCATAAAGAAAGCGGCCAGTAAGCGCTCTGGTTTATGTGGTGATGGGCACTTGTGTTATTTTATTTATTTAATTAATAAACAAAGCGGCCAGTGAGCACCCTGGGTTGTGTGCTGATTGGTGCTTGTATTATTTTATTTATTAAATTAATAAACAAAGCAGCCAGTAAGTGCTCTAGGTTTTGTGGTGATTGGCGCTTGTGTTATTTTATTTATTCAAGCAATAAACAAAGCGGCCAGTAAGCGCTCTGGGTTTTGTGGTGATTGGCGCTTGTGGTGTTTGATTTATTTAATTAATAAACAAAGCGCCCAGTGAGCACCCCGAGTTGATGGTGATTGGTGCTTGTGTTATTTTATTTACCAAATTAATAAACAAAGCGGCCAGCAAGCGCCCCGGGTTGTGTAGGGATGTGCATTTGTGTTATTTAACTCATTTAAATAATAAACAAAGCGGCTAGTAAGCACCTTAGGTTTTGTGATGATTCTCCTTGTGTCATTTTATTTTTTCAATTAATAAACAAAGCAGCCAGTAAGTGCCCCAGGTTTCGTTTATGGGCACATGTGTTATTTTATTTATTCAAATAATCACCAAAGCGGCCAGTAAGCGCTCTGGGGTTTGTAATAATTGGCACTTGTGTTATTTTATTTCTTCAATTAATAAACAAAAAAGCCAGAAAGTGCCCCGGGTTGTGTGGGATTTAGCGCTTGCGTTATTTTATTTATTCAATTATCAAACAAAGTGGCCAGTGAGCGCCCTGGATTGTGTGGTGATTGGCACTTGTGTTCTTTTATTTATTTAATTAATAAACAAAGCGGCCAGTGAGCACCCTGGGTCGTGTGCTAATTGGTGCTTGTATTATTTTATTTATTAAATTAATAAACAAAGCAGCCAGTAAGTGCTCTGGGTTTTGTAATAATTGGCACTCGTGTTATTTTATTTATTCAAGCAATAAACAAAGCGGCCAGTAAGCGCCCCGGGTTGTGTAGGGTTTAGCACTTGTGTTATTTTATTTATTTAATTAATAATAAAAGCAGCCAGTGAGTGCCCCGAATTGTGTGGTGATGGGCATTTGTGTTATTTTATGTATTCAATGAATACAAAAAGCGCCTAGTGAGCATCCCGAGTTGTGTGGTGATTGATGCTTGTGTTATTTTATTTATCAAATTAATAAACAAAGTGGCCAGTAAGGGCCCCTGGTTGTGAAGGGATGGGCACTTGTATTCTTTTTCTTCTTCAATTAATAAACAAAGTAAGTAGTTAGTGCTCTGGGTTTTGTGGTGATTGGCACTTGTGGTGTTTAATTTATTCAATTAATAAACGAAGTGCCTAGTAAGCACCTCAGGTTGTGTGATGATTGGCGCTTGTGTCATTTTATTTATTCAGTTAATAAGCAAAGCAGCTAGTTAGCACCCCGGAATGTGTGGTGATGGGCACTTGTGTTAGTTTATTTATTTAATTATTAATCAAAGTGGCCAGTAAGCGCCCTGGATTGTGTGGTGATTGGCACTTGTGTTCTTTTATTTATTCAATTAATAAACAAAGCAGCCAGTACGCGTCCCGGTTTGTCCGGTGGTGGGCACTTGTGTTATTTTATTTATTTAATTGATAAACAGAGCGGCCAGTAAGCGCTCTGGGTTTAGTGGAGATTGGCGCTTGTGTCATTTTATTTATTCAGTTAATAAGCAAAGCAGCTAGTAAGCGCCCCGGAATGTGTGGTGATGGGCACTTGTGTTAGTTTATTTATTTAATTAATAAACAAAGCAGCCAGTTAGCGCTCTGGGTTGTGTGGTGATGGGCACTTGTGTTAATTTATTTATCTTATTAATAAACAAAGCAGCCAACATGCACCCTGGGTTGTGTGCTGATTGGTGCTTGTTTTATTTTATTTATTAAATTAATAAACAAAGCAGCCAGTATGTGCTCTGGGTTTTGTGGTGATTGACGCTTGTGTTATTTTATTTATTTAATCATCAAACAAAGCAGACAGTAAGCACTCTGGGTTTCGTGGTGATTGGCGCTTGTGTTATTTCATTTATTCAATAAATAAACAAAGCACCGAGTAAGCACCTCGGGTTTTGTGGTGATTGGCAATTCTGTTATTTTATTTATTTAAATAATAAACAAAGCAGCCAGTAAGCGCTACAGGTTGTGTTTATAGGCACATGTATTATTTTATTAATCAATCAATAAAAACAGCGGCCAGTAAGTGCTCTAGGTTATTTGGTGATGGTTGCTTGTGGTGTTTAATTTATTTAATTAATAAACAAAGCAGCTAGTGAGCGCCCCGGGCTTTGTAGGGTTGGCCACTTGTGTTATTTTATTTATTTAATTAATAAACAAAGCAGCCAGTGATAGCCCCGAGTTGTGTGGTGATAAGCATTTGTGGTATTTTATGTATTTAATGAATGAACAAAGTGCCTAGTGAGCACGCCGAGTTGTATGGTGATTGGTGCTTGTGTTTATTTATTTATCAAATTAATAAACAAAGCGGCCAGTTAGCGCTCTGGGGTTTGTCATAATTGGCGCTTGTGTTATTTTATTTATTTAATTGATAAACAAAGCCGCCAGTAAGTGCCCCGGAATTTGTGGTAATGGAAACTTGTGTTATTTTGTGCATCAAATTGATAAACAAAAAGGCCAGTGAGCGCCCCGGGTTGTGTGGTGATTGGCGCTTGTGTTATTTTATTTATTCAATTCATAAACAAAGTGGCCAGTGTTTGCCTCGGGTTGTGTGGTGATGAGCACTTTTGTTTTTTTATTTATTTAATTGATAAACAAAGCAGCCAGTAAGCGCCATGGGTTGCGTGGTAATGGGCATTTGTGTTATTTTGTTCATTCAATTAATAAACAAAGCGGCCAGTGAGCACTTTGGCTTGTGTAGTGATTGGCGCTTGTGTCATTTTATTTATTTAATTGATAAACAAAGCAGCTAGTAAGCGCCCCAGGTTGTGCTTATGGGCACATGTGTTATTTTATTTAATCAATTAATAAACAAAGTGGCCAGTAAGAACCCTGAGTTGTGTGGTGAATGGCGCTTGAGTTATTTTATTTATTTAATTAATAAACAAAACGCCCAGTAAGCACCCCGCGTTGTGTGGTAATTGGCGCTTGTGTCATATTATTTATTTAATGATTAACAGAAAGCAGCTAGTAAGCGCCCCAAATTTTGTTTATTGGCACATTTGTTATTTCATTTATTTAAATAATTAACAAAGCAGCCAGTAAGCGCTCTAGGGTTTGTGGTAATTGGCGCTTGTGTTATTTTATTCATCCAATTAATAAACAAAGCAGCCAGTAAGAACCCCGGGTTGTGTGGTAATAGGCACATTTGTTATTTTATTTATTGAAATGATAAACAAAGTGGACAGTGAGCACCTCGGCTTGTGTAGTGATTGGCGCTTGTGTCATTTTATTTATTCAACTGATAAACAAAGCAGTTAGTAAGCGCCCCAGGTTGTGCTTATGGGCACATGTGTTATTTTATTTAATCAATTAATAAACAAAGTGGCCAGTAAGCACCCTGAGTTAAGTGGTAATTGGCGCTTGAGTTATTTTATTTATATAATTAATAAACAAAGCGGCCAGTAAGCACCCCGCGTTGTGTGGTAATTTGCGCTTGCGTAATATTATTTATTTAATTATTAACAGAAAGCAGCAAGTAAGCGCTCGGGGTTTTGTTTATCGGCACATTTGTTATTTTATTTATTTAAATAATTAACAAAGCGGCCGGTAAGCGCTCTAGGGTTTGTGGTGATTGGCGCTTGTGATATTTTATTTATTCAATTGATAAACAAAGCAGCCAGTAAGCGCTTCAGGATGTGCTAATGGGCCTATGTGTTATTTCATTTATTTAATTAATGAACAAAACGGCCAGTAAGAGCTCTGGGGTTTGTAATAAATGGCGCTAGAGTTATTTTATTCATTTAATTAATAAACAAAGCAGCCAGTAAGCGCATGGGGTTGTGTAGTGATGGGAACATTTGTTATTTTATTTATTTAATTGATAAACAAAGCAGCCAGTAAGCGCCTTAGGTTGTGTGGTAATGGGCATTTGTGTTATTTTTTTTATTCAATTAATAAACAAAGTGGCCAGTGAGCACCTCAACTTGTGTAGTGATTGGCGCTTGTGTCATTTTATTTATTTAATAAATAAACAAAGCAGCCAGTAAGCGCTTAAGGTTGTGCTAATGGGCACATGTGTTATTTTATTTATTTAACTAATAAACAAAACGGCCAGTAAGAGCTCTGGGGTTTGTAATAATTGGCAATTGTGTTAGTTTATTTATTTAATTAATAAACAAAGCAGCCAACAAGCGCCCCGGGTTTTGTGATAATAGGCACTTAAGTCATTTTATTTATTTGATTAATAAACAAAGTGGCCAGTAAGCGCTCTGGGTTGTGTGGTGATGGGCACTTGTGTTAATTTATTTATTTTATTAATAAACAAAGCGGCGAGTGAGCACCCTGGGTTGTGTGCTGATTGGCGCTTGTTTTATTTTATTTATTAAATTAATAAACAAAGCAGCCAGTAAGTGCTCTAGGTTTTGTGGTGATGGGTGCTTGTGGTGTTTAATTTATTTAATTATTAAACAAATCGTCCAGTAAGCACCCCGAATCGTGTGGTGATTGGTGCTTGTGTTATTTTATTTATCAAATTAATAAACAATGCGGCCAGTAAGCGCGCCGGGCTTTGTAGGGTTGGCCACTTGTGTTATTTTATTTATTTAATTAATAAACAAAGCAGCCAGTGAGCGTCCCCGAGTTGTGTGGTGATGGGCATTTGTGGTATTTTATGTATTCAATGAATAAACAAAGTGCCTAGTGAGCACGCCGAGTTGTGTGGTGATTGGTGCTTGTGTTTATTTATTTATCAAATTAATAAACAAAGCATCCAGTAAGCGCTCTGGGGTTTTTCATAATTGGCGCTTGTGTTATTTTATTTATTTAATTGATAAACAAAGCCGCCAGTAAGTGCCCCGGAATTTGTGGTAATGGAAACATGTGTAATTTTGTGCATCAAATTGATAAACAAAAAGGCCAGTGAGCACCCCGGGTTGTGTGGTGATTGGCGCTTGTGTTATTTTATTTATTTAAGCAATAAACAAAGCGGCCAGTAAGCGCTCTGGGTTTTGTGGTGATTGGCGCTTGTGGTGTTTGATTTATTTAATTAATAAACAAAGCGCCCAGTGAGCACCCCGAGTTGATGGTGATTGGTGCTTGTGTTATTTTATTTACCAAATTAATAAACAAAGCGGCCAGCAAGCGCCCTGGGTTGTGTAGGGATGTGCATTTGTGTTATTTAACTCATTTAAATAATAAACAAAGCGGCTAGTGAGCACCTTAGGTTTTGTGATGATTCTCCTTGTGTCATTTTATTTTTTCAATTAATAAACAAAGCAGCCAGTAAGTGCCCCAGGTTTCGTTTATGGGCACATGTGTTATTTTATTTATTCAAATAATTACCAAAGCGGCCAGTAAGCGCTCTGGGGTTTGTAATAATTGGCACTTGTGTTATTTTATTTCTTCAATTAATAAACAAAAAAGCCAGAAAGTGCCCCGGGTTGTGTGGGATTTAGCGCTTGCGTTATTTTATTTATTCAATTATCAAACAAAGTGGCCAGTGAGCGCCCTGGATTGTGTGGTGATTGGCACTTGTGTTCTTTTATTTATTTAATTAATAAACAAAGCGGCCAGTGAGCACCCTGGGTCGTGTGCTAATTGGTGCTTGTATTATTTTATTTATTAAATTAATAAACAAAGCAGCCAGTAAGTGCTCTGGGTTTTGTAATAATTGGCACTCGTGTTATTTTATTTATTCAAGCAATAAACAAAGCGGCCAGTAAGCGCCCCGGGTTGTGTAGGGTTTAGCACTTGTGTTATTTTATTTATTTAATTAATAATGAAAGCAGCCAGTGAGTGCCCCGAATTGTGTGGTGATGGGCATTTGTGTTATTTTATGTATTCAATGAATAAAAAAAGCGCCTAGTGAGCATCCCGAGTTGTGTGGTGATTGATGCTTGTGTTATTTTATTTATCAAATTAATAAACAAAGTGGCCAGTAAGGGCCCCTGGTTGTGAAGGGATGGGCACTTGTATTCTTTTTCTTCTTCAATTAATAAACAAAGTAAGTAGTTAGTGCTCTGGGTTTTGTGGTGATTGGCACTTGTGGTGTTTAATTTATTCAATTAATAAACGAAGTGCCTAGTAAGCACCTCAGGTTGTGTGATGATTGGCGCTTGTGTCATTTTATTTATTCAGTTAATAAGCAAAGCAGCTAGTTAGCACCCCGGAATGTGTGGTGATGGGCACTTGTGTTAGTTTATTTATTTAATTATTAATCAAAGTGGCCAGTAAGCGCCCTGGATTGTGTGGTGATTGGCACTTGTGTTCTTTTATTTATTCAATTAATAAACAAAGCAGCCAGTACGCGTCCCGGTTTGTCCGGTGGTGGGCACTTGTGTTATTTTATTTATTTAATTGATAAACAGAGCGGCCAGTAAGCGCTCTGGGTTTAGTGGAGATTGGCGCTTGTGTCATTTTATTTATTCAGTTAATAAGCAAAGCAGCTAGTAAGCGCCCCGGAATGTGTGGTGATGGGCACTTGTGTTAGTTTATTTATTTAATTAATAAACAAAGCAGCCAGTTAGCGCTCTGGGTTGTGTGGTGATGGGCACTTGTGTTAATTTATTTATCTTATTAATAAACAAAGCAGCCAACATGCACCCTGGGTTGTGTGCTGATTGGTGCTTGTTTTATTTTATTTATTAAATTAATAAACAAAGCAGCCAGTATGTGCTCTGGGTTTTGTGGTGATTGACGCTTGTGTTATTTTATTTATTTAATCATCAAACAAAGCAGACAGTAAGCACTCTGGGTTTCGTGGTGATTGGCGCTTGTGTTATTTCATTTATTCAATAAATAAACAAAGCACCGAGTAAGCACCTCGGGTTTTGTGGTGATTGGCAATTCTGTTATTTTATTTATTTAAATAATAAACAAAGCAGCCAGTAAGCGCTACAGGTTGTGTTTATAGGCACATGTATTATTTTATTAATCAATCAATAAAAACAGCGGCCAGTAAGTGCTCTAGGTTATTTGGTGATGGTTGCTTGTGGTGTTTAATTTATTTAATTAATAAACAAAGCAGCTAGTGAGCGCCCCGGGCTTTGTAGGGTTGGCCACTTGTGTTATTTTATTTATTTAATTAATAAACAAAGCAGCCAGTGATAGCCCCGAGTTGTGTGGTGATAAGCATTTGTGGTATTTTATGTATTTAATGAATGAACAAAGTGCCTAGTGAGCACGCCGAGTTGTATGGTGATTGGTGCTTGTGTTTATTTATTTATCAAATTAATAAACAAAGCGGCCAGTTAGCGCTCTGGGGTTTGTCATAATTGGCGCTTGTGTTATTTTATTTATTTAATTGATAAACAAAGCCGCCAGTAAGTGCCCCGGAATTTGTGGTAATGGAAACTTGTGTTATTTTGTGCATCAAATTGATAAACAAAAAGGCCAGTGAGCGCCCCGGGTTGTGTGGTGATTGGCGCTTGTGTTATTTTATTTATTCAATTCATAAACAAAGTGGCCAGTGTTTGCCTCGGGTTGTGTGGTGATGAGCACTTTTGTTTTTTTATTTATTTAATTGATAAACAAAGCAGCCAGTAAGCGCCATGGGTTGCGTGGTAATGGGCATTTGTGTTATTTTGTTCATTCAATTAATAAACAAAGCGGCCAGTGAGCACTTTGGCTTGTGTAGTGATTGGCGCTTGTGTCATTTTATTTATTTAATTGATAAACAAAGCAGCTAGTAAGCGCCCCAGGTTGTGCTTATGGGCACATGTGTTATTTTATTTAATCAATTAATAAACAAAGTGGCCAGTAAGAACCCTGAGTTGTGTGGTGAATGGCGCTTGAGTTATTTTATTTATTTAATTAATAAACAAAACGCCCAGTAAGCACCCCGCGTTGTGTGGTAATTGGCGCTTGTGTCATATTATTTATTTAATGATTAACAGAAAGCAGCTAGTAAGCGCCCCGAGTTTTGTTTATTGGCACATTTGTTATTTCATTTATTTAAATAATTAACAAAGCAGCCAGTAAGCGCTCTAGGGTTTGTGGTAATTGGCGCTTGTGTTATTTTATTCATCCAATTAATAAACAAAGCAGCCAGTAAGAACCCCGGGTTGTGTGGTAATAGGCACATTTGTTATTTTATTTATTGAAATGATAAACAAAGTGGACAGTGAGCACCTCGGCTTGTGTAGTGATTGGCGCTTGTGTCATTTTATTTATTCAACTGATAAACAAAGCAGTTAGTAAGCGCCCCAGGTTGTGCTTATGGGCACATGTGTTATTTTATTTAATCAATTAATAAACAAAGTGGCCAGTAAGCACCCTGAGTTAAGTGGTAATTGGCGCTTGAGTTATTTTATTTATATAATTAATAAACAAAGCGGCCAGTAAGCACCCCGCGTTGTGTGGTAATTTGCGCTTGCGTAATATTATTTATTTAATTATTAACAGAAAGCAGCAAGTAAGCGCTCGGGGTTTTGTTTATCGGCACATTTGTTATTTTATTTATTTAAATAATTAACAAAGCGGCCGGTAAGCGCTCTAGGGTTTGTGGTGATTGGCGCTTGTGATATTTTATTTATTCAATTGATAAACAAAGCAGCCAGTAAGCGCTTCAGGATGTGCTAATGGGCCTATGTGTTATTTCATTTATTTAATTAATGAACAAAACGGCCAGTAAGAGCTCTGGGGTTTGTAATAAATGGCGCTAGAGTTATTTTATTCATTTAATTAATAAACAAAGCAGCCAGTAAGCGCATGGGGTTGTGTAGTGATGGGAACATTTGTTATTTTATTTATTTAATTGATAAACAAAGCAGCCAGTAAGCGCCTTAGGTTGTGTGGTAATGGGCATTTGTGTTATTTTTTTTATTCAATTAATAAACAAAGTGGCCAGTGAGCACCTCAACTTGTGTAGTGATTGGCGCTTGTGTCATTTTATTTATTTAATAAATAAACAAAGCAGCCAGTAAGCGCTTAAGGTTGTGCTAATGGGCACATGTGTTATTTTATTTATTTAACTAATAAACAAAACGGCCAGTAAGAGCTCTGGGGTTTGTAATAATTGGCAATTGTGTTAGTTTATTTATTTAATTAATAAACAAAGCAGCCAACAAGCGCCCCGGGTTTTGTGATAATAGGCACTTAAGTCATTTTATTTATTTGATTAATAAACAAAGTGGCCAGTAAGCGCTCTGGGTTGTGTGGTGATGGGCACTTGTGTTAATTTATTTATTTTATTAATAAACAAAGCGGCGAGTGAGCACCCTGGGTTGTGTGCTGATTGGCGCTTGTTTTATTTTATTTATTAAATTAATAAACAAAGCAGCCAGTAAGTGCTCTAGGTTTTGTGGTGATGGGTGCTTGTGGTGTTTAATTTATTTAATTATTAAACAAATCGTCCAGTAAGCACCCCGAATTGTGTGGTGATTGGTGCTTGTGTTATTTTATTTATCAAATTAATAAACAATGCGGCCAGTAAGCGCGCCGGGCTTTGTAGGGTTGGCCACTTGTGTTATTTTATTTATTTAATTAATAAACAAAGCAGCCAGTGAGCGTCCCCGAGTTGTGTGGTGATGGGCATTTGTGGTATTTTATGTATTCAATGAATAAACAAAGTGCCTAGTGAGCACGCCGAGTTGTGTGGTGATTGGTGCTTGTGTTTATTTATTTATCAAATTAATAAACAAAGCATCCAGTAAGCGCTCTGGGGTTTTTCATAATTGGCGCTTGTGTTATTTTATTTATTTAATTGATAAACAAAGCCGCCAGTAAGTGCCCCGGAATTTGTGGTAATGGAAACTTGTGTAATTTTGTGCATCAAATTGATAAACAAAAAGGCCAGTGAGCACCCCGGGTTGTGTGGTGATTGGCGCTTGTGTTATTTTATTTATTTAAGCAATAAACAAAGCGGCCAGTAAGCGCTCTGGGTTTTGTGGTGATTGGCGCTTGTGGTGTTTGATTTATTTAATTAATAAACAAAGCGCCCAGTGAGCACCCCGAGTTGATGGTGATTGGTGCTTGTGTTATTTTATTTACCAAATTAATAAACAAAGCGGCCAGCAAGCGCCCCGGGTTGTGTAGGGATGTGCATTTGTGTTATTTAACTCATTTAAATAATAAACAAAGCGGCTAGTGAGCACCTTAGGTTTTGTGATGATTCTCCTTGTGTCATTTTATTTTTTCAATTAATAAACAAAGCAGCCAGTAAGTGCCCCAGGTTTCGTTTATGGGCACATGTGTTATTTTATTTATTCAAATAATTACCAAAGCGGCCAGTAAGCGCTCTGGGGTTTGTAATAATTGGCACTTGTGTTATTTTATTTCTTCAATTAATAAACAAAAAAGCCAGAAAGTGCCCCGGGTTGTGTGGGATTTAGCGCTTGCGTTATTTTATTTATTCAATTATCAAACAAAGTGGCCAGTGAGCGCCCTGGATTGTGTGGTGATTGGCACTTGTGTTCTTTTATTTATTTAATTAATAAACAAAGCGGCCAGTGAGCACCCTGGGTCGTGTGCTAATTGGTGCTTGTATTATTTTATTTATTAAATTAATAAACAAAGCAGCCAGTAAGTGCTCTGGGTTTTGTAATAATTGGCACTCGTGTTATTTTATTTATTCAAGCAATAAACAAAGCGGCCAGTAAGCGCCCCGGGTTGTGTAGGGTTTAGCACTTGTGTTATTTTATTTATTTAATTAATAATGAAAGCAGCCAGTGAGTGCCCCGAATTGTGTGGTGATGGGCATTTGTGTTATTTTATGTATTCAATGAATAACAAAAGCGCCTAGTGAGCATCCCGAGTTGTGTGGTGATTGATGCTTGTGTTATTTTATTTATCAAATTAATAAACAAAGTGGCCAGTAAGGGCCCCTGGTTGTGAAGGGATGGGCACTTGTATTCTTTTTCTTCTTCAATTAATAAACAAAGTAAGTAGTTAGTGCTCTGGGTTTTGTGGTGATTGGCACTTGTGGTGTTTAATTTATTCAATTAATAAACGAAGTGCCTAGTAAGCACCTCAGGTTGTGTGATGATTGGCGCTTGTGTCATTTTATTTATTCAGTTAATAAGCAAAGCAGCTAGTTAGCACCCCGGAATGTGTGGTGATGGGCACTTGTGTTAGTTTATTTATTTAATTATTAATCAAAGTGGCCAGTAAGCGCCCTGGATTGTGTGGTGATTGGCACTTGTGTTCTTTTATTTATTCAATTAATAAACAAAGCAGCCAGTACGCGTCCCGGTTTGTCCGGTGGTGGGCACTTGTGTTATTTTATTTATTTAATTGATAAACAGAGCGGCCAGTAAGCGCTCTGGGTTTAGTGGAGATTGGCGCTTGTGTCATTTTATTTATTCAGTTAATAAGCAAAGCAGCTAGTAAGCGCCCCGGAATGTGTGGTGATGGGCACTTGTGTTAGTTTATTTATTTAATTAATAAACAAAGCAGCCAGTTAGCGCTCTGGGTTGTGTGGTGATGGGCACTTGTGTTAATTTATTTATCTTATTAATAAACAAAGCAGCCAACATGCACCCTGGGTTGTGTGCTGATTGGTGCTTGTTTTATTTTATTTATTAAATTAATAAACAAAGCAGCCAGTATGTGCTCTGGGTTTTGTGGTGATTGACGCTTGTGTTATTTTATTTATTTAATCATCAAACAAAGCAGACAGTAAGCACTCTGGGTTTCGTGGTGATTGGCGCTTGTGTTATTTCATTTATTCAATAAATAAACAAAGCACCGAGTAAGCACCTCGGGTTTTGTGGTGATTGGCAATTCTGTTATTTTATTTATTTAAATAATAAACAAAGCAGCCAGTAAGCGCTACAGGTTGTGTTTATAGGCACATGTATTATTTTATTAATCAATCAATAAAAACAGCGGCCAGTAAGTGCTCTAGGTTATTTGGTGATGGTTGCTTGTGGTGTTTAATTTATTTAATTAATAAACAAAGCAGCTAGTGAGCGCCCCGGGCTTTGTAGGGTTGGCCACTTGTGTTATTTTATTTATTTAATTAATAAACAAAGCAGCCAGTGATAGCCCCGAGTTGTGTGGTGATAAGCATTTGTGGTATTTTATGTATTTAATGAATGAACAAAGTGCCTAGTGAGCACGCCGAGTTGTATGGTGATTGGTGCTTGTGTTTATTTATTTATCAAATTAATAAACAAAGCGGCCAGTTAGCGCTCTGGGGTTTGTCATAATTGGCGCTTGTGTTATTTTATTTATTTAATTGATAAACAAAGCCGCCAGTAAGTGCCCCGGAATTTGTGGTAATGGAAACTTGTGTTATTTTGTGCATCAAATTGATAAACAAAAAGGCCAGTGAGCGCCCCGGGTTGTGTGGTGATTGGCGCTTGTGTTATTTTATTTATTCAATTCATAAACAAAGTGGCCAGTGTTTGCCTCGGGTTGTGTGGTGATGAGCACTTTTGTTTTTTTATTTATTTAATTGATAAACAAAGCAGCCAGTAAGCGCCATGGGTTGCGTGGTAATGGGCATTTGTGTTATTTTGTTCATTCAATTAATAAACAAAGCGGCCAGTGAGCACTTTGGCTTGTGTAGTGATTGGCGCTTGTGTCATTTTATTTATTTAATTGATAAACAAAGCAGCTAGTAAGCGCCCCAGGTTGTGCTTATGGGCACATGTGTTATTTTATTTAATCAATTAATAAACAAAGTGGCCAGTAAGAACCCTGAGTTGTGTGGTGAATGGCGCTTGAGTTATTTTATTTATTTAATTAATAAACAAAACGCCCAGTAAGCACCCCGCGTTGTGTGGTAATTGGCGCTTGTGTCATATTATTTATTTAATGATTAACAGAAAGCAGCTAGTAAGCGCCCCGAGTTTTGTTTATTGGCACATTTGTTATTTCATTTATTTAAATAATTAACAAAGCAGCCAGTAAGCGCTCTAGGGTTTGTGGTAATTGGCGCTTGTGTTATTTTATTCATCCAATTAATAAACAAAGCAGCCAGTAAGAACCCCGGGTTGTGTGGTAATAGGCACATTTGTTATTTTATTTATTGAAATGATAAACAAAGTGGACAGTGAGCACCTCGGCTTGTGTAGTGATTGGCGCTTGTGTCATTTTATTTATTCAACTGATAAACAAAGCAGTTAGTAAGCGCCCCAGGTTGTGCTTATGGGCACATGTGTTATTTTATTTAATCAATTAATAAACAAAGTGGCCAGTAAGCACCCTGAGTTAAGTGGTAATTGGCGCTTGAGTTATTTTATTTATATAATTAATAAACAAAGCGGCCAGTAAGCACCCCGCGTTGTGTGGTAATTTGCGCTTGCGTAATATTATTTATTTAATTATTAACAGAAAGCAGCAAGTAAGCGCTCGGGGTTTTGTTTATCGGCACATTTGTTATTTTATTTATTTAAATAATTAACAAAGCGGCCGGTAAGCGCTCTAGGGTTTGTGGTGATTGGCGCTTGTGATATTTTATTTATTCAATTGATAAACAAAGCAGCCAGTAAGCGCTTCAGGATGTGCTAATGGGCCTATGTGTTATTTCATTTATTTAATTAATGAACAAAACGGCCAGTAAGAGCTCTGGGGTTTGTAATAAATGGCGCTAGAGTTATTTTATTCATTTAATTAATAAACAAAGCAGCCAGTAAGCGCATGGGGTTGTGTAGTGATGGGAACATTTGTTATTTTATTTATTTAATTGATAAACAAAGCAGCCAGTAAGCGCCTTAGGTTGTGTGGTAATGGGCATTTGTGTTATTTTTTTTATTCAATTAATAAACAAAGTGGCCAGTGAGCACCTCAACTTGTGTAGTGATTGGCGCTTGTGTCATTTTATTTATTTAATAAATAAACAAAGCAGCCAGTAAGCGCTTAAGGTTGTGCTAATGGGCACATGTGTTATTTTATTTATTTAACTAATAAACAAAACGGCCAGTAAGAGCTCTGGGGTTTGTAATAATTGGCAATTGTGTTAGTTTATTTATTTAATTAATAAACAAAGCAGCCAACAAGCGCCCCGGGTTTTGTGATAATAGGCACTTAAGTCATTTTATTTATTTGATTAATAAACAAAGTGGCCAGTAAGCGCTCTGGGTTGTGTGGTGATGGGCACTTGTGTTAATTTATTTATTTTATTAATAAACAAAGCGGCGAGTGAGCACCCTGGGTTGTGTGCTGATTGGCGCTTGTTTTATTTTATTTATTAAATTAATAAACAAAGCAGCCAGTAAGTGCTCTAGGTTTTGTGGTGATGGGTGCTTGTGGTGTTTAATTTATTTAATTATTAAACAAATCGTCCAGTAAGCACCCCGAATTGTGTGGTGATTGGTGCTTGTGTTATTTTATTCATCAAATTAATAAACAATGCGGCCAGTAAGCGCGCCGGGCTTTGTAGGGTTGGCCACTTGTGTTATTTTATTTATTTAATTAATAAACAAAGCAGCCAGTGAGCGTCCCCGAGTTGTGTGGTGATGGGCATTTGTGGTATTTTATGTATTCAATGAATAAACAAAGTGCCTAGTGAGCACGCCGAGTTGTGTGGTGATTGGTGCTTGTGTTTATTTATTTATCAAATTAATAAACAAAGCATCCAGTAAGCGCTCTGGGGTTTTTCATAATTGGCGCTTGTGTTATTTTATTTATTTAATTGATAAACAAAGCCGCCAGTAAGTGCCCCGGAATTTGTGGTAATGGAAACTTGTGTAATTTTGTGCATCAAATTGATAAACAAAAAGCCCAGTGAGCACCCCGGGTTGTGTGGTGATTGGCGCTTGTGTTATTTTATTTATTCAATTTATAAACAAAGTGGCCAGTGATTGCCCCGGGTTGTGTGGTGATGGGCACTTTTGTTTTTTTATTTATTTAATTGATAAACAAAGCAGTCAGTAAGCGCCATGGGTTGCGTAGTAATGGGCATTTGTGTTATTCTGTTTATTCAATTAATAAACAAAGCGGCCAGTGAGCACTTTGGCTTGTGTAGTGATTGGCGCTTGTGTCATTTTATTTATTTAATTGATAAACAAAGCAGCCAGTAAGCGCTTCAGGATGTGCTTATGGGCACATGTGTTATTTTATTTAATCAATTAATAAACAAAGTGGCCAGTAAGCACCTTGAGTTGTGTGGTGAATGGCGCTTGAGTTATTTTATTTATTTAATTAATAAACAAAGCAGCCACTGAGCACGCCGCGTCGTGTAGTAATTGGCGCTTGTGTCATTTTAATTATTCAATTGATAAACAAAGCAGCTAGTAAGCGCCCCAGGTTGTGCTTATGGGCACATGTGTTATTTTATTTAATCAATTAATAAACAAAGTGGCCAGTAAGCACCCCGAGTTGAGTGGTAATTGGCGCTTGAGTTATTTTATTTATATAATTGATAAACAAAGCGGCCAGTAAGCACCCCGCGTTGTAAGGTAATTTGCGCTTGCGTCATATTATTTATTTAATTATTAACAGAAAGCAGTCAGTAAGCGCTCCGGGTTTTGTTTATCGGCACATTTGTTATTTTATTTATTTAAATAATTAACAAAGCAGCCAGTAAGCGCTCTGGGGTTTGTGGTGATTGGCGCTTGAGTTATTTTATTTATTCAATTGATAAACAAAGCAGCCAGTAAGCGCTTAAGGATGTGCTAATGGGCACATGTGTTATTTCATTTATTCAATTAATGAACAAAACGGCCAGTAAGAGCTCAGGGGTTTGTAATAATTTGCGCTTAAGTTATTTTATTCATTTAATTGATAAACAAAGCAGCCAGTGAGCGCCCCGGGTTGTGTGTTGATAAGCACTTGTGTTATTTTATTCATTTAATTAAAAGACGAAGCGGCCAGTAAGCTCCTCGCGTTGTGTGGTGATTGGCGCTTGTGTCATTTTATTTATTCAATTATTAACACAAAGCAGCCAGTAAGCGCCCCGGGTTTCGTTTATGAGCACATGTGTTATTTTATTTATTTAAATAATTAACATAGCGGCCAGTAAGCGCTCTAGGGTTTGTAATAATTAGCGCTTGAGTTATTTTATTTAAATAATTAATAAACATAGCAGCCAGTAAGCCCCCCAGGTTCTGCTTATGGGCACATGTGTTATTTTATTTATTTAATTAATTAACAAAACGGCCAGTAAGAGCTCTGGGGTTTGTAATAATTGGCGCTTGAGTAATTTTATTCATTTTATTGATAAACAAAGCAGCCAGTAAGCACCCTGGGTTCTGTGTTAATAAGCACTTGTGTTATTTTATTTATTTAATTAATAAACGAAGCGGCCAGTTAGCTACCCGGGTTGTGTGTTAATAAGCACTTGTGTACTTTCAATTATTTAATTAATAAACAAAGCAGCCAGTAAGCGCCCTGGGTTGTGTGGTGATGGGCATTTGTGTTATTTTACTTATTTAATTAATAAACGAAGCGGCCAGTGAGCCCTTTAGGTGGTGTAGTGATTGGCGCTTGTGTCATTTTATTTATTTAATTAATAAACAAAGCAGCCAGTAAGCGCCCCGGGTTTCGTTAATGGGCACAAGTGTTATTTTATTTATTCAAATAATCAACAAAGCGGCCAGTAAGCGCTCTGGCGTTTGTAATAATTGGAGCTTGTGTTATTTTATTTATTCAAATTATAAACAAAGCGGCCAGTAAACGCTTTGGGGTTTGTGATGATTGACGCTTGTGTTATTTCATTTATTTAATTAATAAACAAAGCAGCCAGTAAGTGCCCTGGGTTGTGTGGTAATAGGCACTTAAGTAATTTTATTTATTTAATTATTAAACGAAGCGGCCAGTAAGCACTCCGCGTTGTGTGGTGGTTAGCGCTTGCGTGATTTTGTTCATTTGATTTATAAACTAAGGAGCCAGTAAGCGCCCCGGATTGTGTAATAATAAGCACTTGTGTTCTTTTTCTTATTCAATTAATAAACAAAGCAGCCAGTAAGCGCCCTGGGTTGTGTTGTGATGTGCATTTGTGTTATTTCACTTATTTAATTAATAAACAAAGCGGCCAGTGAGCACCTCAGGTTGTGTTATAATTGGCGCTTGTGTCATTTTATTTATTTATTTAATAAACAAAGCAGCCAGTAAGCGCCCCGGGTTTCGTTTATGGGCACATGTGTTATTTTATTTATTCAAATAATCAACAAAGCGGCTAGTAAGCGCTCTTGTGTTAGTAATAATTAGCGCTTGTGTTGTTTTATTCATTAAATTAATTAACACAGAAGCCAGTAAGCACCCCGGGTTGTGTGGGAATTGGCGCTTGCGTTATTTTATTTATTCAATTATCAAACAAAGTGGCCAGTAAGCGCTTCGGATTGTGTGGTAATTGGCACTTGTGTTCTTTTATTTATTTAATTAATAAACAAAGCAGCCAGTACGCGCCCTAAATTGTCCGGTGGTGGGCACTTGTGTTATTTTATTTATTTTATTAATAAACAAAGTGGCCAGTAAGCGCTCTGGGTTGTGTGGAGATTGGCGTTTGTGTCATTTTATTAATTCAGTTAATAAGCAAAGCAACTAGTAAGCGCCCTGGATTGTGTGGTGATGGGCACTTGTGTTATTTTATTTATATAATTAAAAAACAAACCAGCCAGTAAGCGCCCCGGGTTTTGTGGTAATGGGCACTTGTGTAATTTTAATTATTTGATTAATAAACAAAGCAGCCAGTAAGCGCCCTGGGTTGTTTTCTGATGGGCACTCGTGTTATTTTATTTATTTAATTAATAAACAAAGCTGCCAGTAAGCACCCCGCGTTGTGTGGTGATTGGCACTTTCGTCATTTTATTTATTTGATTGATAAACAAAGCAACCAGTAAGCGCCCCGGATTGTGTGGTAATAAGCATTTGTGTTATTTTCTTTATTTAATTAATAAACAAAGCGGCCAGTAAGCACTCTGGGTTGTGTGGTGATGGGCACTTGTGTTATTTTATTTATTTAATTAATAAACAAAGCAACTAGTTAGCACCCTGGGTTGTGTGCTGATTGGCGCTTGTGTTATTTTATTTATTAAATTGATAAACAAAGCAGCCAGTAAGTGCTCCGGGTTTTGTGGTAATTGGCTCTTGTGTTATTTTATTTATTCAATTAATAAACAAAGCACACATTAAGCGCCCTAGATTGTTGGTGATGGGCACTTGTATTATTTTATTTATTCAATTTATAAACAAAGCGGCCAGTAAGTGCTCTGGGTTTTGTGGTGATTGGCGCTTGTGTTATTTTATTTATTTAATTTATAAGCAAAGTGGCCAGTGATTGCCCCGGGTTGTGTGGTGATGGGCACTTTTGTTTTTTTATTTATTTAATTGATAAACAAAGCAGCCAGTAAGCGCCATGGGTTGCGTGGTAATGGGCATTTGTTGTATTTTGTTCATTCAATTAATAAACAAAGCAGCCAGTGAGCACCCCGCGTTGTGTAGTAATTGGCGCTTGTGTCATTTTATTTATTCAATTGATAAACAAAGCAGCTAGTAAGCGCCCCAGGTTGTGCTTATGGGCACATGTGTTATTTTATTTAATCAATTAATAAACAAAGTGGCCAGTAAGAACCCTGAGTTGTGTGGTGAATGGCGCTTGAGGTATTTTATTTATTTAATTAATAAACAAAGCAGCCAGTGAGCACCCCGCGTTGAGTGGTAATTTGCGCTTGCGTAATATTATTTATTTAATTATTAACAGAAAGCAGCAAGTAAGCGCTCGGGGTTTTGTTTATCGGCACATTTGTTATTTTATTTATTTAAATAATTAACAAAGCGGCCGGTAAGCGCTCTAGGGTTTGTGGTGATTGGCGCTTGTGATATTTTATTTATTCAATTGATAAACAAAGCAGCCAGTAAGCGCTTCAGGATGTGCTAATGGGCCCATGTGTTATTTCATTTATTCAATTAATGAACAAAACGGCCAGTAAGAGCTCTGGGGTTTGTAATAAATGGCGCTTGAGTTATTTTATTCATTTAATTAATAAAGAAAGCAGCCAGTAAGCGCATGGGGTTGTGTAGTAATGGGAACATTTGTTATTTTATTTATTTAATTAATAAACAAAGCAGCCAGTAAGCGCCCTAGGTTGTGTGGTAATGGGCATTTGTGTTATTTTTTTTATTCAATTAATAAACAAAGTGGCCAGTGAGCACCTCGGCTTGTGTAGTGATTGGCGCTTGTGTCATTTTATTTATTTAATTAATAAACAAAGCAGCCAGTGAGCGCCCCGAGTTGTGTGGTGATGGGCATTTGTGGTATTTTATGTATTCAATGAATAAACAAAGTGCCTAGTGAGCACGCCGAGTTGTGTGGTGATTGGTGCTTGTGTTTATTTATTTATCAAATTAATAAACAAAGCATCCAGTAAGCGCTCTGGGGTTTGTCATAATTGGCGCTTGTGTTATTTTATTTATTTAATTGATAAACAAAGCCGCCAGTAAGTGCCCCGGATTTTGTGGTAATGGAAACTTGTGTAATTTTGTGCATCAAATTGATAAACAAAAAGGCCAGTGAGCACCCCGGGTTGTGTGGTGATTGGCGCTTGTGTTATTTTATTTATTCAATTTATAAACAAAGTGGCCAGTGATTGCCCCGGGTTGTGTGGTGATGGGCACTTTTGTTTTTTTATTTATTTAATTGATAAACAAAGCAGCCAGTAAGCGCCATGGGTTGCGTGGTAATGGGCATTTGTGTTATTTTGTTTATTCAATTAATAAACAAAGCGGCCAGTGAGCACTTTGGCTTGTGTAGTGATTGGCGCTTGTGTCATTTTATTTATTTGATTGATAAACAAAGCAGCCAGTAAGCGCTCTGGGGTTTGTCATAATTGGCGCTTGTGTTATTTTATTTATTTAATTAATAAACAAAGCAGCCACTGAGCACGCCGCGTCGTGTAGTAATTGGCGCTTGTGTCATTTTAATTATTCAATTGATAAACAAAGCAGCTAGTAAGCGCCCCAGGTTGTGCTTATGGGCACATGTGTTATTTTATTTAATCAATTAATAAACAAAGTGGCCAGTAAGCACCCCGAGTTGAGTGGTAATTGGCGCTTGAGTTATTTTATTTATATAATTGATAAACAAAGCGGCCAGTAAGCACCCCGCGTTGTAAGGTAATTTGCGCTTGCGTCATATTATTTATTTAATTATTAACAGAAAGCAGTCAGTAAGCGCTCCGGGTTTTGTTTATCGGCACATTTGTTATTTTATTTATTTAAATAATTAACAAAGCGGCCAGTAAGCGCTCTGGGGTTTGTGGTGATTGGCGCTTGAGTTATTTTATTTATTCAATTGATAAACAAAGCAGCCAGTAAGCGCTTAAGGATGTGCTAATGGGCACATGTGTTATTTCATTTATTCAATTAATGAACAAAACGGCCAGTAAGAGCTCAGGGGTTTGTAATAATTTGCGCTTAAGTTATTTTATTCATTTAATTGATAAACAAAGCAGCCAGTGAGCGCCCCGGGTTGTGTGTTGATAAGCACTTGTGTTATTTTATTCATTTAATTAAAAGACGAAGCGGCCAGTAAGCTCCTTGCGTTGTGTGGTGATTGGCGCTTGTGTCATTTTATTTATTCAATTATTAACACAAAGCAGCCAGTAAGCGCCCCGGGTTTCGTTTATGAGCACATGTGTTATTTTATTTATTTAAATAATTAACATAGCGGCCAGTAAGCGCTCTAGGGTTTGTAATAATTAGCGCTTGAGTTATTTTATTTAAATAATTAATAAACATAGCAGCCAGTAAGCCCCCCAGGTTCTGCTTATGGGCACATGTGTTATTTTAATTATTTAATTAATTAACAAAACGGCCAGTAAGAGCTCTGGGGTTTGTAATAATTGGCGCTTGAGTAATTTTATTCATTTTATTGATAAACAAAGTAGCCAGTAAGCACCCTGGGTTCTGTGTTAATAAGCACTTGTGTTATTTTATTTATTTAATTAATAAACGAAGCGGCCAGTTAGCTCCCCGGGTTGTGTGTTAATAAGCACTTGTGTTCTTTCAATTATTTAATTAATAAACAAAGCAGCCAGTAAGCGCCCTGGGTTGTGTGGTGATGAGCATTTGTGTTATTTTACTTATTTAATTAATAAACGAAGCGGCCAGTGAGCCCTTTAGGTGGTGTAGTGATTGGCGCTTGTGTCATTTCATTTATTTAATTAATAAACAAAGCAGCCAGTAAGCGCCCCGGGTTTCGTTAATGGGCACAAGTGTTATTTTATTTATTCAAATAATCAACAAAGCGGCCAGTAAGCGCTCTGGCGTTTGTAATAATTGGAGCTTGTGTTATTTTATTTATTCAAATTATAAACAAAGCGGCCAGTAAACGCTCTGGGGTTTGTGATGATTGACGCTTGTGTTATTTCATTTATTTAATTAATAAACAAAGCAGCCAGTAAGTGCCCTGGGTTGTGTGGTAATAGGCACTTAAGTAATTTTATTTATTTAATTATTAAACGAAGCGGCCAGTAAGCACTCCGCGTTGTGTGGTGGTTAGCGCTTGCGTGATTTTGTTCATTTGATTTGTAATCTAAGGAGCCAGTAAGCGCCCCGGATTGTGTAATAATAAGCACTTGTGTTCTTTTTCTTATTCAATTAATAAACAAAGCAGCCAGTAAGCGCCCTGGGTTGTGTTGTGATGTGCATTTGTGTTATTTCACTTACTTAATTAATAAACAAAGCGGCCAGTGAGCACCTCAGGTTGTGTTATAATTGGCGCTTGTGTCATTTTATTTATTCAATTAATAAACAAAGCAGCCAGTAAGCGCCCCGGGTTTCGTTTATGGGCACATGTGTTATTTTATTTATTCAAATAATCAACAAAGCGGCTAGTAAGCGCTCTTGTGTTAGTAATAATTAGCGCTTGTGTTGTTTTATTTATTTAATTAATTAACACAGAAGCCAGTAAGCACCCCGGGTTGTGTGGGAATTGCCGCTTGCGTTATTTTATTTATTCAATTATCAAACAAAGTGGCCAGTAAGCGCTTCAGATTGTGTGGTAATTGGCACTTGTGTTCTTTTATTTATTTAATTAATAAACAAAGCAGCCAGTACGCGCCCTAAATTGTCCGGTGGTGGGCACTTGTGTTATTTTATTTATTTTATTAATAAACAAAGTGGCCAGTAAGCGCTCTGGGTTGTGTGGAGATTGGCGTTTGTGTCATTTTATTAATTCAGTTAATAAGCAAAGCAACTAGTAAGCGCCCTGGATTGTGTGGTGATGGGCAATTGTGTTATTTTATTTATATAATTAAAAAACAAACCAGCCAGTAAGCGCCCCGGGTTTTGTGGTAATGGGCACTTGTGTAATTTTAATTATTTGATTAATAAACAAAGCAGCCAGTAAGCGCCCTGGGTTGTTTTCTGATGGGCACTCGTGTTATTTTATTTATTTAATTAATAAACAAAGCTGCCAGTAAGCACCCCGCGTTGTGTGGTGATTGGCACTTTCGTCATTTTATTTATTTGATTGATAAACAAAGCAACCAGTAAGCGCCCCGGATTGTGTGGTAATAAGCATTTGTGTTATTTTCTTTATTTAATTATTAAACAAAGCGGCCAGTAAGCACTCTGGGTTGTGTGGTGATGGGCACTTGTGTTATTTTATTTATTTAATTAATAAACAAAGCAACTAGTTAGCACCCTGGGTTGTGTGCTGATTGGCGCTTGTGTTATTTTATTTATTAAAGTAATAAACAAAGCAGCCAGTAAGTGCTTTGGGTTTTGTGGTAATTGGCTCTTGTGTTATTTTATTTATTCAATTAATAAACAAAGCACCCATTAAGCGCCCTAGATTGTTGGTGATGGGCACTTGTATTATTTTATTTATTCAATTTATAAACAAAGCGGCCAGTAAGTGCTCCGGGTTTTGTTTGTCGGCACATTTGTTATTTTATTTATTTAAATAATTAACAAAGCGGCCAGTAAGCGCTCTGGGGTTTGTGGTGATTGGCGCTTGTGTCATTTTATTTATTTAATTAATAAACAAAGCAGCCAGTGAGCGCCCCGAGTTGTGTGGTGATGGGCATTTGTGGTATTTTATGTATTCAATGAATAAACAAAGTGCCTAGTGAGCACGCCGAGTTGTGTGGTGATTGGTGCTTGTGTTTATTTATTTATCAAATTAATAAACAAAGCATCCAGTAAGCGCTCTGGGGTTTGTCATAATTGGCGCTTGTGTTATTTTATTTATTTAATTGATAAACAAAGCCGCCAGTAAGTGCCCCGGATTTTGTGGTAATGGAAACTTGTGTAATTTTGTGCATCAAATTGATAAACAAAAAGGCCAGTGAGCACCCCGGGTTGTGTGGTGATTGGCGCTTGTGTTATTTTATTTATTCAATTTATAAACAAAGTGGCCAGTGATTGCCCCGGGTTGTGTGGTGATGGGCACTTTTGTTTTTTTATTTATTTAATTGATAAACAAAGCAGCCAGTAAGCGCCATGGGTTGCGTGGTAATGGGCATTTGTGTTATTTTGTTTATTCAATTAATAAACAAAGCGGCCAGTGAGCACTTTGGCTTGTGTAGTGATTGGCGCTTGTGTCATTTTATTTATTTGATTGATAAACAAAGCAGCCAGTAAGCGCTCTGGGGTTTGTCATAATTGGCGCTTGTGTTATTTTATTTATTTAATTAATAAACAAAGCAGCCACTGAGCACGCCGCGTCGTGTAGTAATTGGCGCTTGTGTCATTTTAATTATTCAATTGATAAACAAAGCAGCTAGTAAGCGCCCCAGGTTGTGCTTATGGGCACATGTGTTATTTTATTTAATCAATTAATAAACAAAGTGGCCAGTAAGCACCCCGAGTTGAGTGGTAATTGGCGCTTGAGTTATTTTATTTATATAATTGATAAACAAAGCGGCCAGTAAGCACCCCGCGTTGTAAGGTAATTTGCGCTTGCGTCATATTATTTATTTAATTATTAACAGAAAGCAGTCAGTAAGCGCTCCGGGTTTTGTTTATCGGCACATTTGTTATTTTATTTATTTAAATAATTAACAAAGCGGCCAGTAAGCGCTCTGGGGTTTGTGGTGATTGGCGCTTGAGTTATTTTATTTATTCAATTGATAAACAAAGCAGCCAGTAAGCGCTTAAGGATGTGCTAATGGGCACATGTGTTATTTCATTTATTCAATTAATGAACAAAACGGCCAGTAAGAGCTCAGGGGTTTGTAATAATTTGCGCTTAAGTTATTTTATTCATTTAATTGATAAACAAAGCAGCCAGTGAGCGCCCCGGGTTGTGTGTTGATAAGCACTTGTGTTATTTTATTCATTTAATTAAAAGACGAAGCGGCCAGTAAGCTCCTTGCGTTGTGTGGTGATTGGCGCTTGTGTCATTTTATTTATTCAATTATTAACACAAAGCAGCCAGTAAGCGCCCCGGGTTTCGTTTATGAGCACATGTGTTATTTTATTTATTTAAATAATTAACATAGCGGCCAGTAAGCGCTCTAGGGTTTGTAATAATTAGCGCTTGAGTTATTTTATTTAAATAATTAATAAACATAGCAGCCAGTAAGCCCCCCAGGTTCTGCTTATGGGCACATGTGTTATTTTAATTATTTAATTAATTAACAAAACGGCCAGTAAGAGCTCTGGGGTTTGTAATAATTGGCGCTTGAGTAATTTTATTCATTTTATTGATAAACAAAGTAGCCAGTAAGCACCCTGGGTTCTGTGTTAATAAGCACTTGTGTTATTTTATTTATTTAATTAATAAACGAAGCGGCCAGTTAGCTCCCCGGGTTGTGTGTTAATAAGCACTTGTGTTCTTTCAATTATTTAATTAATAAACAAAGCAGCCAGTAAGCGCCCTGGGTTGTGTGGTGATGAGCATTTGTGTTATTTTACTTATTTAATTAATAAACGAAGCGGCCAGTGAGCCCTTTAGGTGGTGTAGTGATTGGCGCTTGTGTCATTTTATTTATTTAATTAATAAACAAAGCAGCCAGTAAGCGCCCCGGGTTTCGTTAATGGGCACAAGTGTTATTTTATTTATTCAAATAATCAACAAAGCGGCCAGTAAGCGCTCTGGCGTTTGTAATAATTGGAGCTTGTGTTATTTTATTTATTCAAATTATAAACAAAGCGGCCAGTAAACGCTCTGGGGTTTGTGATGATTGACGCTTGTGTTATTTCATTTATTTAATTAATAAACAAAGCAGCCAGTAAGTGCCCTGGGTTGTGTGGTAATAGGCACTTAAGTAATTTTATTTATTTAATTATTAAACGAAGCGGCCAGTAAGCACTCCGCGTTGTGTGGTGGTTAGCGCTTGCGTGATTTTGTTCATTTGATTTGTAATCTAAGGAGCCAGTAAGCGCCCCGGATTGTGTAATAATAAGCACTTGTGTTCTTTTTCTTATTCAATTAATAAACAAAGCAGCCAGTAAGCGCCCTGGGTTGTGTTGTGATGTGCATTTGTGTTATTTCACTTACTTAATTAATAAACAAAGCGGCCAGTGAGCACCTCAGGTTGTGTTATAATTGGCGCTTGTGTCATTTTATTTATTCAATTAATAAACAAAGCAGCCAGTAAGCGCCCCGGGTTTCGTTTATGGGCACATGTGTTATTTTATTTATTCAAATAATCAACAAAGCGGCTAGTAAGCGCTCTTGTGTTAGTAATAATTAGCGCTTGTGTTGTTTTATTTATTTAATTAATTAACACAGAAGCCAGTAAGCACCCCGGGTTGTGTGGGAATTGCCGCTTGCGTTATTTTATTTATTCAATTATCAAACAAAGTGGCCAGTAAGCGCTTCAGATTGTGTGGTAATTGGCACTTGTGTTCTTTTATTTATTTAATTAATAAACAAAGCAGCCAGTACGCGCCCTAAATTGTCCGGTGGTGGGCACTTGTGTTATTTTATTTATTTTATTAATAAACAAAGTGGCCAGTAAGCGCTCTGGGTTGTGTGGAGATTGGCGTTTGTGTCATTTTATTAATTCAGTTAATAAGCAAAGCAACTAGTAAGCGCCCTGGATTGTGTGGTGATGGGCAATTGTGTTATTTTATTTATATAATTAAAAAACAAACCAGCCAGTAAGCGCCCCGGGTTTTGTGGTAATGGGCACTTGTGTAATTTTAATTATTTGATTAATAAACAAAGCAGCCAGTAAGCGCCCTGGGTTGTTTTCTGATGGGCACTCGTGTTATTTTATTTATTTAATTAATAAACAAAGCTGCCAGTAAGCACCCCGCGTTGTGTGGTGATTGGCACTTTCGTCATTTTATTTATTTGATTGATAAACAAAGCAACCAGTAAGCGCCCCGGATTGTGTGGTAATAAGCATTTGTGTTATTTTCTTTATTTAATTATTAAACAAAGCGGCCAGTAAGCACTCTGGGTTGTGTGGTGATGGGCACTTGTGTTATTTTATTTATTTAATTAATAAACAAAGCAACTAGTTAGCACCCTGGGTTGTGTGCTGATTGGCGCTTGTGTTATTTTATTTATTAAAGTAATAAACAAAGCAGCCAGTAAGTGCTTTGGGTTTTGTGGTAATTGGCTCTTGTGTTATTTTATTTATTCAATTAATAAACAAAGCACCCATTAAGCGCCCTAGATTGTTGGTGATGGGCACTTGTATTATTTTATTTATTCAATTTATAAACAAAGCGGCCAGTAAGTGCTCCGGGTTTTGTTTGTCGGCACATTTGTTATTTTATTTATTTAAATAATTAACAAAGCGGCCAGTAAGCGCTCTGGGGTTTGTGGTGATTGGCGCTTGAGTTATTTTATTTATTCAATTGATAAACAAAGCAGCCAGTAAGCGCTTAAGGATGTGCTAATGGGCACATGTGTTATTTCATTTATTCAATTAATGAACAAAACGGCCAGTAAGAGCTCAGGGGTTTGTAATAATTTGCGCTTAAGTTATTTTATTCATTTAATTGATAAACAAAGCAGCCAGTGAGCGCCCCGGGTTGTGTGTTGATAAGCACTTGTGTTATTTTATTCATTTAATTAAAAGACGAAGCGGCCAGTAAGCTCCTCGCGTTGTGTGGTGATTGGCGCTTGTGTCATTTTATTTATTCGATTATTAACACAAAGCAGCCAGTAAGCGCCCCGGGTTTCGTTTATGAGCACATGTGTTATTTTATTTATTTAAATAATTAACATAGCGGCCAGTAAGCGCTCTAGGGTTTGTAATAATTAGCGCTTGAGTTATTTTATATAAATAATTAATAAACATAGCAGCCAGTAAGCCCCCCAGGTTCTGCTTATGGGCACATGTGTTATTTTATTTATTTAATTAATTAACAAAACGGCCAGTAAGAGCTCTGGGGTTTGTAATAATTGGCGCTTGAGTAATTTTATTCATTTTATTGATAAACAAAGCAGCCAGTAAGCACCCTGGGTTCTGTGTTAATAAGCACTTGTGTTATTTTATTTATTTAATTAATAAACGAAGCGGCAAGTTAGCTCCCCGGGTTGTGTGTTAATAAGAACTTGTGTTCTTTCAATTATTTAATTAATAAACAAAGCAGCCAGTAAGCGCCCTGGGTTGTGTGGTGATGGGCATTTGTGTTATTTTACTTATTTAATTAATAAACGAAGCGGCCAGTGAGCCCTTTAGGTGGTGTAGTGATTGGCGCTTGTGTCATTTTATTTATTTAATTAATAAACAAAGCAGCCAGTAAGCGCCCCGGGTTTCGTTAATGGGCACAAGTGTTATTTTATTTATTCAAATAATCAACAAAGCGGCCAGTAAGCGCTCTGGCGTTTGTAATAATTGGAGCTTGTGTTATTTTAATTATTCAAATTATAAACAAAGCGGCCAGTAAACGCTCTGGGGTTTGTGATGATTGACGCTTGTGTTATTTCATTTATTTAATTAATAAACAAAGCAGCCAGTAAGTGCCCTGGGTTGTGTGGTAATAGGCACTTAAGTAATTTTATTTATTTAATTATTAAACGAAGCGGCCAGTAAGCACTCCGCGTTGTGTGGTGGCTAGCGCTTGCGTGATTTTGTTCATTTGATTTATAAACTAAGGAGCCAGTAAGCGCCCTGGATTGTGTAATAATAAGCACTTGTGTTCTTTTTCTTATTCAATTAATAAACAAAGCAGCCAGTAAGCGCCCTGGGTTGTGTTGTGATGTGCATTTCTGTTATTTCACTTATTTAATTATTAAACAAAGCGGCCAGTGAGCACCTCAGGTTGTGTTATAATTGGCGCTTGTGTCATTTTATTTATTCAATTAATAAACAAAGCAGCCAGTAAGCGCCCCGGGTTTCGTTTATGGGCACATGTGTTATTTTATTTATTCAAATAATCAACAAAGCGGCTAGTAAGCGCTCTTGTGTTAGTAATAATTAGCGCTTGTGTTGTTTTATTCATTTAATTAATTAACACAGAAGCCAGTAAGCACCCCGGGTTGTGTGGTAATGGGCACTTGTGTAATTTTAATTATTTGATTAATAAACAAAGCAGCCAGTAAGCGCCCTGGGTTGTTTTCTGATGGGCACTCGTGTTATTTTATTTATTTTATTAATAAACAAAGTGGCCAGTAAGCGCTCTGGGTTGTGTGGAGATTGGCGTTTGTGTCATTTTATTTATTCAGTTAATAAGCAAAGCAACTAGTAAGCGCCCTGGATTGTGTGGTGATGGGCACTTGTGTTATTTTATTTATATAATTAAAAAACAAACCAGCCAGTAAGCGCCCCGGGTTTTGTGGTAATGGGCACTTGTGTAATTTTAATTATTTGATTAATAAACAAAGCAGCCAGTAAGCGCCCTGGGTTGTTTTCTGATGGGCACTCGTGTTATTTTATTTATTTAATTAATAAACAAAGCTGCCAGTAAGCACCCCGCGTTGTGTGGTGATTGGCACTTTCGTCATTTTATTTATTTGATTGATAAACAAAGCAACCAGTAAGCGCCCCGGATTGTGTGGTAATAAGCATTTGTGTTATTTTCTTTATTTAATTAATAAACAAAGCGGCCAGTAAGCACTCTAGGTTGTGTGGTGATGGGCACTTGTGTTATTTTATTTATTTAATTAATGAACAAAGCAACTAGTTAGCACCCTGGGTTGTGTGCTGATTGGCGCTTGTGTTATTTTATTTATTAAATTAATAAACAAAGCAGCCAGTAAGTGCTCTGGGTTTTGTGGTAATTGGCTCTTGTGTTATTTTATTTATTCAATTAATAAACAAAGCACCCATTAAGCGCCCTAGATTGTTGGTGATGGGCACTTGTATTATTTTATTTATTCAATTTATAAACAAAGCGGCCAGTAAGTGCTCTGGGTTTTGTGGTGATTGGCGCTTGTGTTATTTTATTTATTTAATTTATAAGCAAAGTGGCCAGTGATTGCCCCGGGTTGTGTAGTGATGGGCACTTTTGTTTTTTTATTTATTTAATTGATAAACAAAGCAGCCAGTAAGCGCCATGGGTTGCGTGGTAATGGGCATTTGTGTTATTTTGTTCATTCAATTAATAAACAAAGCAGCCAGTGAGCACCCCGCGTTGTTTAGTAATTGGCGCTTGTGTCACATTATTTATTTAAATATTAACAGTAAGCAGCTAGTAAGCGCCCCGGGTTTTGTTTATTGGCACATTTGTTATTTTATTTATTCAAATAATTAACAAAGCAGCCAGTAAGCGCTCTAGGGTTTGTGGTGATTGGCGCTTGTGTTATTTTATTTATCAAATTGATAAACAAAGCAGCCAGTAAGAACTACGGGTTGTGTGGTAATGGGCACATTTGTTATTTTATTTATTTAAATGATAAACAAAGCGGCCAGTGAGCGACTCGGTTTGTGTAGTGATTGGCGCTTGTGTCATTTTATTTATTCAACTGATAAACAAAGCAGCTAGTTAGCGCCCCAGGTTGTGCTTATGGGCACATGTGTTATTTCATTTAATCAATTAATAAACAAAGTGGCCAGTTAGCACCCCGAGTTGTGTGGTGATTGGCGCTTGAGTTATTTTATTCATTTAATTAATAAACAAAGCAGCCAGTAAGCGCATCGGGTTGTGTGGTGATGGGCACATTTGTTATTTTATTTATTTAATTGATGAACAAAGCAGCCAATAAGTGCCCCGGGTTGTGTGGTAATGGGCATTTGTGTTATTTTTTTTATTCAATTAATAAACAAAGTGGCCAGTGAGCACCTTGGCTTGTGTAGTGATTGGCGCTTGTGTCATTTTATTTATTTTATTAATAAACAAAGCAGCCAGTAAGCGCTTCAGGTTGTGCTAATGGGCACATGTGTTATTTCATTTATTCAATTAATAAACAAAACGGCCAGTAAGAGCTCAGGGGTTTGTAATAATTGGCACTTGAGTTATTTTATACATTTAATTAATAAACAAAGCAGCCAGTAAGCGCCCCGGGTTGTGTGTTGATAAGCACATGTGTTATTTTATTCATTTAATTAATAGACGAAGCGGCCAGTAAGCACCCCGTGTTGTGTGGTGATTGGCGCTTGTGTCATTTTATTTATTCAATTATTAACACAAAGCAGCCAGTAAGCGCTCCGGGTATTGCTAATGAGCACATGTTTTATTTTATTTATTTTATTAATTAACAAAATGGCCAGTAAGAGTTCTGGGGTTTGTAATAATTGGGGCTTGAGTTATTTTATTCATTTTATTAATAAACAAAGCAGCCAGTAAGCGCCCTGGGTTGTGTGTTAATAAGCACTTGTGTTATTCTATTTATTTAATTAATAAACGAAGCGGCCAGTTAGCGCCCTGGGTTGTGTGTTAATGAGCACTTGTGTTATTTTAATTATTTAATTAATAAACAAAGCAGCCAGTAAGCGCCCTGGGTTGTGTGGTGATGGGCATTTGTGTTATTTTACTTATTTAATTAATAAACGGAGCGGCCAGTGAGCACTTTGGGTTGTGTAGTGATTGGCGCTTGTGTCATTTTATTTATTTTAATAATAAACAAAGCAGCCAGTAAGCGCCCCGGGTTTCGTTTATGGGCACGAGTGTTATTTTATTTATTCGAATAATTAACAAAGCGGCCAGTAAGCGCTTTGGGGTTTGTAATAATTGGCGCTTGTGTTATTTTATTTATTTAAATTATAAACAAAGCGGCCAGTAAACGCTCTGGGGTTTGTGATAATTGACGCTTGTGTTATTTTATTTATTTAATTAATAAACAAAGCAGCCAGTATGTGCTCTGGGTTTAGTGGTGATTGACGCTTGTGTTATTTTATTTATTTAATCATCAAACAAAGCAGACAGTAAGCACTCTGGGTTTCATGGTGATTGGCGCTTGTGTTATTTTATTTATTTAATTAATAAACGAAGCGGCCAGTGAGCCCTTTAGGTGGTGTAGTGATTGGCGCTTGTGTCATTTTATTTATTTAATTATTAAACGAAGCGGCCAGTAAGCACTCCGGTTGTGTGGTGATGGGCACTTGTGTTAATTTATTTATCTTATTAATAAACAAAGCGGCGAGTGAGCACCCTGGGTTGTGTGCTGATTGGCGCTTGTTTTATTTTATTTATTAAATTAATAAACAAAGCAGCCAGTATGTGCTCTGGGTTTACTGGTGATTGACGCTTGTGTTATTTTATTTATTCAATCATCAAACAAAGCAGACAGTAAGCACTCTGGGTTTCATGGTGATTGGCGCTTGTGTTATTTTATTTATTTAATAAATAAACAAAGCACCGAGTAAGCACCTCGGGTTATGTGGTGATTGGCAATTGTGTTATTTTATTTATTTAAATGATAATCAAAGCAGCCAGTAAGCGCCCCAGGTTGTGTTTATGGGCACATGTATTATTTTATTTATTCAATCAATAAACACAGCGGCCAGTAAGTGCTCTAGGTTTTGTGGTGATGGTTGCTTGTGGTGTTTAATTTATTTAATTAATAAACAAAGCGTCCAGTAAGCACCCCGAATTGTGTGGTAATTGGTGCTTGTGTTAATTTTTTTATTAAATTAATAAACAAAGCAGCAAGTAAGCGCTCTGGGGTCTGTCATAATTAGCGCTTGTGTTATTTTATTTATTTAATTGTTAAACAAAGCCGCCAGTAAGTGCCCTGGAATTTGTGGTAATGAAAACTTGTGTTATTTTGTGCATCAAATTGATAAACAAAAAGGCCAGTGAGCGCTCCGGGTTGTATGGTAATTGGCGCTTGTGTTATTTTATTTATTCAATTTATAAACAAAGCAGCTAGTAAGCGCCTTAGGTTGTGCTTATGGGCACATGTGTTATTTTATTTAATCAATTAATAAACAATGTGGCCAGTAAGCACCTTGAGTTGTGTGGTGAATGGCGCTTGAGTTATTTTATTTATTTAATTAATAAACAAAGCAGCAAGTGAGCACCCCGCGTTGTGTAGTAATTGGCGCTTGTGTCATTTTATTTATTCAATTGATAAACAAAGCAGCTAGTAAGCGCCCCAGGTTGTGCTTATGGGCACATGTGTTATTTTATTTTATCAATTAATAAACAAAATGGCCAGTAAGTACCCTGAGTTGTGTGGTGATTGGCGCTTGAGTTATTTTATTTTTTTAATTAATAAACAAAACGCCCAGTAAGCACCCCGCGTTGTGTGGTAATTGGCGCTTGTGTCATATTATTTATTTAATTATTAACAGAAAGCGCTAGTTAGCGCCCCGGGTTTTGTTTATTGGCACATTTGTTATTTTATTTATTTAAATAATTAACAAAGAAGCCAGTAAGCGCTCTAGGGTTTGTGGTGATTGGCGCTTGTGTTATTTTATTTATCCAATTGATAAACAAAGCAGCCAGTAAGAACCCCGGGTTGTGTGGTAATGGGCACATTTGTTATTTTATTTATTTGAATGATAAACAAAGCGGACAGTGAGCACCTCGGCTTGTGTAGTGATTGGCGCTTGTGTCATTTTATTTATTCGACTGATAAACAAAGCAGCTAGTAAGCGCCCCAGGTTGTGCTTATGGGCACATGTGTTATTTTATTTAATTAATTAATAAACAAAGTGGCCAGTAAGCACCCCAAGTTAAGTGGTAATTGGCGCTTGAGTTATTTTATTTATATAATTAATAAACAAAGCGGTCAGTAAGCACCCTGCGTTGTGTGGTAATTTGCGCTTGCGTCATATTATTTATTTAATTATTAACAGAAAGCAGCCAGTAAGCGCTCCGGGTTTTGTTTATCAGCACATTTTTTATTTTATTTATTTAAATAATTAACAAAGCGGCCAGTAAGCGCTCTGGGGTTTTTGGTGATTGGCGCTTGTGATATTTTATTTATTCAATTGATAAACAAAGCAGCCAGTAAGCACTTCAGGATGTGCTAATTGGCACATGTGTTATTTCATTTATTTAATTAATGAACAAAACGGCCAGTAAGAGCACTGGGGTTTATAGTAATTGGCGCTTGAGTTATTTTATTCATTTAATTAATAAACAAAGCAGCCAGTAAGCGCATGGGGTTGTGTGGTGATGGGCACATTTGTTATTTCATTTATTTAATTGATAAACATAGCAGCCAGTAAGCGCCCCAGGTTGTGTGGTAATGGGCATATGTGTTATTTTTTTTATTCAATTAATAAACAAAGTGGCCAGTGAGCACCTCGGCTTGTGTAGTGATTGGCGCTTGTGTAATTTTATTTATTAAATTAATAAACAAAGCAGCCAGTAAGCGCTTAAGGTTGTGCTAATGGGCACATGTGTTATTTTATTTATTCAACTAATAAGCAAAATGGCCAGTAAGAGCTCTGGGGTTTGTAATAATTGGCGCTTAAGTTATTTTATTCATTTCATTAATAAACAAAGCAGCCAGTAAGCGCATCGGGTTGTGTGGTGATGGGCACATTTGTTATTTTATTTATTTAATTGATGAACAAAGCAGCCAGTAAGCGCCCCGGGTTGTGTGGTAATGGGCATTTGTGTTATTTTTTTTATTCAATTAATAAACAAAGTGGCCAGTGAGCACCTCGGCTTGTGTAGTGATTGGCGCTTGTGTCATTTTATTTATTAAATTAATAAACAAAGCAGCCAGTAAGCGCTTCAGGTTGTGCTAATGGGCACATGTGTTATTTCATTCATTTAATTAATAATCAAAACGGCCAGTAAGAGCTTAGGGGTTTGTCATAATTGGCGCTTGAGTTATTTTATTCATTTAATTGATAAACAAAGCAGCCAGTAAGTGCCCCGGGTTGTGTGTTGATAAGCACTTGTGTTATTTTATTCATTCAATTAAAAGACGAAGCGGCCAGTAAGCACCTTGCGTTGTGTGTTAATAAGCACTTGTGTTATTTTATTTATTTAATTAATAAACGAAGCAGCCAGTAAGAGCTCTGGGGTTTGTAATAATTGGCGCTTGATTCATTTTATTCATTTTATTAATAAACAAAGCAGCCAGTAAGCGCCCTGGGTTGTGTGTTAATGAGCACTTGTGTTATTTCATTTATTTAATTAATAAACGAAGCGGCCAGTTAGCGCCCAGGGTTGTGTGTCAATGAGCACTTGTGTTCTTTTAATTATTTAATTAATAAACAAAGCAGCCAGTAAGCGCCCTGGGTTTTGTGGTGATGGGCATTTGTGTTATTTTACTTATTTAATTAATAAACGAAGCGGCCAGTGAGCACTTTGGGTTGTGTAGTGATTGGCGCTTGTGTCATTTTATTTATTTACTTAATAAACAAAGCAGCTAGTAAGCGCTCCGGGTTTCGTTTATGGGCACGAGTGTTATTTTATTTATTTAAATAATCAACAAAGTGGCTAGTAAGCGCTCTGGGGTTTGTAATAATTGGCGCTTGTGTTATTTTATTTATTTGAATTATAAACAAAGCGGCCAGTAAACGCTCTGGGGTTTTCAGATGATTGACGCTTGTGTTATTTTATTTATTTAATTAATAAACAAAGCAGCCAGTAAGTGCGCTGGGTTGTGTGGTAATAGGCACTTAAGTAATTTTATTTATTAAATTATTAAACGAAGCGGCCAGTAAGCACTCCACGTTGTGTGGTGGTTTGCGCTTGCGTAATTTTGTTCATTTGATTTATAAACTAAGGAGCCAGTAAGCGCCCCGGATTGTGTGGTAATAGGCACTTGTGTTCTTTTTCTTATTTAATTAATAAACAAAGCAGCCAGTAAGTGCCCTGGGTTGTGTTGTGATGGGCACTTTTGTTTTTTTATTAATTAAATTGATAAACAAAGCAGCCAGTAAGCGCCATGGGTTGCGTGGTAATGGGCATTTGTGTTATTTTGTACATTTGATTAATAAACAAAGCGGCCAGTGAGCACTTTGGCTTGTGTAGTGATTGGCGCTTGTGTCATTTTATGTATTTAATTGATAAACAAAGCAGCTGAAAAGCGCCCCAGGTTGTGCTTATGGGCACATGTGTTATTTCATTTAATCAATTTATAAACAATGTGGCCAGTAAGCACCTTGAGTTGTGTGGTGAATAGCGCTTGAGTTATTTTATTTATTCAACTAATAAACAAAGCAGCCAGTGAGCACCCCGCGTTGTGTGGTAATTTGCGCTTGCGTCATATTATTTATTTAATTATTAACAGAAAGCAGCCAGTAATCGCTCCGGATTTTGTTTATCGGCACATTTGTTATTTTATTTATTTAAATAATTAACAAAGCGGCCAGTAAGCGCTCTGGGGTTTGTGGTGATTGGCGCTTGTGATATTTATTTATTCAATTGATAAACAAAGCAGCCAGTAAGCGCTTTAGGATGTGCTAATTGGCACATGTGTTATTTTATTTATTCAACTAATAAACAAAACGGCCAGTAAGAGCTCTGGGGTTTGTAATAATTGGCGCTTGAGTTATTTCATTCATTTAATTAATAAACAAAGCAGCCAGTAAGCGCATCGGGTTGTGTGGTGATGGGCACATTTGTTATTTTATTTATTAAATTGATGAACAAAGCATCCAGTGCGCCCCGGGTTGTGTGGTAATGGGCATTTGTGTTATTTTTTTTATTCAATTAATAAACAAAGTGGCCAGTGAGCACCTCGGCTTGTGTAGTGATTGGCGCTTGTGTCATTTTATTTATTTAATTAATAAACAAAGCAGCCAGTAAGCGCTTAAGGTTGTGCTAATGGACACATGTGTTATTTTATTTATTCAACTAATAAACAAAACGGCCAGTAAGAGCTCTGGGAATTGTCATAATTGGCGCTTGAGTTATTTCATTCATTTAATTAATAAACAAAGCAGCCAGTAAGCGCATCGGGTTGTCTGGTGATGGGCACATTTGTTATTTTATTTATTTAATTGATGAACAAAGCAGCCAGTAAGCGCCCCGGGTTGTGTGGTAATGGGCATTTGTGTTATTTTTTTTATTCAATTAATAAACAAAGTGGCCAGTGAGCACCTCGGCTTGTGTAGTGATTGGCGCTTGTGTCATTTTATTTATTAAATTAATAAACAAAGCAGCCAGTAAGCGCTTCAGGTTGTGCTAATGGGCACATGTGTTATTTCATTCATTTAATTAATAATCAAAACGGCCAGTAAGAGCTTAGGGGTTTGTCATAATTGGCGCTTGAGTTATTTTATTCATTTAATTGATAAACAAAGCAGCCAGTAAGCGCCCCGGGTTGTGTGTTGATAAGCACTTGTGTTATTTTATTCATTTAATTAAAAGACGAAGCGGCCAGTAAGCACCTTGCGTTGTGTGTTAATAAGCACTTGTGTTATTTTATTTATTTAATTAATAAACGAAGCAGCCAGTAAGAGCTCTGGGGTTTGTAATAATTGGCGCTTGATTCATTTTATTCATTTTATTAATAAACAAAGCAGCCAGTAAGCGCCCTGGGTTGTGTGTTAATGAGCACTTGTGTTATTTCATTTATTTAATTAATAAACGAAGCGGCCAGTTAGCGCCCCGGGTTGTGTGTCAATGAGCACTTGTGTTCTTTTAATTATTTAATTAATAAACAAAGCAGCCAGTAAGCGCCCTGGGTTTTGTGGTGATGGGCATTTGTGTTATTTTACTTATTTAATTAATAAACGAAGCGGCCAGTGAGCACTTTGGGTTGTGTAGTGATTGGCGCTTGTGTCATTTTATTTATTTACTTAATAAACAAAGCAGCTAGTAAGCGCTCCGGGTTTCGTTTATGGGCACGAGTGTTATTTTATTTATTTAAATAATCAACAAAGCGGCTAGTAAGCGCTCTGGGGTTTGTAATAATTGGCGCTTGTGTTATTTTATTTATTTGAATTATAAACAAAGCGGCCAGTAAACGCTCTGGGGTTTTCAGATGATTGACGCTTGTGTTATTTTATTTATTTAATTAATAAACAAAGCAGCCAGTAAGTGCGCTGGGTTGTGTGGTAATAGGCACTTAAGTAATTTTATTTATTAAATTATTAAACGAAGCGGCCAGTAAGCACTCCACGTTGTGTGGTGGTTTGCGCTTGCGTAATTTTGTTCATTTGATTTATAAACTAAGGAGCCAGTAAGCGCCCCGGATTGTGTGGTAATAGGCACTTGTGTTCTTTTTCTTATTTAATTAATAAACAAAGCAGCCAGTAAGTGCCCTGGGTTGTGTTGTGATGGGCACTTTTGTTTTTTTATTAATTAAATTGATAAACAAAGCAGCCAGTAAGCGCCATGGGTTGCGTGGTAATGGGCATTTGTGTTATTTTGTACATTTGATTAATAAACAAAGCGGCCAGTGAGCACTTTGGCTTGTGTAGTGATTGGCGCTTGTGTCATTTTATGTATTTAATTGATAAACAAAGCAGCTGAAAAGCGCCCCAGGTTGTGCTTATGGGCACATGTGTTATTTCATTTAATCAATTTATAAACAATGTGGCCAGTAAGCACCTTGAGTTGTGTGGTGAATAGCGCTTGAGTTATTTTATTTATTCAACTAATAAACAAAGCAGCCAGTGAGCACCCCGCGTTGTGTGGTAATTTGCGCTTGCGTCATATTATTTATTTAATTATTAACAGAAAGCAGCCAGTAATCGCTCCGGATTTTGTTTATCGGCACATTTGTTATTTTATTTATTTAAATAATTAACAAAGCGGCCAGTAAGCGCATCGGGTTGTGTGGTGATGGGCACATTTGTTATTTTATTTATTAAATTGATGAACAAAGCATCCAGTGCGCCCCGGGTTGTGTGGTAATGGGCATTTGTGTTATTTTTTTTATTCAATTAATAAACAAAGTGGCCAGTGAGCACCTCGGCTTGTGTAGTGATTGGCGCTTGTGTCATTTTATTTATTTAATTAATAAACAAAGCAGCCAGTAAGCGCTTAAGGTTGTGCTAATGGACACATGTGTTATTTTATTTATTCAACTAATAAACAAAACGGCCAGTAAGAGCTCTGGGAATTGTCATAATTGGCGCTTGAGTTATTTCATTCATTTAATTAATAAACAAAACAGCCAGTAAGCGCATCGGGTTGTGTGGTGATGGGCACATTTGTTATTTTATTTATTAAATTGATGAACAAAGTAGCCAGTAAGCGCCCCGGGTTGTGTGGTAATGGGCATTTGTGTTATTTTTTTTATTCAATTAATAAACGAAGTGGCCAGTGAGCACCTCGGCTTGTGTAGTGATTGGCGCTTGTGTCATTTTATTTATTTAATTAATAAACAAAGCAGCCAGTAAGCGCTTAAGGTTGTGCTAATGGGCACATGTGTTATTTCATTCATTTAATTAATAATCAAAACGGCCAGTTAGAGCTCAGGGGTTTGTAATAATTGGCGCTTGAGTTATTTTATTCATTTAATTGATAAACAAAGCAGCCAATAAGCGCCCCGGTTTGTGTGATGATAAGCACTTGTGTTATTTTATTCATTCAATTAAAAGACGAAGCGGCCAGTAAGCGACTTGCGTTGTGTGTTGATTGGCGCTTGTGTCATTTCATTTATTTAATTATTAACACAAAGCAGCCAGTAAGCGCCCCGGGTTTTGTTTATGAGCACATGTGTTATTTTATTTATTTAAATAATTAACATAGCAGCCAGTAAGCGCTCTAGGGTTTGTAATAATTGGCGCTTGAGTTATTTTATTTATTTAATTAATAAACAAAGCAGCCAGTAAGCGCCCCAGGTTGTGCTTATGGGCACATGTGTTATTTTATTTATTCAATTAATTAACAAAACGGCCAGTAAGAGCTCTGGGGTTTGTAATAATTGGCACTTGAGTTATTTTATTCATTTTATTAATAAACAAAGCAGCCAGTAAGCGCCCTGGGTTGTGTGTTAATAAGCACTTGTGTTATTTTATTTATTCAATTAATAAACAAAGCGGCCAGTTAGCGCCCCGGGTTGTGTGGTGATGGGCATTTGTGTTATTTTACTTATTTAATTAATAAACGAAGCGGCCAGTGAGCACTTTGGGTTGTGTAGTGATTGGCGCTTGTGTCATTTTATTTATTTAATTAATAAACAAAGCAGCCAGTAAGCACTCCGGGTTTTGTTTATGGGCACAAGTGTTATTTTATTTATTCAAATAATCAACAAAGCGGCCAGTAAGCGCTCTGGGGTTTGTAATAATTGGCGCTTGTGTTATTTTATTTTTTTAAATTATAAGCAAAGCGGCCAGTAAACGCTCTGGGGTTTGTGATGATTGACGCTTGTGTTATTTTATTTATTTAATTAATAAACAAAGCAGCCAGTAAGTGCGCTGGGTTGTGTGGTTATGGGCACTTGTGTTCTTTTTCTTATTCAATTAATAAACAAAGCAGCCAGTAAGCGCCCTGGGTTGTGTTGTGATGTGCATTTGTGTTATTTCACTTATTTCATTAATAAACAGAACGGCCAGTAAGCACCTCAGGTTGTGTTATAATTGGCGCTTGTGTTATTTTATTCATTCAATTAATAAACAAAGCAGCCAGTAAGCGCCCCGGGTTTCGTTTATGGGCACATGTGTTATTTTATTTATTCAAATAATCAATAAAGCGGCTACTAAGCGCTCTTGTGTTAGTTATAATTAGCGCTTGTGTTGTTTTATTCAGTTAATTAATAAACAAAGAAGCCAGTAAGCGCCCCGGGTTATGTGGGAATTGGCGCTTGCGTTATTTTATTTATTCAATTATTAAACAAAGTGGCCAGTAAGCGCTTCGGATTGTGTGGTAATTGGCACTTGTGTTCTTTCATTTATTTGATTAATAAACAAAGCAGCCAGTACGCGTCCTAAATTGTCCGGTGGTGGGCACTTGTGTTATTTTATTTATTTCATTAATAAACAAAGTGGCCAGTAAGCGCTCTGGGTTATGTGGAGATTGGCGTTTGTGTCATTTTATTTATTCAGTTAATAAGCAAAGCAGCTAGTAAGCGCCCTGGATTGTGTGGTGATGGGCTCTTGTGTTATATTATTTATATAATTAAAAAACAAACCAGCCAGTAAGCGCCCTGGGTTTTGTGGTAATAGGCACTTGTGTAATTTCAATTATTTGATTAATAAACAAAGCAGCCAGTAAGCGCCCCGGATTGTGTGGTAATAAGCATTTGTGTTATTTTATTTATTTAATTAATAAACAAAGCGGCTAGTGAGCACCCTGGGTTGTGTGCTGATTGGCGCTTGTGTTATTTTATTTATTAAATTAATAAACAAAGCAGCCAGTAAGTGCTCTGGGTTTTGTGGTAATTGGCGCTTGTGTTATTTTATTTATTTAATTAATAAACAAGGCACCTATTAAGCGCCCTGGATTGTTGGTGATGAGCACTTGTGTTATTTTATTTATTCAATTAATAAACAAAGCGGCCAGTAAGTGCTCTGGGTTTTGTGGTGATTGGGACTTGTGTTATTTTATTTATTTAATTTATAAACAAAGTGGCCAGTGATTGCCCCGGGTTGTGTGGTGATGGGCACTTTTGTTTTTTTATTTATTTAATTGATAAACAAAGCAGCCAGTAAGCGCCATGGGTTGCGCCGTAATAAGCATTTGTGTTATTTTGTCCATTTAATTAATAAACAAAGCGGCCAGTGAGCACTTTGGCTTGTGTAGTGATTGGCGATTGTGTCATTTTATTTATTCAATAGATAAACAAAGCAGCTAGTAAGCGCCCCAGGTTGTGCTTATGGGCACATGTGTTATTTTATTTAATCAATTAATAACCAAAGTGGCCAGTAAGCACCCCGAGTTGTGTGGTGAATGGCGCTTGAGTTATTTCATTCATTTAATTTATAAACAAAGCAGCCAGTGAGCACCCCTCGTTGTTTAGTAATTGGCGCTTGTGTCATTTTATTTATTCGATTGATAAACAAAACAGCTAGTAAGCGCCCTAGGTTGTGCTTATGGGCACAAGTATTATTTTATTTTATCAATTAATAAACAAAGTGGCCAGTAAGCACCCAGCGTTGTGTGGTAATTGGCGCTTGTGTCATATTATTTATTTAATTATTATCAGAAAGCAGCTAGTAAGCGCCCCGGGTTTTGTTTATTGGCACATTTGTTATTTTATTTATTTAAATAATTAACAAAGCAGCCAGTTTGCGCTCTAGAGTTTGTGGTGATTGGCGCTTGTGTTATTTTATTTATCTAATTGATAAACAAAGCAGCCAGTAAGAACCCCGGGTTGTGTGGTAATGGGCACATTTGTTATTTCATTTATTTGAATGATAAACAAAGCGGACAATGAGCACCTCAGCTTGTGTAGTGATTGGCGCTTGTGTCATTTTATTTATTCAACTTATATACAAAGCAGCTAGTAAGCGCCCCAGGTTGTGCTTATGGGCACATGTGTTATTTTATTTAATCAATTAATAAACAAAGTGGCCAGTAAGCACCCTGAGTTGAGTGGTAATTGGCGCTTGAGTTATTTTTTTTATATAATTAATAAACAAAGCGGCCAGTAAGCACTCCGCGTTGTGTGGTAATTTGCGCTTGAGTCATATTATTTATTTAATTATTAACAGAAAGCAGCCAGTAAGCGCTCCGGGTTTTGTTTATCGGCACATTTGTTATTTTATTTATTTGATTAAATTAACAAAGCGGCCGGTAAGCGCTCTGGGGTTTGTGGTAATTGGCGCTTGTGATATTTTATTTATTCAATTGATAAACAAAGCAGCCAGTAAGCGCTTTAGGATGTGCTAATGGGCACATGTGTTATTTCATTTATTCAATTAATGAACAAAACGGCCAGTAAGAGCTCCGGGGTTCGTAATAATTGGCGCTTGTGTTATTTTATTTATTCAATTAATAAACAAAGCAGCCAGTAAGCGCATGGGGTTGTGTGGTGATGGGCACATTTGTTATTTTAGTTATTTAATTGATGAACAAAGCAGCCAGTAAGCGCCCCGGGTTGTGTGGTAATGGGCATTTGTGTTATTTTTTTTATTCAATTAATAAACAAAGTGGCCAGTGAGCACCTCGGCTTGTGTAGTGATTGGCGCTTGTGTCATTTTATTTATTTAATTAGTAAACAAAGCAGCCAGTAAGCGCTTCAGGTTGTGCTGATGGGCACATGTGTTATTCCATTCATTTAATTAATAAACAAAACGGCCAGTAAGAGCTCAGGGGTTTGTAATAATTGGCGCTTGAGTTATTTTGTTCATTTAATTGATAAACAAAGCAGCCAGTAAGCGCCCCGGGTTGTGTGTTGATAAGCACTTGTGTTATTTTATTCATTTAATTAAAAGACGAATCGGCCAGTAAGCACCCCGCGTTGTAAGGTAATTTGCGCTTGCGTCATATTATTTATTTAATTATTAACAGAAAGCAGTCAGTAAGCGCTCCGGGTTTTGTTTATCGGCACATTTGTTATTTTATTTATTTAAATAATTAACAAAGCGGCCAGTAAGCGCTCTGGGGTTTGTGGTGATTGGCGCTTGAGTTATTTTATTTATTCAATTGATAAACAAAGCAGCCAGTAAGCGCTTGAGGATGTGCTAATGGGCACATGTGTTATTTCATTTATTCAATTAATGAACAAAACGGCCAGTAAGAGCTCAGGGGTTTGTAATAATTTGCGCTTAAGTTATTTTATTCATTCAATTGATAAACAAAGCAGCCAGTGAGCGCCCCGGGTTGTGTGTTGATAAGCACTTGTGTTATTTTATTCATTTAATTAAAAGACGAAGCGGCCAGTAAGCTCCTCGCGTTGTGTGGTGATTGGCGCTTGTGTCATTTTATTTATTCAATTATTAACACAAAGCAGCCAGTAAGCGCCCCGGGTTTCGTTTATGAGCACATGTGTTATTTTATTTATTTAAATAATTAACATAGCGGCCAGTAAGCGCTCTAGGGTTTGTAATAATTAGCGCTTGAGTTATTTTATTTAAATAATTAATAAACATAGCAGCCAGTAAGCCCCTCAGGTTCTGCTTATGGGCACATGTGTTTCTTTATTTATTAAATTAATTAACAAAACGGCCAGTAAGAGCTCTGGGGTTTGTAATGATTGGCGCTTGATTTATTTTATTCATTTTATTCATAAACAAAGCAGCCAGTAAGCGCCCTGGGTTTTGTTTATTGTCACATTTGTTATTTTATTCATTTAAATAATTAACAAAGCAGCCAGTAAGCGCTCTAGGGTTTGTGGTGATTGGCGCTTGTGTTATTTTATTTATCCAATTGATAAACAAAGCAGCCAGTAAGAGCCCTGGGTTGTGTGGTAATAGGCACATTTGTTATTTTATTTATTTAAATGATAAACAAAGCGGACAGTAAGCACCTCGGCTTGTGTAGTGATTGGCGCTTGTGTCATTTTATTTATTCAACTGATAAACAAAGCAGCTAGTAAGCGCCCCAGGTTGTGCTTATGGGCACATGTGTTATTTTATTTATATAATCAATAAACAAAGCGGCCAGTAAACACCCCGCGTTGTGTGGTAATTTGCGCTTGCGTCATATTATTTATTTAATTATTAACAAAAAGCAGCTAGTAAGCGCCCCGGGTTTTGTTTATTGTCACATTTGTTATTTTATTCATTTAAATAATTAACAAAGCAGCCAGTAAGCGCTCTAGGGTTTGTGGTGATTGGCGCTTGTGTTATTTTATTTATCCAATTGATAAACAAAGCAGCCAGTAAGAGCCCTGGGTTGTGTGGTAATAGGCACATTTGTTATTTTATTTATTTAAATGATAAACAAAGCGGACAGTAAGCACCTCGGCTTGTGTAGTGATTGGCGCTTGTGTCATTTTATTTATTCAACTGATAAACAAAGCAGCTAGTAAGCGCCCCAGGTTGTGCTTATGGGCACATGTGTTATTTTATTTAATCAATTAATAAACAAAGCGGCCAGTAAGCACCCCGAGTTGAGTGGTAATTGGCGCTTGAGTTATTTTATTTATATAATCAATAAACAAAGCGGCCAGTAAACACCCCGCGTTGTGTGGTAATTTGCGCTTGCGTCATATTATTTATTCAATTATTAACAAAAAGCAGCCAGTAAGCGCTCCGAGTTTTGTTTATCGGCACATTTGTTATTTCATTTATTTAAATAATAAACAAAGCGGCCAGTAAGCGCTCTGGGGTTTGTGGTGATGGGCACATTTGTTATTTTATTTATTTGATTGATAAACAAAGCAGCCAGTAAGCGCCCTGGGTTGTGTGGTAATGGGCATTTGTGTTATTTTTTTTATTTAATTAATAAACAAAGTGGCCAGTGAGCACCTCGGCTTGTGTAGTGATTGGCGCTTGTGTCATTTTATTTATTTAATTAATAAACAAAGCAGCCAGTAAGCGCTTCAGGTTGTGCTAATGGGCACATGTGTTATTTCATTCATTTAATTAATAAACAAAACGGCCAGTAAGAGCTCTGGGGTTTGTAATAATTGGCGCTTGAGTTATTTTATTCATTTCATTAATAAACAAAGCAGCCAGTAAGCGCATCGGGTTGTGTGGTGATGGGCACATTTGTTATTTTATTTATTTGATTGATGAACAAAGCAGCCAGTAAGCGCCCCGGGTTGTGTGGTAATGGGCATTTGTGTTATTTTTTTTATTCAATTAATAAACAAAGTGGCCAGTGAGCACCTCGGCTTGTGTAGTGATTGGCGCTTGTGTCATTTTATTTATTTAATTAATAAACAAAGCAGCCAGTAAGCGCTTCAGGTTGTGCTAATGGGCACATGTGTTATTTCATTCATTTAATTAATAAACAAAACGGCCAGTAAGAGCTCAGGGGTTTGTAATTATTGGCGCTTGAGTTATTTTATTTATTTAATTAATAAACAAAGCAGCCAGTAAGCGCCTCAGGTTGTGCTTATGAGCACATGTGTTATTTTATTTATTTTATTAATCAACAAAACGGCCAGTAAGAGCTCTGGGGTTTGTAATAATTGGCGCTTGATTTATTTTATTCATTTTATTAATAAACAAAGCAGCCAGTAAGCGCCCTGGGTTGTGTGTTAATAAGCACTTGTGTTATTTTATTTATTTAATTAATAAACGAAGCGGCCAGTTAGCGCCCCGGTTTGTGTGTTAATGAGCACTTGTGTTCTTTTAATTATTTAATTAATGAACAAAGCAGCCAGTAAGTTCCCTGGGTTGTGTGGTGATGGGCATTTGTGTTATTTTACTTATTTTATTAATAAACGAAGCGGCCAGTGAGCACTTTGGGTTGTGTAGTGATTGGCGCTTGTGTCATTTTATTTATTTAATTGATAAACAAAGCAGCCAGTAAGCGCCCCGGGTATCGTTTATGGGCACGAGTGTTATTTTATTTATTCGAATAATCAACAAAGCGGCCAGTAAGCGCTCTGGTGTTTGTAATAATTGGCGCTTGTGTTATTTTATTTATTTAATTTATAAACAAAGCGGCCAGTATACGCTTTGGGGTTTGTGATAATTGACGCTTGTGTTATTTTATTTATTTAATTAATAAACAAAGCAGCCAGTGAGTGTCCTGGGTTGTGTGGTAATAGGCACTTAAGTAATTTCATTTATTCAATTAATAAACAAAGCAGCCAGTAAGCGCCCCGTGTTTCTTTTAAGGGCACATGTGTTATTTTATTAATTCAAATAATCAACAAAGCGGCTAGTAAGCGCTCTTGTGTTAGTAATAATTAGCGCTTGTGTTGTTTTATTAATTTAATTATTAAACAAAGAAGCCAGTAAGCGCCCCGATTTGTGTGGGAATTGTCACTTGCGTTATTTTATTTATTCAATTATCAAACAAAGTGGCCAGTAAGCGCTCCGAATTGTGTGGTGATTGAAACTTGTGTTCTTTTATATATTCAATTAATAAACAAAGCAGCCAGTACGCGCCCTAAATTGTCTGATGTTGGGCACTTGTGTTATTTTGTTTATTTTATTAATAAACAAAGTGGCCAGTTAGCGCTCTGGGTTGTGTGGAGATTGGCATTTGTGTCATTTTATTTATTTAGTTAATAAGCAAAGCAGCTGGTAAGCGCCCTGGATTGTGTGATGATGGGCACTTGTGTTATTTTATTTATACAATTAAAACAAACCAGCCAGTAAGCGCCCAGGGTTTTGTGGTAATGGGCACTTGTGTAATTTTAATTATTTTATTAATAAACAAAGCAGCCAGTAAGCGCCCTGGGTTGTTTTCTGATGGGCACTCGTGTTATTTTATTTATTTAATTAATAAACAAAGCTGCCAGTAAGCACCCCGCGTTGTGTGGTGATTGGCGCTTCCGTCATTTTATTTATTTAATTAATAAACAAAGCAGCCAGTAAGCGCCCCGGATTGTGTGGTAATAAGCATTTGTGTTTTTCTATTTATTTAATTAATAAACAAAGCGGCCAGTAAGCACTCTGGGTTGTGTGGTGATGGGCACTTGTGTTATTTTATTTATTTAATTAATAAACAAAGCGGCTAGTGAGCACCCTGGGTTGTGTGCTGATTGGCGCTTGTGTTATTTTATTTATTAAATTAATAAACAAAGCAGCCAGTGAGTGCTCTGGGTTCTGTGGTAATTGGCGCTTGTGTTATTTTATTTATTCAATTAATAAACAAAGCACCCATTAAGCGCCCTGGATTGTTGGTGATGGGCACTTGTGTTATTTTATTTATTCAATTAATAAACAAAGCGGCCAGTAAGTGCTCTGGGTTTTGTGGTGATTGGCGCTTGTGTTATTTTATTTATTTAATTAATAAACAAAGTGGCCACTGATTGCCCCGGGTTGTGTGGTGATGGGCTCTTTTGTTTTTTTATTTATTTAATTGATAAACAAAGCAGCCAGCAAGCGCCATGGGTTGCGTGGTAATGGGCATTTGTGTTATTTTGTTCATTCAATTAATAAACAAAGCGGCCAGTGAGCACTTTGGCTTGTGGAGTGATTGGCGCTTGTGTCATTTTATTTATTTGATAGATAAACAAAGCAGCTAGTAAGCGCCCCGGGTTGTGCTTATGGGCACATGTGTTATTATATTTAATCAATTAATGAACAAAGTGGCCAGTGAGCACCCCGCGTTGTTTAGTAATTGGCGCTTGTGTCATTTTATTTATTCAATTGATAAACAAAGCAGCTAGTAAGCGCCCCAGGTTGTGCTTATGGGCACATGTGTTATTTTATTTTATCAATTAATAAACAAATTGGCCAGTAAGTACCCTGAGTTGTGTGGTGATTGGCGCTTGAGTTATTTTATTTATTTAATTAATAAACAAAGCGCCCAGTAAGCACCCCGCGTTGTGTGGTAATTGGCGCTTGTGTCATATTATTTATTTAAATATTAACAGAAAGCAGCTAGTAAGAGCCCCGAGTTTTGTTTATTGGCTCATTTGTTATTTTATTTATTCAAATAATTAACAAAGCAGCCAGTAAGCGCTCTAGGGTTTGTGGTGATTGGCGCTTGTGTTATTTTGTTTATCCAATTGATAAACAAAGCAGCCAGTAAGCTCCCTGGGTTGTGTGGTAATGGGCATTTGTGTTTTTTTTTTCATTCAATTAATAAACAAAGCGGCCAGTGAGCACCCTGTGTTGTGTGCTGATTGGCGCTTGTGTTATTTTATTTATTAAATTAATAAACAAAGCAGCCAGTAGGTGCTCTGGGTTTTGTGGTGATTGGCGCTTGTGTTATTTTATTTATTTAATTAATAAACAAAGCACCCAGTGAGCGCCCTCGATTGTTGGTGATGGGCACTTCTGTTATTTTATACATTTAATTAATAAACAAAGCAGCCAGTAAGCGCCCCGCGTTGTGTGGTGATTGGCGCTTGTGTAATTTTATTTATTCAATTATTAACACAAAGCAGCCAGTAAGCGCTCCGGGTTTCGTTTATGAGCACATGTGTTATTTTATTTATTTAAATAATTAACATAGCGGCCAGTAAGCGCTCTAGGGTTTGTAATAATTGGCGCTTGAGTTATTTTATTTATTTAATTAATAAACAAAGCAGCCAGTAAGCGCCTCAGGTTGTGCTTATGGGCACATGTGTTATTTTATTTATTTTATTAATTAACAAAACGGCCAGTAAGAGCTCTGGGGTTTGTAATAATTGGCGCTTGAGTTATTTTATTCATTTTATTAATAAACAAAGCAGCCAGTAAGCGCCCTAAGTTGTGTGGTGATGGGCATTTGTGTTATTTTACTTATTTAATTAATAAACGAAGCGGCCAGTGAGCACTTTGGGTTGTGTAGTGATTGGCGCTTGTGTCATTTTATTTATTTAATTAATAAACAAAGCAGCCAGTAAGCGCCCCGGGTTTCGTTTATGGGCACGAGTGTTATTTTATTTATTCAAATAATTAACAAAGCGGCCAGTAAGCGCTCTGGGGTTTGAAATAATTGGCCTTTGTGTTATTTTATTTATTTAAATTATAAACAAAGCGGCCAGTAAACGCTCTGGATTGTTGGTGATGGGCACTTGTGTAATTTTATTTATTCAATTAATAAACAAAGCGGCCAGTAAGTGCTCTGGGTTTTGTGGTGATTGGCGCTTGTGGTATTTTAATTACTTAATTAAAAAACAAAGCAGCCAGTAAGCACCCCGGGTTGTGTGGTAATAAGCATTTGTGTTATTTTATTTATTTAATTAATAAACAAAGCGGCCAGTAAGCACTCTGGGTTGTGTGGTGATGGGCACTTGTGTTATTTTATTTATTTAATTAATAAACAAAGCTGTCAGTAAGCACCCCGCGTTGTGTGGTAATTGGCGCTTTCGTCATTTTATTTATTTGATTAATAAACAAAGCAGCCAGTAAGCGCCCCGGATTGTGTGGTAATAAGCATTTGTGTTATTTTATTTATTTAATTAATAAACAAAGCGGCCAGTAAGCACTCTGGGTTGTGTGGTGATGGGCACTTGTGTTATTTTATTTATTTAATTAATAAACAAAGCGGCCAGTGAGCACCCTGGGTTGTGTGCTGATTGGCGCTTGTGTTATTTTATTTATTAAATTAATAAACAAAGCAGCCAGTAAGTGCTCTGGGTTTTGTGGTGATTGGCGCTTGTGTTATTTTATTTATTCAATTAATAAACAAAGCACCCAGTAAGCGCCCTGGATTGTTGGTGATGGGCACTTGTGTAATTTTATTTATTCAGTTAATAAACAAAGCGGCCAGTAAGTGCTCTGGGTTTTGTGGTGATTGGCGCTTGTGGTATTTTAATTACTTAATTAATAAACAAAGCGGCCAGTAAGCACCCCGGGTTGTGTGGTGATTCGCGCTTGTGTTATTTTATTTATTAAATTAATAAACAAAGCGGTAAGTCAGCTTCCTGGGTTTTGTGATGATTGGTGCTTTCAGTATTTCATTTATTCAATTAATAAACAAAGCGGCCAGTAAGCACCCTGGGTTGTGTGGTGAATGGCGCTTGTGTTATTTTATTTATTTAATTATCAAACAAAGCAGCCAGTAAGCACCCCGGGTTGTGTGGTGATTCGCGCTTGTGTTATTTTATTTATTAAATTAATAAACAAAGCGGTAAGTAAGCTCTCTGGGTTTTGTGATTATTGGTGCTTTCAGTATTTTATTTATTCAATTAATAAACAAAGTGGCCAGTAAGCGCCCTGGGTTGTGTGGGGATCGGCGCTTGTGATATTTTGTTTATTTAATTATCAAACAAAGCAGCCAGTAAGCACCCCGATTGTGTGGTGATGGGCACTTGTGTTATTTTATTTATTTAATCAATAACCAAAGCGGCCAGTAAGTGCTCTGGGTTGTGTGGTGATTGGCGCTTGTGTTATTTTATTTATTAAATTAATAAACAATGCGGTAAGTAAGCTTTCTGGGTTTTGTGATGATTAGTGCTTTCAGTATTTTATTTATTCAATTAATAAACAAAGCGGCCAGTGAGCACCCTGGGTTGTGTGGTGAATGGCGCTTGTGTTATTTTATTTATAAAATTAATAAACAAAGTGGCCAGTAAGCGCTCTGGGTTGTGTGGGGATTGGCGCTTGTGGTATTTCATTTCTTCAATTAATAAACAAAGCAGCCAGTAAGCGCCCTGGATTGTGTGGTGATGGGCACTTGTGTTATTTTATTTATTTAATTAATAAACATAGCGGCTAGTAAGCACTTTGGGTTTTGTGGTGATTAGTGCTTGTGGTATTTTATTTATTCAATTAATAAACAAAGCGTCTAGTGAGCACCCTAGTTTGTGTGGTGATTGGCGCTTACGTTATTTTATTTATTAAATTAATAAACAAAGCAGCCAGTAAGCGCCCTGGGTTGTGTGTTAATAAGCACTTGTGTTATTCTATTTATTTAATTAATAAACGAAGCGGCCAGTTAGCGCCCTGGGTTGTGTGTTAATGAGCACTTGTGTTATTTTAATTATTTAATTAATAAACAAAGCCGCCAGCTAGCGCCCTGGGTTGTGTGGTGATGGGCATTTGTGTTATTTTACTTATTTAATTAATAAACGAAGCAGCCAGTGAGCACTTTGGGTTGTGTAGTGATTGGCGCTTGTGTCATTTTATTTATTTAATTAATAAACAAAGCAGCCAGTAAGCGCCCTGGGTCTCGTTTGTGGGCACGAGTGTTATTTTATTTATTCAAATAATCAACAAAGCGGCCAGTAAGCGTTCTGGGGTTTGTAATAATTGGCCTTTGTGTTATTTTATTTATTTAAATTATAAACAAAGCGGCCAGTTAACGCTCTGGGGTTTGTGATGATTGACGCTTGTGTTATTTTATTTATTTAATTAATAAACAAAGCAGCCAGTAAGTGCCCTGGGTTGTGTGGTAATAGGCACTTAAGTAATTTTATTTATTGAATTATTAAACGAAGCGGCCAGTAAGCACTCCGCGTTGTGTGGTGGTTGGCGCTTGCGTGATTTTGTTCATTTTATTTATAAACTAAGGAGCCAGTAAGCGCCCCGGGTTTTGTGGTAATGGGCACTTGTGTAATTTTAATTATTTGATTACTAAACAAAGCAGCCAGTAAGCGCCCTGGGTTGTTTTCTGATGGGCACTTGTGTTATTTTATTTATTGAATTAATAAACAAAGCGGTAAGTCAGCTCTCTGGGTTTTGTGATGATTGGTGCTTTCAGTATTTTATTCATTTAATTAATAAACAAAGCGGCCAGTAAGCACCCTGGGTTGTGTGGTGATTCGCGCTTGTGTTATTTTATTTATTAAATAAATAAACAAAGCGGTAAGTAAGCTCTCTGGGTTTTGTGATTATTGGTGCTTTCAGTATTTTATTTATTCAATTAATAAACAAAGTGGCCAGTAAGCGCTCTGGGTTGTGTGGGGATTGGCGCTTGTGATATTTTATTTATTTAATTATCAAACAAAGCAGCCAGTAAGCACCCCGGGTTGTGTGGTGATGGGCACTTGTGTTATTTTATTTATTTAATCAATAACCAAAGCGGCCAGTAAGTGCTCTGGGTTGTGTGGTGATTGGCGCTTGTGTTATTTTATTTATTAAATTAATAAACAAAGCGGTTAGTAAGCTCTCTGGGTTTTGTGATGATTGGTGCTTTCAGTATTTTATTTATTCAATTAATAAACAAAGCGGCCAGTGAGCACCCTGGGTTGTGTGGTGAATGGCGCTTGTGTTATTTTATTTATCAAATTAATAAACAAAGTGTCCAGTAAGCGCTCTGGGTTGTGTGGGGATTGGCGCTTGTGGTATATCATTTTTCAATTAATAAACAAAGCAGCCAGTAAGCGCCCTAAATTGTGTGGTGATGGGCACTTGTGTTATTTTATTTATTTAATTAATAAACATAGCGGCTAGTAAGCACTGTGGGTTTTGTGGTGATTGGCGCTTGTGGTATTTTATTTATTCAATTAATAAACAAAGCGTCTAGTGAGCACCCTGGTTTGTGTGGTGATTGGCGCTTGTGTTATTTTATTTATTAAATTAATAAACAAAGCAGCCAGTAAGCGCCCTGGGTTGTGTGTTAATAAGCACTTGTGTTATTCTATTTATTTAATTAATAAACGAAGCGGCCAGTTAGCGCCCTGGGTTGTGTGTTAATGAGCACTTGTGTTATTTTAATTATTAAATTAATAAACAAAGCAGCCAGTAAGCGCCCTGGGTTGTGTGGTGATGGGCATTTGTGTTATTTTACTTATTTAATTAATAAACGAAGCGGCCAGTGAGCACTTTGGGTTCCGTAGTGATTGGCGCTTGTGTCATTTTATTTATTTAATTAATAAACAAAGCAGCCAGTAAGCGCCCCGGGTTTCGTTTATGGGCTCGAGTGTTATTTTATTTATTCAAATAATTAACAAAGAGGCCAGTAAGCGCTCTGGGGTTTGTAATAATTGGCCTTTGTGTTATTTTATTTATTTAAATTATAAACAAAGCGGCCAGTAAACGCTCTGGGGTTTGTGATGATTGACGCTTGTGTTATTTTATTTATTTAATCAATAAACAAAGCAGCCAGTAAGTGCCCTGGGTTGTGTGGTAATAGGCACTTAAGTAATTTTATTTATTTTATTACTAAACGAAGCGGCCAGTAAGCACTCCGCGTTGTGTGGTGGTTGGCGCTTACGTGATTTTGTTCATTTTATTTATAAACTATGAAGCCAGTAAGCGCCCTGGGTTTTGTGGTAATTGGCACTTGTGTAATTTTAATTATTTGATTAATAAACAAAGCAGCCAGTAAGCGCCCTGGAATGTTTTCTGATGGGCACTTGTGTTATTTTATTTATCTATTTAATAAACAAAGCTGCCAGTAAGCACCTCGCGTTGTGTGGTAATCGGCGCTTCCGTCATTTTATTTATTTGATTAATAAACAAAGCAGCCAGTAAGCGCCCCGGATTGTGTGGTAATAAGCATTTGTGTTATTTTATTTATTTAATTAATAAACAAAGCGGCCAGTAAGCACTCTGGGTTGTGTGGTGATGGGCACTTGTGTTATTTTATTTATTTAAGTATAAAACAAAGCGGCCAGTGAGCACCCTGGGTTGTGTGCTGATTGGCGCTTGTGTTATTTTATTTATTAAATTAATAAACAAAGCAGCCAGTTAGTGCTCTGGGTTTTGTGGTGATTGGCGTTTGTGTTATTTTATTTATTCAATTAATAAACAAAGCACCCAGTAAGCGCCCTGGATTGTTGGTGATGGGCACTTGTGTTATTTTATTTATTTAATTAATAAACAAAGTGGCCAGTAAGTGCTCTGGGTTTTGTGGTGATTGGCGCTTGTGGTATTTTATTTACTTAATTAATAAACAAAGCGGCCAGTTAGCACCCCGGGTTGTGTGGTGATTCGCGCTTGTGTTATTTTATTTATTAAATTAATAAACAAAGCGGTAAGTCAGCTCTCTGGGTTTTGTGATGATTGGTGCTTTCAGTATTTTATTTATTCAATTAATAAACAAAGCGGCCAGTAAGCACCCTGGGTTGTGTGGTGAATGGCGCTTGTGTTATTTTATTTATTTTATTATCAAACAAAGCAGCCAGTAAGCACCCCGGGTTGTGTGGTAATTCGCGCTTGTGTTATTTTATTTATTCAATTAATAAACAAAGCGTCTAGTGAGCACCCTGGTTTGTGTGGTGATTGGCGCTTGTGTTATTTTATTTATTAAATTAATAAACAAAGCAGCTAGTATGCGCCCCGGGTTGTGTGGTTATGGGCACTTGTGTTATTTTATTTATTAAATTAATAAACAAAGCAGCCAGTAAGTGCTCTGGGTTTTGTGGTGATTGGCGCCTGTGTTATTTTATTTATTCAATTAATAAACAAAGCAGCCAGTAAGCGCCCTGGATTGTTGGTGATGGGCACTTGTGTTATTTTATTTATCTAATTAATAAACAAAGCGGCCAGTGAGCACCCTGGGTTGTGTGCTGATTGGCGCTTGTTTTATTTTATTCATTAAATTAATAAACAAAGTAGCCAGTATGTGCTCTGGGTTTTGTGGTGATTGGCGCTTGTGTTATTTTATTTATTCAATCAATAAACAAAGCGGCCAGTAAGCGCTCTGGGTTTCGTTCTGATTGGCGCTTGTGTTATTTTATTTATTTATTTTATAAGCAAAGCGGTCAGTGATTACCCCGGGTTGTGTGGGGATTGGCGCTTGTGTTATTTTATTTATTCAATTGATAAACGAAGCGGCCAGTAAGTGCTCTGGGTTGTGTGGGGATTGGCGCTTGTGGTTAATATTATTTATTTAATGAATTAACAAAGCGTCCAGTAAGCGCCTCGGGTTGTTTGGGGATTGGCGCATGCGTTATTGTTTAATGTATTTTATTATGCCCAATAGACTTTCGATGCTCTGTGGAACATTGCCCTCAAGTCCTTGTCTTCCCCATGGAAAGTCGTGGCGTTATTACTGTAAAGCCGCTGACAGTGACCTCTTCGACTGACAAACCGACGGAAGGCAGAAACAAAACTAATGGACGTAAGATCACTTACGAGCTCGAGATGCACTGCTTTGGTACGAAACACACTAAGAGGACTATATACCCCTTTGAAGTACAGTTTTTTCGTATCTTGCTGGGTCGTACTGTAACAGGGCCCGCGTAATCTAAACCTGCGTTTTGGACAGGATGGGCTGCCGTTACTCGTCACTCGGAAGATATCCCATCATCTGGTGAACAAGACGTGGCTTTACCTTGTGACACGTAATACAATGTCAAACCTTAGACTTTACCGACCGACTCCTATCTGTCACCCAGATCATCTGAGAGACGGTGGTAGAAGTCAAGGTGGGCCCTCCGTGAAGGCAGGTGTGGTGAGCATGTCTAACGAAGAGACGAGCTAGAGTGGAGCGACCTGCTACGATTGGGGGATGCTTCCCATCAACTAGCAGAGCTGCATGTTCAAGACGCCCATCCACCCGCAGGATGCCTAAGTCGTGATCGTAAACGGGGTTTAGTTTGCTCAAGAAGTGGTTCTTAGGTAGGTGATCGCCGCGCGATAGCGTTAGTAGTTCATCCTTGAAAAAATGCGCTTGTGAAAACAGTATGGCTGAGGCTCTGGCCTGTGATAACTCCGCTGCCGTCAGAAATGCCGGTAAAGGGGGTAGAGCGGACTTTCTTAGTCGAAGCAGTTTTAAAGGCCGTAAGCAGTACGCTAGCACTCGAACTAACCGTGTCAGGGTAGAGAGCCTGTTGAGGATATCCGATTTAGGAGGGGCCGGAGGAGTTGGTCGGGTGGTCAGCACGCGCACCTGTCCAGCCTTTGTCAGCCAAAGCTCCCGATCTTGATTGAGCCAGCTCGGACCGAACCACCATTGTCGAAAATTTGGCTAATTCAGTGGGCTTAAAGCCTCGCGAAGCTATGTCAGTGGCATTTTCCTTGGACGGGACGTGGGACCAAGTGGCAGCTGAAAGCTCCGTTTGAGTAAACGCCACCCTGTTTGCAACAAAGGTCTTTCACTGGCGGGGATGCTTATTCAACCAATCCAAAACTATCTGACTATCAGTCCAGGCGTAGACCTTCAGCTGTTAAAACAAGCGAGATTTTTTGAGGTGCTGAATAAGCGAGACGAGAAGAGCTGCTGCGCACAATTCAAGATTAGGAATGCTAATAGTATTGATGGGGGCGACCTTGGTCTTGGACATTAACAAGTGGGTATGACATCCGCCTTCCCCCGTAGTCACTTTTAGATATACTACGGCGGCGTACCCTCTCTTTGATGCATCGGGAAAATGGGATCATGTAGCTCATATTTTTGCCCTGGAGAGGTCCCAACCCATCGATGAATAGTTAAGTCTGATAGGTCAGAGATAGAGCTGATATAGGCATTCCACCTGTTACGGATCTTGACCGGGACTGGGTCGTCCCACTCGCATCGGAGTACCCAGAGATCTTGCATTAGTATTTTAGCTTCAATAATTACCAGGGATACCCATCTGAAGGGATCATACAATCAGGCAATTTGGGCCAGTATGTGACGTTTCACGATGCTTCCCATCGTTGCTTCAAAAAGGTTGAGGTTAAACTTGAACTCGTCCTTCACTGGATTCCACCGTAGCCCTAGGGTCTTCACAGTTTGGCTCTCGTCGATTTGAGCGACTGCATCTCGCGGGAGCAACTCGGTCTGATTAGCGGCCCATTTATCCAGTGCCATGCCTGCGGATTTTAATATTGAGACTAACTCGTTCCTTTTACTTTTGGCTCCAGAGAGAGTATCGTCCCACACAAATATATCGTCCATGTAAACGTTTTCTTTTAGAATCTTAGCTCCGAGGAGAAACCTGGAAATCTCGTTATCAGCAATTTGTAACAGGGTACGTATGGCCAAGAGCGGTGCACAATTCGTACCGTATGTCACCGTAGTAAGTCGATAATCGATGGTACTACTTTCCTGATCCGGGGACCACACGATCCGCTGTTGATCTTGATGAGCGCAGTTAACCCAAATCTGCTGGAACATTTTTACTATATCGGCTGTAAATACGAATTGATACCTACGCCAATCGAGCAGCAGAAGCGAAAGGTCGGTCTGCAAAGGGGGGCCTGGGAGCAGGTGGTCGTTCAGACAGTGATTGTGCGTTTTCCTAGCTGCATCAAAAACTACCCGAACTTTTCGGTGAGCGTTGGATCCAGTCACTACAGCCTGGTGAGGAAGGTACTAAGCCTGTGAGTCGCCAATCTCAGTAGATGATACGTGAGTCATGTGACCAACGACTTCGTAACATTCCATAAATTCTCTATATTGGGTGGACAACCATGGGTCCTTAGTGAATCGCCGATGCTGACTTGACAGAGCGGTAATCGCTGTTTTCCTGGTTTCTCTGCCTATAGGGGGAGTCCCCTCTCTCAGGAGCAGTTGCACAGTGTAACGACCTTCGATGTCTCGTGAATGGGTGGTCTGATATTGGTGTTCACAATTTTCGTCCTCGGGCTTCCCAGACTGATGAGCTTCGGAAAACCCTTCAACCAGCCAAAACTTCTGTAACAGATCGCTCAAGGTATCCTCATAAGTGGCATGTAGAGCTTGGACACGGCCGACGGAGATTAGCGCCACCCGCCTTGCCGCAATAGGTCGTACGGGACCCGATATTATCCATCCCAGGCTAGTGTTTTGAGCGGTTAAGCTTGTAGGCGGAGCTCTCCTAAGGCCCGACCTTAGCAGCCTGCCGTAGACATCGGCTCCGAGGATGAGATCTACAATTCCCTTGCGCATGAACATCGGGTCTGCTAAATCTAGTCCATCCAGAACCTGAGGGGGTAGTTCATGGAGGTCCTGTTCTGGAATATTAGACGTGAGGCGAGGAAGAACCAACGCCGGAACATCAAGGTGGAAATTGGGAGAAATAATGGATCGAATCTTGACCGTCACGAGAGCCTTGGCTACTGCTGCTTGCGAGTCTCCCACCCCTTGAAGCGCCACCTGAATAGGCGTTCTCGGTAAATTCAGCAATTGAGCTAAAGATTCCGTTACGAAGGAGGTTTCGGCTCCTTGATCTAACAAGGCTCTAGCCCTTGAAGTGTGTCTATTAGGGCCGGTAACGTCAACCTGGGCAGTGGCTAGGATCACAAGAGAGTTCACCTTTGGGAGGCTCGTTGTAAAGGTATTTGCTTTGATTCCAGAGCCCCCTGTGGCAGAGTAGGAAGGTTTGCCTTCTGGCAATGGTCGATTGGAGTCAAAGTGCCTTGGAGGGTCATTATGGAGAAGGGTGTGATGCTTTTCCTTACACGTTACGCATCGAACAAGAGATTTACACGCTTCAAAATGATGGTTGCCTAAGCAATTAAAGCACAGCCCGAATTATCGTGCATCATTTTTTCGTTCGTGGACAGACCTTGACTTAAACTTAGGGCACTTCCAGATTTGATGGACGCTCTAGCAAACCGGACAGCTCGGACAATGGGTTTTATTTGTTTTCTGAGAAAAGTGTGCCTTGCGAGAAACGATGCTGGCCTTAACCGCGTTTGTTTTTCCTTCTAGACCAGGTTCCACCCCTAACATGGACAGTCCTTGGATCCGATTTTCTACAAAATCGACGAACTCGTTAAAGGTGGAAAATCTATCCAGATTACTTGGGAGGTTATCGCCAGCCCTAGTCACCGTCCGGCGATCTCTGACGCTCAATTCCTGCTCGGGTTGGCTTGAGAGCTCTGCTGGGCCAAAAAACAGATGGACGTTGCTCGTCAATTCACTCGGGCTTGAGAGTGTGGTAATATGGCGGATGGCCACTGCGTGGCCTGGAAACCTTAGACACAAGAAGAACAGCATCTCAGGCGTTGTCTATGCAGCACATGTAGTGTCACTCGGGAGAACAGCTCCCTTGCCCTGCGAGGAGGGACAGCCTCCAGAAGCAGCTCTTTGGGGGGACAGCTCCCGATCAATGGCAAAGACTTTAGCTCTTTGTTTCCGAGGGCGCAAAATGGCAGGAAAGTGCGATCGCGCGTGATGCGCTTCGTTCACGTCAACTTAAGTGTGCTCCGTTACACAGCTACAGCTCCTGCTTGCTTGAACTTCGTGTCGCTACTGCCAGTCCCCCACGCATTCTCCCTTCTCTCTCTCTCTCTCCTCCCTCTCTCTTTTCGGTCCTACCTAGCCCCTCCTACCTATTCGCTTTGTTGCCTGCTCTTCCTTTTCTAATCCGAACAGTCTCATCATACCCTAAACGTTAAAAGCTCAGATGGCTAGAGTAGAAAAATGAATTTTAGTTTTGCGGCTCCGGGTTCTAATCTCACTTGGAGCAAATTTATTTTATTTTTTTTTTTTTTTATTCCAACATTACTTTAAATGTTTCATACTTTTTTTTATGATTACTTACGTATTTTGTTTTATCAGTAACTTAAAAAATTTTTTAAGTGAAAACTTTTTATGGCGCGTTGGGCACTTTTGTGGGTGAGCATTTTCAGCCGTTCTCGCGACAGACGAGATTTTACACAGATATACTCCGCGTGTATTCTTATAATATATGTATACTGTACGCGCTCTTTGCATGGGCATTCGTTCGTGCTCTCGTGACAGATGAGATTACATACCTATATGTATACTCAGAGTGTATAGAGATGCTATACGCAGCAGCGCTCTCGCATACCTATACACTCTGAGTATACATATAGGTATGTAATTTCGTCTGTCGCGAGAGCACGAACGAATGCCCATCATTACGTGCTCCCTGCCTTAGACACAGAAGAGGTGTTGGCTTAGAGTGACTCGATCGCGCTTATATATGAATCGTGCGAGATATTCGCCGCTTGACGGGAGCGAATATCAGGGGCTTGGCCACCTGGCGAGTAGAGCCTTAAGCGCGAGAGATGTGAGACACCACATGATTACATACATAAATAGTATACCAAGAATTCTTTCGCAATTGAATTTCCGCGCCTACTGTCTGTTGAAAAAATCATACAATTCTGAATTCAAATTCTCGCACGAAGTAGTTCTCGGTGGGATCCAGTCAGCGGCGCTATGTGCGATAAAGAATGAACTGTGAGCGTAAAATAATGCTCAGACCAACGCTGATACGCAGTCTTTGCATGGGCATTCGTTCGTGCCCTCGCGACAGACGAAATTAAGAGTTTCTTATATTTATTTTATAAATGAATATTAAACGGAAAATTTATTTATTTAAATATTTCATTTGACTTGTGTTGCTGCTATAGTATTGTGTTAAAAAAATTGATAAATTTTGTATTTACTATTTACTAATTTTTACTCATTTAAATAAAACCACTTTCTTCGAATATAGTTTCTATATTATTATACTTCATGTCCATTCAAAAAGTGTCCACATTGCTTTGATAAACTTGATTATTTATGTACAATTTCTCATGTCGCGAGCGCTGCTGAAAATGCTCACCCAAAAAAGTGCCCAACGCGCCATAAGTTCAAGTTTTCACTTCTGCCTGAACTCCTGGAGTGCTACTTGTACTTGGTTTTTTTTCCATTATTGGTACAGGATCCTAAAAAATTTTTTTTCCATCCATGGCTAAAAAATTATTTAACGCATCAAGTTAAAACTTTTCGAGTAAAGTTGATCATTCATTCAACAACAAAAAAAAAAAACATAATTGTCAAGTTGTTGAAATTTTTTTTTTTACTTATTAAAAAATGACAAGCTTAACGCAATTAACATATTTTTTTGCTTAATTAACGAACGAGCGCCTTTATCCCAATGATCCAGTGCGCTCAATTGTTCTTCACTTTAACGATAAGTGAAATTATTGACTATTAAATAAAGGCATTCACCACAACGACGGAGTATGCTTCAATATTTTTTGTACTAAGTAATATTATTTAATAATATATTAAACACCTTTACCCGAACGCTCCATTGTACTGATATCTTTATCTGTTAATTTACGTTTTTTTACTATTAATACAGAGCTTAACGGCAACAATACGATAAAGCTTAAATTAAATCTCTTGCTTCGAAACTTTACGATAAACGTATGTAACTTTAAAACTTATTATACCCTTAGCGTTGAAAGCTCAAATGGCTAGAGCAGGAGGGTGAATTTAAGTTTTGTGGCTCCGGGTTCTAATCTCACTTAGAGCAAATTTTTTTTTTTTTTTTTTTATTATTTTAACATGACTTTAAATGTCCTTTTTTTATGATGACATACGTATTTTGTTTCATCAGTAACTAAACAGATTTTTTTTTCTCGAATATTGGTACACGATTCAAGATAATTTTTTTCCATTTATTGCTAGAAAAATTATTTAACGCATTAGGTAAAAACTATTCAAGTGCGGTTGATCATTTATTTAACAACAACAAAAAAAACATAATTGTCAAGTTATTAATAGTTTTTTTTTCACTTTTTAGAAAATGACAGGCTCAACGGAGTTAACATTTTATTATGCTTCAATTATGACCGAGTGCCTTCATCCCAATAATCCAGTTCGCTTAATTGTTCTTTACTTTTACGATAACTGAAATTATTAAATAATAAATAAAGGCATTCATCACAATGACACAGTACGCTCAAATATTTTTTGTACTAAGTAATATTATTTATTAATATACTGAACACCTTTACCCGAACGCGCAATTGCACTGATATCTTTATTTGTTAATTTATATTTTTTCTTCATTAATACATAGCTTAACGCAAATAATACGATAAAGTTTTAATTAATTCTCTTGCTTTGAAACTTTACGATAAACATATGAAACTTTTAGTCTCATCCTACCCTAAGCGTTAATACCTCAGATAGCTAGAGCAGGAAGGTGAATTTTAGTTTTCCGGCTTTGGGTTCTAATCTCACTTAGAACAAATTTTTTTTTTTTTATTTCAAGATGACTGTGGAAGTTTCATATTTTTTTTTTTATGATTACTTTCGAATTTTGTTATATCAGTAACTAAAAAGATTTTTTGTCCAGTATTGGTACACGATCTAAGAAATTTTTTTTGCATTCATGGCTGAAAAAATCATTTTATGCATTAAATAAGAACTTTTCAAGTGCAGTTGATCATTCATTTAACAACAAAAAGAAAAACATAATTGTCAAGTTATTAGAATTTTGTTTTTCACTTTTTAAATATTGACAAGCTTAACGCAATTAACATATTATTATGCTTTCTTAATAAATGAGCGCCCTTATTTTAATAATCCGGTGCGCTTAATTGATCTTCACTCTAACAATAAAAAAAATAATTAATTATTAAATAAAAGAATTCACCACGACGACAAAGTACGCTTAAATATCTTTTTTACTAAGTAATATTATTTACGAATATATTTAACACCCTTACCCAAACGCTCCATTGTACTGATATCTTTATTTGTTAATTTATATTTTTTCACTATTAATACAAAGCTTGACGGCAATAATACGATAAAGGTTTAATCAAATCTTAAACTTCAAAACTTTTCGATAAACATACGTAACTTTAATACTTGTCATACCCTAAGCGTTAAAAGCTTAAATGGCTGGAGCAGGAGGGTGAATTTTAGTTTTGCGGCTCCGGGTTCTAATCTCACTTAGAGCAAATTTTTTTTTTTTTTTTTTTTTTTTTATTTTAACATTACTTTAAATGTTCCTTCTTTTTATAATTACTTACGTATTTTGTTTCATTAGTAACTAAAAACATTTTTTTTTCTCTAATATTGGTACACGATCAAAAATAATTTTTTTTCTATTTATGGCTAGAAAAATTATCTAACGCATCCAGTAAAAACTATTTAGGTGCGGTTGATCATTTATTCAACAACAAAAAAAAAAAACATAATTGTTAAGTTATTCAAATTTTTTTTCTACTATTAAAAAAATGACAAGCTCAACGCAATTAACATATTATTATGCTTCAATAATTACCGAGTGCCTTTATCCCAATAATCCAGTGCGCTCAATTGTTCTTTACTTTTACAAAAAGTGAAATCATTTAAAATTAAATAAAGGCATTCATTACAACGACACAGTACGCTCAATTTTTTTTTGTACTAAGTAATATTATTTACTAATATACTGAACACCTTTACCTGAATGCTTAATTGCACTGATATCTTTATTTGTTAATTTATATTTTTTCACCATTAATACATAGCTTAACGGCAATAATACAATAAAGTTTCAATTAAATCTCTTGCTTCGAAACTCTACGATAAACATATGTAACTTTTAGTCTCATCCTACTCTAAGCGTTAATTGCTCAGATGGCTAGACGAGGACGGTGAATTTTAGTTTTCCGGCTTTCAGTTCTAATCTCACTTTTTTTTTTTTCATATTCCAACATGACTGTGAATGTTTCATATATTTTTTTTATGATTACTTTTGTATATTGTTAAATCAGTAACTAAAAAGATTTTTTTGTCCAATATTGGTACACGACCTAAGAAAATTTTTTTTCCATTTATGGCTAAAAAAATCGTTCGACGCATTAAGTAAGAACTTTTCAAGTGCAGTTGATCATCCATTTAACAACAAAAAGAAAAACATAATTGTCAATTTACTAAAATTTTGTCTTTCACTTTTTAAATATCGACAAGCTCAACGCAATTAACATATTATTATGCTTTCTTAATAAATAAGCGCCCTTATTCCAATAATCCGGTGTTCTTAATTGTTCTTTACTTTAACGATAAAAAAAATAATTGATTATCGAATAAAAGCATTCACCACGATGACACAGTACGCTCAAATATCTTTTTTACTAAGTAATATTATTTACAAATATATTTAACACCCTCACTCAAACGCTTCATTGTACTGATATCTTTATTTGTTAATTTATATTTGCTTACCATTAATACATAGCTTAACGGCAATAAAACGATAAAAATTAAATTAAATCTCTTGCTTCAAAACTTAACGATAAACATATGTAACTTTTAGTCTCATTATACCCTAAGCGTTAATAGCTCAGATGGCTCCAGTAGGAGGGTGAATTTAAGTTTTGCGGCTCCGGGTTCTAATCTCACTTGGAGCAAATTTTTATTTTTTTACTTTTCTTATTTTAACATTACTTTAAATGTTCCATATTTTTTTTATGATTACTTTTGTATTTCGTTATATCTGTTACTAAAAAGATCTTTTTTGTCTAATATTGGTACACGATCCAAGAAAATTTTTCTTTCATTCATGGCTAAAAAAATCATTTGACACATCAAGTAAAAACATTTCAAGTGCAGTTGATAATCCATTTAACAGCAAAAAAGAAAACATAATCGTCAAGTTATTAAATATTTGTTTCTCATTTCTCCAATATTGAAAAGCTCAATGCAATTAACACATTATTATGCTTTATTAATAAATAAGTGCCTTTTTTTTAATAACCCGGTTCGCTTAATTTTTCTTTACTTTTACGATAAGTTAAATTATTAAATAACAAATGAAGGCATTTACCACAACGACAAAGTATGCTTGAACATTTTTCATACTAAGTTAGATTATTTACTAATATACTGAACACCTTTACCCGAACGCTCCATTGCACTGATATCTTTATTTGTTAATTTATATTTTTTTACCATTTTTACATAGCTTAACAGCAATAATACGATAAAGCTCAAATTAAATCTAAAGCTTCAAAACTTTACAATGAATCTATGAAACGTTTAGTCTCATCATACCCTATGCGTTAATAGCTCAGATGGCTAGAGCAGGAGGGTGAATTTTAGTTCTACGGCTCCGGGTTCTAATCTCACTTAGGGCAAATTTTTTTTCCTTTTTTTCATTCCAACATTACTCTCAATGTTTTATATTTTTTTTTTTATGATTACTTACGTATTTTGTTTCATCAATAACTAAAAAGATTTTTTTTTCCTTCAATATTGGTACACGACCAAGATTATTTTTTTTCCATTCATGGGTAGAAGAATTATTTAACGCATCAAGTAATAACTATTTGTGTGCGGCTTATTATTCATTTAACAACAAAAAAAAAACATAATTGTCAATTTATTAAAATTTTTTTTCTCACTTCTTAAAAATTGACAAGCTCAACGCAATTAACATATTTTTTTGCTTTTTTAACGAACGAGCGCGTTATCCCAATAATGCAGAGGGCTCAATTGCTTTTAACTTTGACGATAAGTGAAATTATTGAAAAATAAATAAAGGCATTCACCACAACGACACAGTACGCTTAAATATTTTTTGTACTAAGTAATATTATTTACTAAAATACTGAACAACTTTACCCGAATGCTCAATTGCACTGATATCTTTATTTGTTAATTTATATTTTTTTATCATTAATACATAGCTGAACAGCAATAATACGATAAAGCTTAAATTAAATCTCAAGCTTCAAAACTTAACGATGAATCTATGAAACGTTTAGTCTCATCATACCCTATGCGTTAATAGCTCAGATGGCTAGAGGAGTAGCACCTGAGCCACGGTGCGAGCAGGACGTGTGTGCGGTGCGCGCAGGCCCCTCCAGAGCGAAGCCGAGCCGCCTATAACAGCTATACTTATACGCGAGAGTTCGGCTACCAGGAAAGTAAGTAGCCAGCATTTGAGATAGCCACCAAAGTAAAAAGCCCTAGTGGGCTACAGACCGCAGGAAAAAAAGATGAGGAAATGCAGCCTACTCATCTTAACAATGGCTCCCTCACAAAAACCGACCTCGAGTGCCTGGCAGAAAAAATCCTCGTCGGGGACCTCGCAGACACCAATAAAGTAAACAGCAAACTTTTGCTGCAAACGCTTAGGAAAAGAAAAGCGTGCATCAACTCGCAGCCCGCCCTCGTAAAACGTCCGTCCGTGTGCGACAGTGCAAGTGCGATCATAAGAAAAATGAATACGAAAGTGCAAACAAGTATTAGAACCAAAAATGAAAATGTGGCATGTGGTTCACGGCAGCCAACAACGGCGTCCAACACCAAACTGTTCACCAACAAGGTAAATAAAAATAACCTGCTAAAGACAACTGCACAAAAAAAAGAAAAAAAGCCCGAAAATCTCGTGGGGCAATCCATACCATATCAAAACAGCCAAAACGAAGGCCCCGAGGAGAAAGAGAAAGGAACGGCACATGAACACATCACTACAGAGAGAGGAGCCAGCAACGAAGCAACCGCCAGCGGCCTTCCCGATTCCCGAAACAGCCATACCGTAAACAACACGCTCAAAGACCAGCACGAAACGCACACAGCGATAGCTCGCAGCAACGGCACAGCACACAAGATATACTCTGGAAAAAGCCCTCCGCATAACCAAATCATAACAACTCCATCGAAAGTGAGTAAACAATACACGCTGCACAACTCTCTCACATATGAAGCGGGAGACGCAGTGTACCAAGACGAAGACATGGAAGAAGGGGAAATCGACACAGGCACGCAGATCAACAGCCCATGTGCGTCGCCAAACAAATTCTCAGTACTGCAGACATTGTTGGAAAGTAACCTACAAAATAAACAAGGACAGAGAACCGGAGAAAGGAAAGCTCCACAAGCAGCGGCGACCATTCTAGGCAACACTACAAACCAGCCGAAAAAAACACATGAGAAGCCACCGATCATAAATATCTTTGAAACTCAACAGGTAACCTATAGACTTATAAAAGATACACTACAAATAAAAAACTTTAAAATTAAAAGACTAAATAACACAAAACACTATGTACAATTAGAAAATGTGATAGACTATGATATAGTTTTAAAAACACTGAAAGAAAGAAACATAAAATTTTCTACATACACCCCTAAACTACTAAAACCTATAACTATAGTTTTAAAAGGCATCGATGTAAGCTTCTCACCAGAAGAAGTACTAGAAGAAATCAAAGACTTAAAATTAGTTAACGTAAATATACAAAAAATTGATTATTTCAAAACAAACAAAACACAAAACCCGAGTCAAAAAACTCCTTTTTTTATAGTACATCTTTCTCCGCAAAGCGACATCGCTGCCTTAACCAGAGTACGACTCCTTATGCACCAAGTTGTATCTTGGGAAAGGCTAAGGAAAAGAGACCCGGTCGTGTGCACACGGTGCCAACGCATGGGGCACTCCGCAAAAAACTGTAACCTACAATTCAGATGCGTGAAATGCGCCGCAGCACACGGACCTGGTGAATGCGAAATCAATAAAGACGACATACTCGATAAAAGTAAAATTTACTGTGTTCGCTGCGCTCAATATGGCCATCCTGCCTCGTACAAGGGCTGCCCAAAATTTAAAGAATTGAAAGCCAGATTTAAGCAAAAATACAACGAAAGACTAAAAAATAATATTAACATCGAGCATAAAACCAAACCCACAAACCAACATAACCTCCCAAATGGCAAAACCTATGCCGAAGTATTATCGAACAAACAGCCACCAGCCTTCCCAGGCCTAAACAAACAACCGTACACCACACCCACACCCACACAATCCACACAAACAAAGACAGAACCAATCACAGAAAAACCCCCCGGGGAATTTACAACAAACCAAATCATCAATAGTATTTACAATTTATTAAAACCGCAATTACAAAGACTCGAACAGATGATAAACGAAAACAACGAAAAAGTAGCTACATTATACGAAATACTACTAGACGACGAAAACACTGAACCAATGGATTCAACGGCCCATAGTAACATTCATAGATAAGCAACTAAACATAATATCCGTAAATATAAATTCTATTGTCTCTAACGATAGAAGATACATACTGCAAAACTTAACTGAAAAAGAAGATCCAGATATACTACTAATAAATGAAACAAAACTAAAACCCCAACACAAATTTAATATTAAAAATTACAAAATTTACAGAGAAGACAGAAAAACACCAAATGGTGGCGGCGTAGCTATACTCATCAAAAATCACATAAAACATGAAAAAATAAATACACCCTTCATACCTAACATACTGGAACAAATCATTATAAAAATAAAACTAAAAAACGCAAACTCAATCTTCATCATATGCGGCTACGCCCCAGACTACTGCGCCACAGCTTTTATTCAAGATTTAAATAATCTTTTTAACCTCCTTAATTTAAGTAACCTTAAAAACTACTACCTGCTCGCAGGCGATTTTAATGCCAAGCATCAAGACTAAGAAAATGCCATATATAATGGAAGAGGCCTGGCACTAAAAAATTGGGCAGCAACAAACCTACTGGAATATAAATTAGTTCTAAAACACACAAACCTACCTAGCTTCCCTAGAAGCAATGCTTTCATTGATCTTGCAATATATGACTGCAGGCTTGTTGCTGACAACCTAACGAATAGGGGAACCCTACAAACAATAGATATAGATAGTGACCACAGAGCCTTTAATATAAAAATCACGCTACCACTAGTAGATGATAAACTTGATTTCACATCCCCCACCCACCCCCTAAACTACAGTAAAACAAACTGGTCAGACTTCCAAAATGAACTGTTAGAACATGACAACCTTAACATCGCTGATGATAAAAATCTTAACAATAACGAGATAAACTCATACCTCGATCAAATAAACACTAACATAATAAATGCAATCAATAAAACAGTACCTACACTATCGGACTACAACTCCGTAGACCTATACCTGAACAAAACAATAAAAAAATTACACAAAATCAAATCTAAACTAGTTTCTCAGCTCCACAAGGAAAACAGACATCCTACAAAATTTTCACATATTATCATAACAGAAACCAAACAACAAATTAAAAAAATCAAAATATTAATAAAACAAGAAATTCAAAAATCTGTAAATACTTACTGGATTAACCAAATAAAAAAAATCCCAACAAATTCAACACACATGTTCCCAAAATTAAATAGAATCTTCAAACAAAAAACAAACATGGATATCCCTAGTCTACACATAGACGAGAATAGCCCGCTAATCACGGCAGCAAATATAGATGTAAATAAATGCATAAAAAACGATAAAAATATCATAGTAACGGATGAAAAACAAAAATTAGACATACTAGGTCATGCTTTCGCAGCAGCAAACAAACAAAATGAAAATTTTGGCAAACGTAGATTAAACGAAATAATTGAAAATTTTTATACAAAATTTAACAACGAAATAAAACTAGAGGCCAGAAATAATACTACACTAATAAATTTTACAAAAAACAACAAAGCCACAAACCCAACCTGGGATGACGACCCAGAGTATTTTACTAGTGTTAACGAAACAGTTAAAATTTTTAAAACTTGAAATAATAAAAAATCATCAGGCCCTGACAACATACCTAATATAGCCCTAAAAAACTTACCGATAAAAATAATTAATGACTACACGATTCTCTTCAATATTTGCCTAAATAATGTGTATTTCCCAAAAAAATGGAAAACCGCAAAAGTCATACCGATAAAAAAAAAAAGAAAAAACGAAAACGACCCAAATAATTACAGGCCCATAAGCCTTCTTCCAAACATATCAAAAGTATATGAAAAAATAATTAAAAGAACACTAACAAGTTTTTACGACAAAAAGAAAATCATGCCAAACCAACAGTTTGGTTTTAGAGAAAAACTAAGCACAGTCCATGCCGTCCATGTACTAACATCTGACATTCAACAAGCGCTACACAATAAAAACAACATAGCAGCCTGCTTAATCGACCTCGAGAAAGCATTCGACACCGTATGGATAAAGGGAATGCTATTCAAACTCCACAAAAACAAATGCCCGCATCATATCCTTAAGCTTATAGCTGGTGCAGTTACAAACAAAAAACTCTACACATATCTAAACAACAAAACCTCTAACTTCACGCTCGAACTAAGTGACGGTTTACAACAAGGCACGGTTATTGCCCCAGCCTTATTCAATTTCTACACCGCGGCAATTCCAAATTTATTCGACTTGAAAAATAACGAAAACACAAAAATCCTCTTTTTTGCAGACGACTGCATAATCTACACAAAAGGAAAAAACGTAAAAAAAATGCAAAGCGTTACACAATCTTTCTTCGATAAAATAAAAGACTACTACCACACTTGGAAGCTAAAAATCAATCCAAAAAAATGCGAAACAATATTGCATAGAGAAATCATACAAAAACAATGTAAAACGTTCAAAAAAACTTATAAAAACTTCCAACTAAAAACGGAAAACATTGAAATCCCACATAGAAATACAATAAAATATCTCGGTATAAATTTAGACAATACACTAAAACTAAACAAACACATAGAAATCCAGCTAGAAAAAGCCAAAAAAGCTTTCACAGCAAACGGTAGATTATTCTTCTCTGATTACCTAAGCTCAAAAATAAAAATAATTTGCTACATGCTCATGATAAGACCAATCATAACATACGGCTGCCCAATTTGGTTTAACATAAGCCCACCAGTAATGGAGAAAATGAGAGCTTTCGAACACAAATGTCTCAGAGCATGCACCAAATTATACAGAAACCCGAGAACAAAATTCAAAACATACATCAGCTGTAAAACACTATATGACGCAGCCAAAATACCAAGAATCGACTCCTTCATAATAAAACTAATAAGAGATTACTACGCAAACTTCGATAAAATAAAAAACAATGATCTAATAACAGATAAGCTTAACGTAGACGAGGAATTCCTCAAAGAAACGCTTAAATCTGGCCATATACAACCCGAAGCTTTCATCTATCTTGACAAAACTGGCAGAATAACCGATAAAAACAATATTCCAATAATATATCACTTACAAAGGAGAACAGCGAACAAAAAAATCCTGTATGGCGAATTTATTGACATAAAAAAAACGACTCTTAAAACTGTCTATAACACAGCACTCCCAGCCGATGATGTAACAAACAGATACTCAAATGCGGAAAAATACTGGTGGATAAACAAATAAAAATACTAATTCCAAATGTATACTACCAAAGTTTAATTTTTTTTTTTTTCTTGCATGATAATGTAATTTATTTTTGAGCGATCAAAAAAAAAAAAAAAAAAAAAAAAAAAAAAAAAAAAAAAAAAAAAAGTAGACTTAAGTGTAACCTCCCAACATGTATTTTTTTTATTTTGTAAAAAAAGTAGATTAAAGTGTAACCTATCCACATGTATTTTTTATCTTGTAAAAAAAAAGTAAACTTAATTATAACCTCTCAACATGTAATTTTTTTTTTTCATTTTTTTATTTTGTAAAAAAAAAAAAAAAAAAAAAAAAAAAAAAAAAAAAAAATGTAAATATGTATATATTGTTATAAATAAGACAAAAATCCATGTATATATCTATGCGTAAAACAAAATTGTCAAAGTAGTGTTTACTTACCTTATGCTCATACACCTACATACTTGTAAGCGCAATATGCACATCTGTTCTTTTGTATTTAACTTTTTTGCGGATTATGACTCTCGTAGCACAAAAACAAAAAAACCACAAATGACATATTATATTCTATAATATCAACATATCTCCAAAATCCTCAATACATAGAGCCTAAGAGCATAATAAAGTTTCCTTTCGCCAAACCGTCCGACTGCGAGCGTATAACCAACCATGTAGTCTCACCAGTGCATAGCCATTGTCAATCCAAACTGTACGTAGATTATTCACTACAATTACATGTAATGCGAAAAAATCTGTACCATTATAATTTTGAATAAAGTTTCTTTTAAATAAAAAAAAAAAAAATCAGATGGCTGGAGCAGGAAGGTGAATTTTAGTTTTCCGGCTTCGGGTTCTAATCTCACTTAGAGCAAATTTTTTTTTTTTTTTTATTTCAACATGACTGTGGAAGTTTCATATTTTTTTTTTTTTGATAACTTTCGTATTTTGTTATATCAGTAACTAAAAAGATTTTTTGTCCAATATTGGTACACGATCTAAGAAATTTTTTTTGCATTCATGGCTAAAAAAATCATTTAATGCATTAAATAAGAACTTTTCAAGTGCAGTTGATCATCCATTTAACAACAAAAAAAAAACATAATTGTCAAGTTATTAAAATTTTGTTTTTCACTTTTTAAATATTGACAAGCTGAACGCAATTAACATATTATTATGCTTTCTTAATAAACGAGCGCCCTCATTTTAATAATCCAGTGCGCTCAATTGTTCTTCACTTTAACAATAAAAAAAATTATTAATTATTAAATAAAAGCATTCACCACGACGACAAAGTACGCTTAAATATCTTTTTTACTAAGTAATATTATTTACGAATATATTTAACACCCTTACCCAAACGCTCCATTGTACTGATATCTTTATTTGTTAATTTATATTTTTTCACTATTAATACAAAGCTTAACGGCAATAATACGATAAAGGTTTAATCAAATCTTAAACTTCAAAACTATTCGATAAACATATATAACTTTAAAACTTATCATACCCTAAGCGTTAAAAGCTCAAATGGCTAGAGCAGGAGGGTGAATTTTAGTTTTGCGGCTCCGGGTTCTATTCTTACTAAGAGCAAATTTTTATATTTTTTTTTTTATTTTAACATTAATTTGAATGTTCCTTTTTTTAATAATTACTTACGTATTTTGTTTCATTAGTAACTAAAAAGATTTTTTTTTCTCTAATATTGGTACACGATCAAAAATAATTTTTTTTTCATTTATGGCTAGAAAAATTATCTAACGCATCCAGTAAAAACTATTTGAGTGCGGTTGATTATTTATTCAACAACAAAAAAAAAACATAATTGTCAAGTTATTCAAATTTTTTTTTTACTATTTAAAAAATGACAAGCTCAACGCAATGAACATATTATTATGCTTCAATAATGACCGAGTGCCTTTATCCCAATAATCCAGTGCGCTCAATTGTTCTTTACTTTTACAATAAGTGAAATCATTCAAAAATAAATAAAGGCATTTATTACAACGACACAGTACGCTCAATTTTTTTTTGTACAAAGTAATATTATTTACTAATATACTGAACACCTTTACCTGAATGCTTAATTGCACTGATATCTATATTTGTTAATTTATATTTTTTCACCATCAATACATAGCTTAACGGCAATAATACGATAAAGTTTCAATTAAATCTCTTGCTTCGAAACTTTACGATAAACATATGTAACTTTTAGTCTCATCCTACCTTTAGCGTTAATAGCTCAGATGGCTAGACGAGGACGGTGAATTTTAGTTTTCCGGCTTCCAGTTCTAATCTCACTTAGAGCAAATTTTTTTTTTTTTTCTATTCCAACATGACTGTGAACATTTCATATTTTTTTTTTATGATTACTTTCGTATATTGTTATATTAGTAACTAAAAAGATTTTTTTGTACAATATTGGTACACGACCTAAGAAAATTTTTTTTCCATTTATGGCTAAAAAAATCATTCGACGCATTAAGTAAGAACTTTTCAAGTGCAGTTGATCATCCATTTAACAACAAAAAGAAAAACATAATTGTCAATTTACAAAAACTTTGTCTTTCACTTTTCAAATATCGACAAGCTCAACGCAATTAACATATTATTATGCTTTCTTAATAAATGAGCGCCCTTATTTCAATAATCCGGTGTTCTTAATTGTTCTTCACTTCAACAATAAAAAAATTATTGATTATTAAATAAAAGCATTCACCATGACGACACAGTACGCTTAAATATCTTTTTTACTAAGTAATATTACTTACAAATATATTTAACACCCTCACCCAAACGCTCCATTGTACTGATAATTTTATTTGTTAATTTATATTTGTTTACCATTAATACATAGCTTAAAGGCAATAATACGATAAAAATTAAATTAAATATCTTGCTTCAAAACTTAACAATAAACATATATAACTTTTAGTCTCATTATACCCTAAGCGTTAATAGCTCAGATGGCTACAGTAGGAGGGTTAATTTAAGTTTTGCGGCTCCGGGTTCTAATCTCACTTGGAGCAAATTTTTATTTTTTTATTTTTCTTATTCGAACATTACTCTAAATGTTCCATATTTTTTTTATGATTACTTTTGTTTTTCGTTATATCTGTTACTAAAAAGATTTTTTTTGTCTAATATTGGTACACGATCCAAGAAAATTTTTTTTCCATTCATGGCTAAAAAAATCATTTGACACATCAAGTAAAAACATTTCAAGTGCAGTTGAAAATCCATTTAACAACAAAAAAAAACATAGTTGTCAAGTTATTAAATATTTGTTTCTCATTTCTCCAATATCGAAAAGCTTAACGCAATTAACACATTATAATTCTTTATTAATAAATAAGTGCCTTTATTTTAATAACCCGGTTCGCTTAATTTTTCTTCACTTTTATGATAAGTGAAATTATTAAATAACAAATGAAGGCATTTACCACAACGACAAAGTATGCTTGAACATTTTTTATACTAAGTTATATTATTTACTAATATACTGAACACCTTTACCCGAACGCTCCATTGCACTGATATCTTTATTTGTTAATTTATATTTTTTTACCATTTTTACATAGCTTAACAGCAATAATACGATAATGCTCAAATTAAATCTCAAGCTTCAAAACTTTACGATGAATCTATGAAACGTTTAGTCTCATCATACCCTATGCGTTAATAGCTCAGATGGCTAGAGCAGGAGGGTGAATTTTAGTTCTACGGCTCCGGGTTCTAATCTCACTTAGGGCAAATTTTTTTTCCTTTTTTTCATTCCAACATTACTCTCAATGTTTTATATTTTTTTTTTCTATGATTACTTACGTATTTTGTTTCATCAATAACTAAAAAGATTTTTTTTTCCTCCAATATTGGTACACGACCAAGATTATTTTTTTTCCATTCATGGGTAGAAGAATTATTCAACGCATCAAGTAATAACTATTTGTGTGCGGCTTATTATTCATTTAACAACAAAAAAAAAACATAATTGTCAAGTTATTAAAATTTTTTTTCTCACTTTTTAAAAATTGACAAGCTCAACGCAATTAACATATTTTTTTGCTTTTTTAACGAACGAGCGCGTTATCCCAATAATCCAGAGGGCTCAATTGCTTTTAACTTTGACGATAAGTGAAATTATTGAAAAATAAATAAAGGCACTCACCACAACCACACAGTACGCTTAAATATTTTTTGTACTGAGTAATATTATTAACTAAAATACTGAACAACTTTACCCGAATGCTCAATTGCACTGATATCTTTATTTGTTAATTAATATTTTTTTACCATTAATACATAGCTTAACAGCAATAATACGATAATGCTCAAATTAAATCTCAAGCTTCAAAACTTTACGATGAATCTATGAAACGTTTAGTCTCATCATACCCTATGCGTTAATAGCTTAGATGGCTAGAGCAGGAGGGTGAATTTTAGTTCTGCGGCTCCGGGTTCTAATCTCACTTAGAGCAAATTTTTTTTCCTTTTTTTCATTCCAACATTATTCTCAATGTTTTACATTTTTTTTTTTTATGATTACTTACGTATTTTGTTTCATCAATAACTAAAAAGATTTTTTTTTCCTCCAATATTGGTACACGATCCAAGATCATTTTTTTTCCATTCATGGGTAGAAAAATTATTTAACGCATCAAGTAATAACTATTTGTGTGCGGCTTATTATTTATTTAACAACAGAAAAAAAAACATAATTGTCAAGTTATTAAAATTTTTTTTCTCACTTTTCAAAAATTGACAAGCTCAACGCAATTAACATATTTTTTTGCTTTATTAACGAACGAGCGCCTTATCCCAATAATCCAGAGGGCTCAAATGCTTTTAACTTTGACGATAAGTGAAATTATTGAAAAATAAATAAAGGCACTCACCACAACCACACAGTACGCTTAAATATTTTTTGTACTAAGTAATATTATTAACTAAAATACTGAACAACTTTACCCGAACGCTCAATTTTACTGATATCTTTATTTGTTAATTAATATTTTTTCACCATTAATACATAGCTTAACAGCAATAATACGATAAAGCTTAAATCAAATCTCTTGCTTCGAAACTTTACGATAAACATATGTAACTTTTAGTCTCATCATACCCTGAGCGTTTATAGCTCAGATGGCTAGAGCAGAAGGGTGAATCCAGTTTTGCGGCTCTGGGTTCTAATCTCACTTGGAGCTAACTTTTTTATTTTATTTTTTATTTCAACATTACTCTAAATGTTTAATATTTTTTTTTTTTATGTTTACTTTCGTATTTTGTTATATCAGTAACTAAAAAGATTTTTTTTTTCCTATATTGGTACACGATCCAAGAAAATTTTTTTTCCATTCTTGGTTAAAAAAATTATTTGACGCTAAATAAAATCTGTTAAAGTGCAGTTAATCATTTATTCAACAACAAAAAAAAACCTCAATTGTCAAGTTATTAAAATTTTTTTTCTCACTTTTCAAAAACTGACAAGCTCAACGCAATTAACATATTTTTTTGCTTTATTAACGTACGATTGCCTTTATCCCAATAATCCAGTGCGCTTAATTGATCTTCACTCTTACGATAAGTGAAATTATTGAATAATACATAAAGGCATTTACCACAACGACACAGTACGCTTAAATATTTTTTATACTAAGTAATATTATTTACTAATACACTTAACAACTTCACCCGAACGCTCAATTGCACTGATATCTTTATTTGTTAATTTATATTTTTTTACCATTAATACATAGCTTAACAGCAATTATACGATAAAGCTTAAATTAAATCTCTTGCTTCGAAACTTTACGATAATCATATGTAACTTATAGTCTCATCATATTTTAAGCGTTTATAGCTCAGATGGCTAGAGCAGGAGGGTGAATTTTAGGTTTGCGGCTCCGGGTTCCTATATCACTCGGTGCAATTTTTTTTTTTTTTCTTATTATTACAACACTGCTTTAAATGTTTCACACTTTATTTCTATGATAACTTACGTATTTTGTCTTACTAGTGACCAAAAACATTATTTTCAATTACTTTTTATGAAGAAGTAACTATCAAAAAAGAGAGTCATTAGAGCTTTGTTTGTGGTAATGACGAGAGTTTGTGGTAATACCTGTCAGGTTATTATGAAGAAATGCACGTTCTATCTGTAGTTTTTCCGGGCTTGAGACCAGCACACTTAATGTGGTCACAACACGCTCGCGTTTTTTTTTTTTTTTTTTTCTTTAATTTGTCGAGTGATTGACGAAATTCTTAAAAATACTACTTTAAGACAAATTTTATAATGAAAACTAGTGATTAAGTACTACAACGAATTAATAAATACTGTGAATTTTTGTAACTCTTATTATTTAAAGCACTGACTTGCAAGGTGAGTTGTTTTCCGAAAGCACTATGATTATTTCGTTAAGCGATTATTTTACGACTCGAATTGAAAAGTATAATACAATTTTCAGTGACGCATACATTATGTACATAATTATAAAAATAATAAATATCGTGTAGTAAACAATATTTTTACAGAAATTTAAATTCATGACTCCTATCACACACAGTAGTGCATCCTATCTCGTTTTTATCCCATTTATAGCGAGAAATTATTTTAATTTATTACGGCTAATAATAATAATAATAATAATAATAATAATAATAACATTAATAATAATAATATAAAAAAAATAATAATAATAATAGTAATAATAATAATGATAATGTCTCGTAAATTTCTTAGACAACACAAAATCAGTCTTTATTCTTTGGCAATGAAACAAGTAATTTTTTTTACATTACTATCTAAGACATACTAATCAATCATTTTTAATGTACAAAAGATCAAAAAAAAAGTTTTTCGTTTATAATTTTAAAAAAAAGTTTAAAATTACTTTTTGGAATACCTTCGAGCAATTCCAGAATTCGTTAACGTCATTAGTTGTAATGCAAACTCAAATATGAAATTGAAATGATCAACTGCACTTAAAAAGCTGTTACTTAATGCGTCAAATAATTTTTTTAGCCATGAATGGAAAAAAAATTTTCTTGGATCGTGTACCAATATTGGAAAAAAAAGAATCTTTTTAGTTACTGATAAAAGAAAATACGTAAGTAGTCATAAAACAAAAAAGTATGAAACATTTAAAGTAATGTTGGAATAACAAAAAAAAAATTTGCTCCAAGTGAGATCAGAACCCGAAGCCGCAAAACTAAAATTCACCGTCCTGCTATAGCCATCTGAGCTATTAACGCTTTGGGTATGATGAGACTAAAAGTTACATATGGTTTATCGTAAAGCTTTGAAGCTTGAGATTTAATTTAAGCTTTATCGTATTATTGCCATTAAGCTATGTATTTATGGTGAAAAAATATAAATTAACAAATAAAGATATCACTGCAATGGAGCATTTGGGTTAAGGTGTTCAGTATATTAGTCAATAATATTACTTAGTACAAAAAATATTTAAGCGTACTGTGTCGTTGTGGTGAATGCTTCCATTTATTATTCAATAATTTGACGTATCGTAAAAGTAATGAACAATTGAGCGCACCGGATTATCGGGATAAAGGTGCTCGTTTATTAATAAAGCATAATAATATGTTAATTGCGTTGAGCTTGTCATTTTTTGAAAAATAAAAAAAAAGTGCTTATAACCTGACAATTATGTTTTTGTTTATTATAGTTGAACGAATGATCAACTGCATTTGAAAAGCTTATTTTTCTTTCAGGGAGAAAAAGCGAGAAAAGTAATACGCGCAGCTCTTTTCCGTATGAGCAGTGTACAACTATAGCTATAGATATATAGCCCGTTGTATGCATATACATATAGGTTTAGCTTCTTCTCTCTCCATCACTGATGCACACATTTAGATTCTCATGTCTCCCTCACTCATCTCCCGTTACCTCTCCCCGCGAGCCGTGCCACCAAGACGCCAGCCAATAGAAAACATGTGCACGGTTCCTTTGCTGGCCACGATAGATTGGCGCTTAAATCAGCGCCAAAACATCGGCACACTCTTTAACATAGGCACTGGCAATCTCCCTACTTATCTCTGTCTACAGAGAAGGTGTTCTCCAAGTCCACTTGCCTGACAAACGATAAGCGGTTGCTTATCTGGAGAATGACGTGAAGACGATATATTCTTTGGTAAGTGGCGTATCTTCCTCATGTACGGTCCCCGTACACAGAGACTCTGAGAGTAAGAGTCAAGCTTCCTGCAGCTGGCTGTTAATCATCAAGAATAGTTTTAAGGAATAACTGGATATTTCAACACTAGCCCTTTTCAGAAGTATTTACGTTCCCTACTGCACCATGAATCTCATCGGTTTTTTTAAGGGCCATCTAAGTTTAAATTACCTTGCCAACAAATACATTCTTACTACCATTTCTGGAAACGTTATTCGTTGATTAAAGAACTATGTAAAGCCGACCACTGCTGAACAAATTCAATCATTCACTAGAAGACGTCAAGAGTAGAGTTGTTTGTCGGAAGGCTGGGAACCCTAGTGACGGCCTTATATTACCCTCTCGGCTCAGAGCATTCAACTAGGAATCACCGATCCCCCCTCAGGTCTGTGCTGGGAAAACCTAACAGCTGTGAAGGAAAAAAAAACTTGAGCCAACGGGACAGTCTCCAACGAACAAGCATCACGAACCAATCTCCCCACCTTAGTCACCAAAACAACTAAGTCTGAAAAAAAGGTCATTTAGACACCAACGTCTTCAACGTTATACCAGGAGACGTTGGAAAAGAGAACTACAACTAGCTCCAAAGCTTCGGACTTTGTAATTTTTCTCCCGATCAGTCTGGGGCTTCAACAGAAGGCCAGAAAAGATCACCCTGAGGTATTCAGGCAGTCACAATTGCTGTAAACTTCAGTCAAGAAAGATTTTACTTAAAAAGCTCACCAGTCTTTCTTAGGGTAATCGGACGTCGAACAACCTTGCCAAAAAATTTATTAGAACTTAACAAAGTTGACAAAAACAGCCTTTAGGGGTCACAAAAGTTTTCATCATGCCAAAAGTCGCAAGAGGGTGAATTAGAATAAAAACTTGAAACGTATCTAATAAATACAATTTCAGGCGTCAGGAAACTGACGCGGAAAATTTATCGAGATTGGAACAGCAGCTTTAAAATCGACAAATAAAGAATCCATTACGTGAGAGATCAGCTTTTCATTGTACCCTTACAGTAATCTCTTAAATCTTTTAAGATCTAAATTTAGATTTTCAAACAAAAAGAAAATGTATTTGTATTTTTTAGGTAATAAAAAATGTAAAAATTAAGCTCCAGGACTTTGTTGCTCTGGTAATAAAGTTGTTGGATACGAGAAAAAGAATTTTTTTTAAATATATGTTTTTTGGGAGTTTGAGATCTTAACAGCTGTAAAAAATAACCCCACTTACAAATTATAAGAGAGAAACTGCAAATCAATGGCTTCTTATGGACAACGATTATTTTATGGCACAAGGAACTCACGGTACATTTTAGCATAATCATACTTTTTTTAAATTTTTACAGCTTATTATTCGACCAAATAAACTGTATCGATTGCAAACAAATATGTTTTTAATAAGAAGGTTTTTGTTCTGAGAAGTATGAAGAATAGATGAAAAATTTTTATCTGAAAACGTTTTACATTGCATATCAACACACTACGGTGTTCTATTTAGTAAGTCTCGGGCGAAGGCGAGACGGGGAGCCGCTAGTTATAAATAATCAATTAAAACGAACTTAATGAAAAATTACAACTTTACAATAGAAAATAGCTAAATGTATATTGTCTTCTTTTATCCCAATCAGATAAGTGAGGTAGATGATTTTACTATTATGGTAACCAAAATTTAAAAAAATTTTAATCGTCAGATACAATGATGGCAAAAAGAATTTATTGTAGATAATAATGCACGAATATTAATTCAAATAAAAAACTTCTCACCCTCTATAACTGAACAAAAGTACCTTTTCTCGGGGCACTATAGTAAAAATTTTTGTTTCGTTCTACATTGCATGACCAACAATTTGTTTATGTATAAATATATATATCATAGTAAGCATGAAAGAACTTAAAATGCGCAAATAACATGTTATTTATGCACGCACGTGCTCAATTAGTTATAATAATGAAATTTTTACTATTTTAGTATCAAATTCGTAAAGACCTACTGAAATTAGGTGTAATCTAAGTTTCTGTTATACCGAGTTTAATAACATTAAAGTTGGTAGTTTTAATTATGCCGGAGATCCCGAGACCCACACCTAGTTTCTCAGAATTGTTCCCATAAAAAACAAGACATATGTCTCAGCGTTGAGAATAATTGGCCTTTTTTCGTGAGTTACGCCGATGAATATTGATTGCATATTCAATACTTGTCACGAAAGAGTAAACTATTAAACGTAGTGCAAAATAGGCTCAAATGACTGCTGAAACAATGCTCTATTGTTTAAAATTAAAATTGCTTAATCAAGTGTCACCAATAAAAAGTTATGGGAATTCTTTTTTAAACTTAAAGTTTTTGGCAAAAATCCACGAAATTTTATTTTTAGCTTTCTTTGTCACCCTTTTTTTAGCAGATATAACTTTTGAAGAAGACACCAAATAGAACAAATTTTTTTTTCAATTGATAGGGTATGATGCTAGCTTTGATTTAATTTGAACTAGAATCGTTCAACTATTCGAACGACTTAGCTGCAAGCATTAGAGGCAAACGTACTTTTTTCGAAAATGGACCAGAATTGACTAATGTAATAATTTGTATATTTTTATGTACCGTGTATTCTTCGACCCAAGAACTGTGTAGTAGAATTGCTTTGCTTATTTGTTGTGGATAGTATTTAAGGTACAACTTGTATGAATAAATACTTTTTGAACCAACTTTTTTTTTAACGATTTTTTAAGGCATTTTAAGCTGCTTACGGCAGAATTATCCATATGCATAGACTGACTGCGATACTGTATTGTATTTCTAAAGTAGATACTTACAGGGTGGACAATTTTTATGTGTATACTAACTGAATATCTTGCATTCAATTAATGCAATCTTATATTTCTTGATTTTTCTTTACCTTGAAAGCAATCATCTCATTCTGTTACTAAAGTAAAAGTAAAATTACTAAATGTGTTTTAAGCAATAATTAAAATAATGCTTTAAGGGCACACTAAGAAAAGGAGTGTGGAAAAAAGTATAACAATTATAGTAAAAATTATTTTATTTTTTTAAAAGCTTAGACATACTCACCACTTCCTAATAATTACTAAGGTAAAAGCACTAGTACGTAAACACTTCCTAAAATTGCACCAGTAGATTGAACAGCTTGAATAAACTATTTTCAATTTAAGTGAATAAAAAAAAAATGTTTCCGATATCCTTTGATCGTTCTTTAGATAAAACAAAATTTATATTTCAGTAAGTCTTTATACTCAACAAGAAAAAAATTCTTATTCGTGCAACTTGTATGAGGTGGCTTGTACGACTGTTCAGGTACTGGTACCATTAGGTTTTACCTATGCCCAGTACTCGAACATACAAAAACGATTGAAATCGTTGTTAATCAATAATAATAGTATGTCAAGCCAGTCGTTATAGTTTTTATAATATGTTACCAATGAAATGAGAAAGAAATTTTTCAATTTGGTTATTTGCAATACATAATAAAAATAGAAATCAGTAGAAGGCAGCTAACATAACCTCTCTCCCATTTAATTAACATGGGATGTTCAAGTACTCTGTCAAAAATATGTATCGGTACCAATACCTGAACACGCTGTTCATCTACTAAGTCATTGGTAAAAAAACTTTAAAATTAATTTATTAATTGTACACATGACCTAGAAAAACTTTTTTTTTTTTTTTTTTTTTTAAGGAAAAAATATAAACTTACTGGCGCAATGACTGTTTTGTTGTGATGCAAATCAGAAATTCGATAAAAATAAGAAAACAAAGACTTTATTAAAATTTGCTATTTACCATAGTCAATTTTACTTTGTTCAGAAATAAGTTTTATATTCAAGAAAAACATAAGTACATACTAATATTTTTGAAGTGCAGAGAATATAAATTTATGTGAACGTATATGAAGAAATCCAATCAAATTTGCCTTTACGCGTCCCAAAAAAAATTAGATCTTTTTTTAAGGCACATCTTTGAAACAAATTTTTTCTTGTTCTGTGTACCCTCAATAACAAGGTAAAAGTCATGTACATGAACTTGAGGATTTGTGACACGGTTTTTCATGGCACAGAAGATTATGATATTCATATTTTGGAATATTCTGTGTGAGCAAGGACTTGTACTACCTTATTAAAACAACTTCTCGTTTTAATTCTGTACAAAATTAAGTGTCTTTTTTGTAAGCAATCTGTCTTGATAATTAAACTACAATATATCTTGCAACAGAACCCAAGTATTAAGAAAGTGATGCAAATAATATAGTTTTTAACTGAAAAATATGCAAATAACTTTGATTATATTTGAGTGGAAAAAAAAACATTACTATGAAGTGTTGCGTACGATATGCTAGGCATATCATACTAACTCCCCCTGGTGACCACGAAGCTACCTTATCAAGAGGATACCGACGGGAGGGGAAAGTAGGTAAACCATGGCGGTTCTGGCACCCCTCCAGCTTCCCCCCTGAGGTAGTGGTGCGGAGAGAGGCTCTAGCTATAGCTGTGGGTGGAGAAGAGGCGGTGGAGGAGAGGCGGTGGTGGGAGAAGAGGCTGATCGGGCGGTAGAGGAGAGGCGGTGGTGGGGGCTAATCGGGCGGTGGGAGGAGGGGCACGGGCGGTAGGGGCGGTGGGTGGTGCGGACTACTCGGATGGTAACGTCAAGGGAAGGGGGCCTCTTCCGGATGCTGTGATGTTGGATGGTATTGACAGCTCCCTTCCTTTCTGACCGCGAATCAAGCTCTGACGTCATCAGGATGGGTCCGGAAGGTGTAGGTGTGACAAGCCCAACGTACAGCGCAAGAGGAAGATGATCAAGCATTAACGTGTATTAGTGGATGTAGCGGATCGCGTATCCCGTTCAGCTGCGACCAACGTTGGCTTACTCAACGCAGTACCCTGCCAAGTAAACGGAGCTATTATTTCTTATCCATACGGATGTGTTAGCCGTGGCCGATGACTTCTCGCTTCTTATTTATAGGCGTATAATGTTCCAGTGTAATATTTTTTTTATTAGCAAAAGCGGGTGCAACGAGTCATGCTAGGATACACGTATGTGTAAGCCGTGGCCGATAACTCTTCGCTTCTTATTTAGGCGTATAATGTACCAGCATCATATGTGGATGTAGTGGATCGCGTATCCCGTTTAGCTGCGACCAACGTTGGCTTACTCGACGCAGTACCTTGACAAGGAATTCAGCCAGCTTATGAATTTAAGTTTAAGATTTTTAGGATAGTATGTAAATGGGTTTCAATAATAACAAAACTTTAATTTTAATACACATATATTTTTGCTAGCTTCAAAAAAAAATATACAAGAATTTCATGGTTATTGATTCTTTTTTTTCAATATATCATATCCATCTTTATTTGGATAAGAGCGAATATTTTCGGAATAATAATTTCCCTTTACTTTTGGTTGAGATGCCTCAACGTGCTTTTCTAAAAGAGGTTTTCGGCTATTTTTATCTTCCTCCTCCTCCTTCTTACTGAGGCTCTCATATTTTGGTTTGCTAAAGATCGGACCCATGTTGTTGATGTTGCCTGATCTATCGTCACAGGATAACTGAAGCAATACGCAAATTCTCATCAGCTTATAAGACGGCGCTAATTTCTTTGTACTACTACACGGCAAGATGTACTTTAATTTTTTGATCTTAAATTTTATGCTTACTTTACTCTTTTTTTTTTTTTTTGCCTACACACAGTCATCGTTTTTAACACCAACATTAGTATCAGTTTCAGAGTCACTATCAGTATCAGTATCAATATCATTAGCATTAATTCCATCAACAGTATCCCAACTGGGAAGCGTTTTAGAAAATTTCTTCTTATAACTATTAAGCGCGTCTAAAAAACATTCTGTGTCTGGTTCAATGCTACTTTCCACCAAAGATCAAAGCCACAATTTTATTTGATGAGCTTTACTAAGTGCGCAATATTGCTTTCTACGTAACTTTTTTGTACATCATGAGTACCACACATTAACGCCTTTGTTGAATATCCTATATTAGGAATGTGACGCGATGGCGCCATATACTGCTGAATGTTAATCACAGTACACCCTATGGTCGATTCCAAATAAGTGGCTGTATTATCTTCATAAACGTAAATTCGATGTGCATTTTTTGCTACAGTGTACAAATGTTGCTGTAACTTTCTAATGGAACAATCACCCTCGAACCAGCGAAGTCCATGCACTCGCTTCGACTGAAAGTCGTTGTTTTGGCGCACATCCATAAGTAAGGTGGAAAAATTGCACGGGGGCCGCACAATCCAATGACTGATCGCTGGTCTCATAAGCGACACCACAGCCACTTCTTTTGGTAAAAACTGTCGAGAAGCGTCCAGAAAACCTTTAATCTCAATAACATAATCCTCGTAAAAATCCATTTTTATTTTGCAGCTCAAAAGCGTCGTACTAACTGCGATATAAACACGTATCCGTTGCGTTTGATGCTGCGTGATGAACTAAGCAGCACTCTGCACCAAAATTAGTTTATATACACGTTAGTGGAGGCACTGCGCAAGTGTGTGTTTTATCAGAATGAATCATCGGTTCTTAATATTTTAATCTTAAACTAAATTTGAGGGAAAGGCTACATAAATAATAACAACAATATGATTCAATACTTTTATTTATGACATAATTTAAAAAAAAATACAGTTTCATTGAGTTTTTTATTATACATCTTCTTCAGAATCAGTAACATCTTTCCATTCCATATGAAAGTAGAATTTTTTCATTCGTTTGACATTGTGGGTGGCACACATAGATCTATACGCACCATTATGGTGAGGACATGCAGTAGCTAATGTTGGGAGTTCAAACTCTGGATAATCAACCATATCATTAACTTGAAAATTAAACCTTTTGAGCCACCTTTTTTTCACTTCTCCAATCACAAAAATCTTTTTAGCATCTTTGAGATTCTTTCAAAGAACACTACCAATTTCTGTGTAGTCGATAACACCTGATTGCCAATCTAATCCATGATAGGATAGCTTAAGCCATAAATTTTCACGTTTGTATTTATTATTTAGTTTGCGCCGAGGAAATGGCGGCTTGAAGAGAAATACTTGAGGCTCATCATCTCCATGAAGTGGAAGAATCGCCAACTCTTTAAGCACATAATCGTTGCCAGGCTTCTTAAAGCCCTGCATGTCCACCATGTACTTCATCATGATAAAGACTGACTTCACTGCTAGTTTTTTTTTTAATTTTATATACGTGCTTAAACAAGTTTTCTCACGTCACCACTAATGGGATTGTACTCTACGATGCGATCGTGTAGAATGAGACAGTAAGCAGATACATTTTCCGGGAAATTCTCTCGTGCTTCAAACTCCAAGCGCACGTCCACTGGCGCGCTTTTCAAAGCTTCATTCTGCTTAGAGCAGTCAATTACAATAAGAGGCATGTGTGTGATAAAATCTTTTTTATTCAGCATAGGTTCTGGTTCTTTCCCGTAATAGGCGGCTTGAAAATTCTTATACATATCATATAATGTTGAAAACTGATTTTTATTAATATCAAGATTGAGATTTCCATAAGGATAGTACTGTGAGTTTAAAAAAAGCTTTACATTGCTGATATTACAGTGATCAAAGAGACTGGCATTAAAAGCAGGATCATTTTTTTGCTTATTCTGAAAGCCCAAAAACAAAACGAGGCTTTTCCAACTGATTGGAAGTTTTGACAGTCCACACATGTCTAGAAGTTTTTGGCAAAAGAGGATACTCATACAACTCCCAATTGCGGAAACTCATAGAAATAGGCTTGTCTTTTGCAATAACATCAAGCAAACGAATTTTTCGTCTGTCTGATGCAGTTATGTAAGGCACAAGCCACTCAATCTGAGTCAATTTAAGCTTATACTTTTCGAAAATTTTATTTTCAGGTACTTGTATAACGGCACTAACATCATCTCTTGATCTTGTGAGAATTAATTCATGTTTTGCATTAACCACAACTTTGCGATAGTCTTCAGCGAAACCAAATATCATACTTAAAGGTATTGACACTTCAAAATAAGAATGATCATTGATAATAGATTTTTTCTCTTCAATGTCTATCCAACCACATTTTCAAGCATAAAACTCTGACTGGGAGAGAAAGATATCCATCCTTTCATTAAAGTTGTCAATCCAACATTCTTACACCTATCAATTTCAATACCATTTAGTTTATATCGTATTTCTTCAAACAGATGGCAGATGGCGTTATTAACAAGTTTTGTTTTCTCAAGAGATTGATCATCTCCAGTTGTTATACGTTCAGAAATACGTAGGGAACTTTGAGAGGGTAAAAGACATAAATCTTGATGTTGAATTAAGATGCGAATTTCATCACTGCTATTAAATGCTGATGCAATGTGGGGTCAATGTGCATGAATTTTGTAGTGTGCAACCGACTCATCAAACACGACACCTGACTGAATCCCATGAATCTCTCCCATCACAACTTTTTCTCGTTCGCAGGCAGCAAAAAAAAGCACAAGTTATTTGCCACCAAGAGCTCTTACTTTTAGGCCTAGGTTTTTTAAGAACTGGACGTTGTGACGTGTTAACGCTTTGAGCGTTCGTCGACGACTGATCCGTCTCATCCATTTTGGTTTATTCTTATAGCTTCGTCCAATTTTGTTGTCTCGTGGATGACTATTCATCCTCACCCTCGTTAATTTGTTTTCATAGCCTCGTCCAACTTTACTATTGTTGTACACTATGCCCATTTCAGTTGAGTTGTTTCAAGTGTAGTCTTGTATTTATAACTTCTCCACGAAAATTAATCAAGTTACCTTCCTGATCAACAATGCGTACTTGAAGATGATCTATAATTTGAACAGCAACGGGTAAATAAATGATTTGCGATGGAACTTCGACAATCTTGTATCCCGGTGGTACAGCAGGGAAAAACTCGTGGATGGTATGAAATTTTTCTCCGTTTATATAGGCTCCACTAGTGATATAACACTCAACTCTCAATGTGTTAACCTTGAGAATAGCAACAGGTAAATCTGAGATGTGAGTACTGGTATCTCTAAGAATTCGTTCAGTAAAGCCTAAAAGACGGCCTATAGAATCTTTTGGCCTAAAGTCAATAGTATGACTACACGTTATCACACTGCAAAGAGTATTATTATTTGGTTTGATGCTAATAGCTATATCGTCGGGTTGTAACACGTCGATCAGAAATGACTCAATATCTTGAATTTCGTAGCTGCCAGTTGGAAAAACAACCACTTGATCGCCTACGTAAAATTTATTATTACCTTCGTCGATATTTGGAATTGAATTGAAAGTTAGGAGTTCTACTAGACCAATAACGTAGTTATGTGCTGGTGACAACTCGATAGGTGGAAAATATTGTGCTTCAAGAATAGACGATGTTCCTGATAAACTTAATGTCAATGATTCTTCCATGACGGTTTGTCAATGACTAATGTTACTTGCGTATTGGGATACATTTATATTGGCTGATAATTAAGTTTTTTACCAAGAAAGCATAAGCAAAGATGGCCGCAGTTGTATGTACCAAAATCTTGGAACCTTTCATAATTATATTTGACACATCTAACACCAAGATATAGCAGTAGATCAATCGGTGGCTGTAGGTCACCAAAACTGTCGAAATACGTCACGTTATTGCCTCGCTTTCTATAGGCAACCCAGTGAGTACCAGGACCATCCCTATCATCGAGATTGACTATTGCTGATTTGGAAAAACGTGGGCCATCGGCTGGCAAAGCATTTCTCATGAAAACTCCACGGAAATGCGGTATTTTCAAAATTTTTGCATACTTGATGAGGTCATAGTCTGTGAGAGCTCGGTAAGGCAGTTTTACGTAGAAATTTTTTTTTTTTCCATCTTTTAAGCCTTTTCCAAGCCTCAAATGTAGACCTATGCCGTTTTTATATGGTTTTAAAAACAGCCCCTTTCCAAGTAAGAGTGCTTCCATTCCTTTATTATGCCTCTCACTCTCCTCTAGCTGTTTTCAAGCAACTTTAGCATCATTAATAGCCTTGACAACTCTAGTTACACCATTAGTGATAGTGCCTATAGCACTTAGGCCAGCAAATGCAGGAATAAGGTATGGTAGGAATCCTCCAGTTTTCTGCGGGATAGGCAATACTCGAGGTATTACAATATTTTTTCTACCACCAGCTTTTTTCACAGCATCCCGAGCTCCCTTTAACGCCAAACTTATAGCTTTTCGAGCACTACGATTAGGAATCATGGACTTTGAAGCAATTCGAATCAAGCTTTTCAAAGTAGTTTTCTTCGGCTTCATTTTGTTCTTACTCACTTTACTAGAATTCGTACTAGGGAATGCTCCCAAGCCGAGTTTGGATTTCAATTTCATGGCACTGGTAATAGTAAAAGCAGCAGCTTTTTCCCCTAAACTAGCGTCTGTGGCTTTGAATCTTTGCCACGCCTTTTCAGCGAGAATTTTGTCAGCGGTGTTTCTTGCTGTAATATTTTTTCGATCCTGCGAATAGGCTATATCGTGTTGCTTGCACGCCTGATATAATGGATTGATACCCGGATCTCCGCGATCTAATCTCTTGGCTAGTTTAGTGCCCGGTCCACAATATTGATATCCTGGTACGTGCAGCTCTATAGGCAGTTTATTGATAAGTGTGTTTATAATTCTACAGCCTTTGCGATGATGAATGATCATTACTTTCTAAGTGCTTAACGATGAATGAGCTCAAAAATATTTGTAGAGCACTATTTATAGTTTCATATTTCAGCATGCAGTAACCACGAGCTCCGAGGAACAGAATATTTAACTTCCTGTCATAAATTTCAACAAACTGATAATCAAGATTAGGAAATTCGATGACAGATGAGTTTCAAAATATAAAGGCAAACCATTTACAGTATCATGTTTCAGTCTCAGTTGAGTCAGCATACAGTAAACATGAGCTTCATAGATCAGAATATAAAGCTTCCTGTCGTGAATTTCGACGGAATCGTTAAGCAAGATAAGAAAATCCAACGCCATGGTGATTTGCTACCCGATACGATAAGAGCTGTTCTTTGTGGTCCGTCAAACTGTGGAAAAACAAACAGCTTGCTGGCTTTGATTACTCACCCCAACGGATTGAGATTTGAGAATGTTTATCTATACTCAAAGTTGCTGAATCAGCCAAAGTATAAGTTTCTAGAACAACTGTTGGAGCCCATAGATGGTGTAAAGTATTTTTTATATAGCGATCATGAATCAGTCATATCTTCTGATAAGGCACTACCCAAATCCATAATGATATTTGACGACATTGCCTGTGAAAAACAAGATAATGTGAAAGCCTTTTTCTGCATGGGACGTCACAAAAGCGTTGACTGCTTCTATCTATGCCAATCCTATGCTCAAGTTCCAAAGCACTTAGTCAGAGATAATTTAAACCTTTTAGTAATATTTCGACAAGATGACATGAATTTGAAGCACATCTATAATGATCATGTTAATACTGATATGACGTACAATGAATTCAAAAAATTATGTGTAAACTGTTGGAGAGTTGGAAAACATGGATTTGTCGTAATAGACAAGGAAAGAGATGTTGATAATGGTAGATATAGGAGAGGATTTGATTCTTTTGCTATAAATATTACTCATGCTTATTAAGTACGTATTAGTCTCTTCTTAACCATCAAACGATCAACATGGACACTTTTCGTGAGGAAAAAGACGTTCTTCGGCAAGTTGAAAAAGCTAGAGAAGCTGTTCGACGTAAGCATCAATTGTTAAAGTCAGGAAGAGAAAATTTTGAAAAGCAGATTGGAGAGACTTTCAAGCCTATTACTGATCCACTTCTTAAATTTATCGATGACACAAAGAAAGTCAAAAACGTGCCACTTAGCTCTGAATCTTTACTTAAAAAACGCTTCAAGCCTTTTAAGTCAAAAATTAATAATACCGACGCATCAATGTTCCAATCAGCTAATAGTAACAGTGATGATGAAGAAGATACTTTTTCGTCGAATGATACTATCAAAGACTATGATACCGTTGTTAAAAAAAAGTGACGATGATAATTCTGTGCATAACATCGATAAAAATGAACCTATGAATCCATACTTACAAATACTTGATAGAAAAGAGTCAGAACTGGATCGAATTTATGGGATAAGAAAGGAAAAAAACGGACAGCATATACTTGGTGATTCGCCTATATATTTCAAAAATAATCAAATTCAAATAAAGGATCTAAGATATCCAATGACTGATGGATTAATAGAGTTACTTATAAAAAAGCATCCTGATAAAAAGCACATGACACCAGATAATTTAGTTAAATACAAACAAATCTTGGAAACGTCAAGTGCGCATAAAAGAAAATTTGACAAAAATGAGACGATTCGTCCATACAATAGTAATAAATTCAATTATGTTATTGCCCCATTATTTAATCTCACTCAAATTAAGAAGAAAGGCGGGTCCATACCTTCATTTAAAATTGCTAGGCTGAACATGCAAATGGACTACGTTTACTGGGACGATCCTAACGAGCTGGTCAATCGGCTAAGATTACTAGTGGCAGAAAAATCAGCCGGTAATCCTAGTCACACTAATGAAATGAATTCAATCATTGAGGAGCTTCGTGAAGCTAATATTATATATTGAGAATCGTTATCAATTCTACTTCAGTGTAAAAATGAGCATCGACGTGTTCGGACGTGGATCAGTTAAGTCGAAAGGTGGTAGTCGAGATCCTCGAGGAATTGGATATAATCTCACCACAGATGGTCAATTTGACTTGGAAAATAAAAGGTTGTGCAATGTTGCTTCAGCTATTCAACCTCACGATGCTGTAAATCTCACTACTTTACAGAAAGAAAAAAGTTTCATTTTGGATTAACAAGAGAAAATAAATCTACTATTGAGCAATTTAAGTGATGTATTCTCAGAAACAATACTAAATTTGCAGCGTGAAATAAATACACTAAAGGAGATTGTAGCACATATATCTAGTATAACTCCAGAAGACAGTTAAAAGAGATGGAAGCAGTAGTGGAAGAGCTTCATAAACCTGCGAGACGCAACTACCTTCGCCGAAAGTTTGATATTCGAGGCTTGGATGAAACATGGCAAGCTGATCTTGTGGAGATGATACCTTATGCTCATGAAAATAAAGGTTATAGGTATTTGCTTACAGTTATAGATGTATTATCCAAGTATGCATGGGCTGTGCCCGTTAAGAATAAAACCGGTAAAGATGTGACTGCAGCTATGAAGTCGATATTAACAGAGGGAAGAGTTCCAACTAATTTGCAAACAGATCATGGCAAAGAGTTTTACAATGTGAATTTCCAAACTCTCATGCAAAAGAACAAAATTAACTTGTACTCGACTTATAGTAACCTTAAAGCATCTATATGTGAGCGATTCAATCGTACACTAAAGCATGATATGTGGAAAAATTTCAGCTTGCGTGGCAGATATAAGTGGATTGACATCTTACCTAAGTTACTGACGGCCTATAATAATCGGAAACATCGGACAATAGCTATGAAACCAAAGAATGTGTCAGCTGTTGCTGAAAATGAAATTTTAAAAAAAATTTCATCAAGAACAATCGGGATGAGAAAACTACCGAAATTTAAAGTGGGAGACAAAGTGCGAATAAGTAATGCTAAGCAAGTATTTGAAAAAGGATACACACCTAACTGGTCGACTGAGGTATTCACTATAACACGAGTAGCTCTAACCAATCCACCAACTTACCATTTGAAAGATTACCATAATCAGCCAATTTATGGAGGCTTCTACGAGCAGGAACTGCAGAAAACCAAGTATCCTGATACTTATCTTGTTGAAAAAATTCTTCGTCGACGAGAAAATCAAATATTTGTCAAGTGGTTGGGCTTTGACAATACCCATAACAGTTAGATTGATAATAACAAAGAATAAAAGTGATATGTACTTTAAAAATTATTAAAATTCAGAAGTTGTAAAAAAATTTGTATAAAACTTGTTGTGGTCTTTTAATGTTATTAATTATGTGTGCAAATGAAATTTTTTTACAATACATGGTAATGTTATATCTTACATAAGATTCATTGAGATAAATAAAAACTCTAAACATGTAATAGATTGTATCATTTATTTTTTCTCACGTTAAACTAGTTTCACAAAAATAACTTTCTTTTTCTTGTATTTGTATAATTAAACATTTATTGGTTAAAATATTCAACACTATCACCATTGTAGCGAACTGACAGCTTCTTTCTTTTAATAGATTCCAACAAACTATTAAATGATAGTTCGTTACTCACAAGATACTCAGATACTTGATTAGGTAAAAATATTTGGAAGTGATCGTCTAGTTCAGCGATAGCTTTCGTGCCGAATTTTGTGTTAGCTTTTCTCAGCTTCGACACTACATGACTTTGCCCCTTGACCACTTCGTTGATCTTCTTTGTTGGAAGGAATCTTCCACAGGCAAGCCGATTAGGTGCTGCTAAATCAGCCATCTGAAACATAAGAAAATTATATGAGTTTTATAGATAGTAAAAAAAAAAAATATATATGAATAAGAAAACATGTTACAAACCTTTATTTCTGAGCTTTGCTGTTCCAAACAGATCTGCTTATCTCTGTAAAAATTTTTTAACTCCAAACCTGTTCTTTTGAGAGCTTGTTGTTGTTGTCCTGAGCTGCTTGCGTTGGATGATGAAGCGGTCGATACTTTTATCTGCTCACTACAGCTCTGACTAAGCTCTGCTGGTTGGTGCTGCCGATGATATAGGGACTCTCCCACTACTGAAGAAATCTCCCCCTCTACATTGGCTGCTTTTTCATTGGCTGCTGGTCTGCTATGATTTTCTACACACTCTCCAGTTCTTTGTTTTTCTATTATTTTAATCCTATAATGGCCCCAAGGCAGCGTATCTGTAGTGTTTGATAAAATATATCGTTTATCATCTCGGGAACTAAGAGCAATTTTATTTTGCCTCTCAGTGTTGAGCTTATGATGACGTGATCTTATATTAATTTGCTCTCGATAAATCTTTATAATTTGGTCACGTAGGCACTCAGTATAGTCGTTGAAATCGATAGTTGCTTTTACGACGTTACTCTTCACACCCTTTGCTTTTTTAATCACATTTTCATTTTCAAGAAGAATACTATACATCTTACTTCTGAGCCCAACAAATTTCAATATAATATTTCCATTGCACTCATCTTTCATGAGCCCAACAATTTTTTTATTTTTTAACGGCATCGTAAATTTATTATTTTCTGGATAATCTGATGTGTCAAATTCATTAATATCCAATTTCATCATTTTATAAATATCATGGTTTGTTACCTCATATATCAGACTGTCTGTATCAGTGTATAAGAGTTCACAATCATTTTTGAGTTTGAAGAGCATATAATCGTAGTGAAAACGATAAACAAGTGTCTTCGATAAATCTAAGACACTAAGCCCAATGTATATTGGCTTTTTCATCATCACTTCTGCACGTTGTAGCTGTATGGCTACAAAATTCTTATTAAAAATATCACAGCTGTGAAAATTTGGCCTTACAATGTACGATGCCGCACTATAGCGTCCATTCTAATGGTTGAGAAGTTTGACATCCATACGCTTTCTCTTATTTTCCATCGTTTTTCCAAAAATAGCATTATCAAATGGTTTGAAGAGCATTTTTTTCAACTCTTTCTTTTTCTTTTTTCTCTCAATGCTATTGAGATCGATATATTCTTTAAGCCATGCACTTTGCCAGAATTTTAAGGCTCGATATACTTTTGTCAGTCGTAATCCATGATTTGTGGCTTGCTTGAGGGCTTCATAATGAAGTACATATTTATGCTTGTTACTTAATGTTGTCATTAATTTAGGCTGCTTCGAACCTGGTGCTGAAATGTGTTCGGAACAAAATGGCAAATCTTTATGAGAATCGTGGAGCTCCTCTGGATACTCCAAATCCACTTCTAAAATATATCCGTGAGCACTTTCATTTCCAATATTATAAAATTCATGAGGCTGTTGCTCAACATTTTCGACCCACTGAAATCCACCATAAGGAAGTTTTTTAGTCATTGCCCAACCATACAAATTATTGACGTCAAAATATGCTATATATCTTTCAGTTTCATCTTTTTTATAATTTTCCATATAGTGATTATTAGCTTCTGCATATCTGTTACAGCACTGGCTTATTCCACCTCGTATGCCTTTTTCAATGAACATAAACATATCTATATCAGTAATAAGTTCTAGTGAAATCTGAAAAAAATTCTCAATTAATAACTAAAGCACAATTGACATTATATTCTTATACATAATACTTACTTTCGTTTTTTTCAACATGGCATCCCAAGTGAAGCCTGGAGTAGTGAAATAGTGAGCAGGATCTAATTTATAAACCTTGAGGCAATTATTTCTAAAGTTTTCAAATACTTCTGTTAACAGAAGTACATCAGTTTTGAGGTAAAGATCTGAATACTGTCCAAGAGTTACAATATCAAAAGTTTTCCATACTGTTTCAGCATGTATATAATCTTTACTACTTATATGTGCATTATATAATTTACTATGAAAATCATCTTTAGATGGGAGCCCGATTTCTTCAAGTTTTTCGAATGATGCTACATAATCGTATGGAAATACACCCTTCCTCTTCAGCATATTGATTTGCTCGACAGAGTATTTATCATCTTGACTGAAAACCTTTTCTAGAGTATCATACTGCTCTAAGTAAGATCCCAACTTATCAAGCAACGACGGCAAAAATCTATACGAGTCAATGAAGCGTAAGTTTATGCTTGTCCCTTTAACGTACTTTGTAAAAGAAATGTATTTTTCTTTAGTTTGAGGGATAACTTGTACTCTTCCGGGAAAGCAAGTTACAAGTTCTTGTATAAATAAGTGGGCATCATAATTGCTGAGATTATGGAAAACTATTGGTACTGCTCGCGAGTCCTGATACTTGAGATTACATACATTGTTAGCTGGGCCTCGATATCTGAGTAAAAAAAAGCGAATTTTAGTTTAAAGGGAAAAATTTTCTCAATTACAAACTCATAAATATAATACTTACTCTCCAGTAAAATGGCAATGATCGTAAACTTTTTCATCATTTTTAATAGACTTCTCACATATGTGACATATATCAGCATTGAAAAAATCAAAGTCCTCTTCTTCAGTTAATGATCTCATTGGCACTGGATTGTTGTACATTCTATGTAAATCTGAGGCAAGATCTTGCATTTCTTTCACAAACTAGGTAGCTGGATTCTCACTGCTTTCAGTTTTTTTTCTGTAGAAAATGTATCGTGATTTCGCGTTATCAAAACTGCACTTTACATAATATCCAACACTTAATGCTTCATGGTGTTGTATTGCTCGCTCACTATTATGCACAGGTTTTAATAAACACTCAAAGTCTGCATATACTATAAATGGTACACGATTTTTATTTATGTGATTTTCAAATTTTAAAATTTAATTATCATACCTCAGCAAGCTTATTTTACACTTATTCACTTTAACGCACTCCACCGTATGTGTTTTTAACATTTCATCAGTTGTAAAGTAATGAAGACAGCGGTCGCAAATATATATTTTATGTTGATGTTTTGTTAAAGAACTTCTAACCAACCTAGATAAGTCTTTAATATATACGTAGTGGTATTTTATATCATTATCAGCACTATTATCACCATTTCGGATTCCTTCTAAATATTCTTCTCTATCTTCTCCTACCTTATCTTCGTCCATTGCCTCAGCATTAAAAAAACCTTCTCTATCTTCTTCTACCTCATCTTCATCCATTGCCTCAGCATTAACGAAATCATCACGTTCTCCGTCAATATTTATTTGTTTCTTTGATTTTCCCTCACTATACGTGTCAATATAAAAATTTTGTATAAGCAGCAAATTAATATGCTTATCCTTTTTTTCTGCTGTCAAGTGAAGGGGTAAAGTTTTATAACTAATTTTACTTTTCTCCAAAAAATACACGTTAATAGACACATTATTCTGTTTTTCAAATTTTGTAACTTGCTTAGGCTGCACTGGAAAGGTGATCCCCTCGAAACTATAACTGTTTTCATATTGAGTATAATTTGACACTCGTTGTGCATTTTTATTCACTGGATGTAAAGCTGACAAAATGGCCCATTTGAAGCATTGCTGATCTGCGTTCTGTACATTCACGCAAGCTTTTTTTTTCTCGATAGTAGTAGGGAGTTCTATGTAAGAACTACCACTCATTGCATTGTACTTTTTTTACATTTACTACTAAATTTAAAATTGAGCGTAAAGTCCATCCAGAATCGCGCTCTTGAAACTCTTCTATATCTGTAGAAATAGGCTTCTGGACATTCGTTTTGAACCATTCATGTAGGTCTGTCGTATCAAAAATAGAATCAGATTTAGTATTAAAATATTTAACTTCAACAGTCTCTGTATCATTTTTTACTGTCAAAAACTCTGCTGCTAATACTGTATTAATTTTTAAAGCATTTTGCTCGTCGAGAATTTCTCACACTTTTAAAATGAATATTTTTTCCGCAGACTTAAGAAATTTTATTATATCTAAATGCCTACTATTTGTTATAACAGCCGTTCTTATGCGATTTTTAAAAGCACTATTAAGATGTTTTCATGTCACAAAATTACAATCATCTTGATTGTCTAATTTTTCATTGAGCCCTGACCCTTGCACTTCTAGAATTTCATAAAATGCTGCTAAAAACGTTGATAAAAGACACTCAATATTCAACAACTTATTTTCCACTGGCGATGACAATTTTACAGACAGCTTATAGTCGGAAATACTTTTAAGCACTATTTCACTATTATTAATAAAATCTCGTATCTCGGTCATATTATCACTATGCAGCAAGCGTTGATATTCTATTCGCGCTATTTCACAGAAAATCACGTAACGCTCCACGGCGTTGGCGTTAGCAAAATTCTCGCGGAGTTGCTCCATTATACTTACAGCTCGCGTTAACGTACTCAAATGAATGACAAGCAGCTTGAACTTTTCTTTTATACTGATTTACCTCTGCGAAAGCGATACGAGTGATAACTAGCGGTGACTAGCAGTTGTATATAAAGAGATGACACATCGATAGAGGGGTTAGTTAACTAATAATCGTCACAACGTTAAGATGACAAAGTACGTGGTTGATGTTCAAGGCTTTAAAACCATGCACAACGAATTTATTTTTAAAGAGGT